>NW_004567122.1:31844477-31884947 GCF_000260355.1 Condylura cristata | reverse complement strand
GAGGGGGTAGGGGGAGGTAGAGGATATGTTCTCTGCCATCATTTTACAGATGAAGTGAGTGACACTCACAAAGGCGAGTTAGTTGACTTTCTGACTTAAATCCAGTTAGTCTGACTTTTGAGTTCATACCTCAGACTGCAACCTCGCCTTTATCTCCAAACTCAGTCTTGTCAAGTCCCGTTTACTTATTATGTCCTTAACAGGGGTGGTTCAGTGAAGTAAATGGGGACAGTGAAGCCCAAAACACTTTCACCAAGCTCCCACTACAAGTCATTATTGCTGAGAGATAATGAATGCAGAATGTTCATGGGATACATCTTCTAAGTATTAACTAGAAAGTGGAGCCAGTTTTCCAAAGAAAGGGGAACAGTTTTCAGATAACAGATTAGATCTGAGTGCTGACATGCCCTATCACACAGCCCTACTGGACGAACAAAACACTTTTTTTTCCCCACACAGTCTGAGCCTGCAAGGTAATGCTCAATGAGAAGTCCCCTCTTCCCCAGGCCTTGTCACTGGACTGGACCGGGCCTGTCCATTTCCTTAAGGGGCATGGTGTGAGCACTGTGCTCCCTCAGGGGCCTGCCCTGCTTAGCTACAGACAGGCTTTCCTTTGTGTGACAGGCAGACAGATGGGCGGGCAGGACCTCAGTGGCATCCCAAGTTGGCCAGAGAGGAGAGCTGGGGCAGCAAAGTTGGGAAAGAGAAAGGGCTGCTTGCCCAGAGAACTGCACACAGGCAGCTACCACCAAGCTGGCCAGCATGCTTCCTCCATGCCTCTCTGGGCATGAAAGAAACACCAACTGGCCCCAGAGACTCTGAGGGAAGGGAACCCAGGTTCCAAAGCTTGACAGTTTCAGGCACTGTGACCTTCCAGAGCCCCCAAAAGAAAAAGAAAAAAAAAAAACCTGGGTGGTCTAGGCATTCTCAGTGGGAGAATACCCACTCCTGCCTTGCTGTTGCAATTCCCCATTAGTCCTGGAGGGATGACAAGGCAGGTGGCCTTTCCTCACTGAGTCAGGCATGTCCACTACAGTGTAGACATCTTTATCTGCCACTATGACCTCTTTGTCCTCAGTTAAATGCCCAGGTTATGCTCTATGTGAGAGGAAATACAGGCAGAAAGACTGACTAGTAAATACTGGGAGTGTCATCTAATACACCCGCTCTCTAGCCTTGATTCAGTGATGCCTTTACTGCTGCTGCATTTTGGGGCTCCTTACCCCCGACCCCACCCAGCATTTTTTCACCATGTTGTTATGATGGCTAAGTGAACAGGAATACGTTTCAAGACACTGGACTCTTCTGACATGCTCCCAAGACCACATTATGTCACGCTGTGAGCTTAAAAGCCCAATGAAAAGTCCGAATTCCCTAGCCTCCCGGAGAGTTAGGACTCAGAGGCTGTTCCAGATCCAACCCCAGGATAACCAGACCTTGACAGGGAGCCAGTGACTGTCCCATTGACAAAATTTGAGACAAGCATCATACTGGAGGGACTCACATTACACGAGCAGGCAAAGACAGAGTTTTCCTGACCCTGGAGGTGGCTCACTATTAAAGGGAGAACAAAGCAGATTGCAGAAAGGGGGCTCATCTCAAAAGAGGAAGAAATAACCTGAGGAAAAGTCATCAGCTCCATCTTCACTCCTCAAAAATATGGAGAAAGACTGGGGCTCAAGAAAGGAACTACCAAACCCCATGAGCTCTCAGCCTCCCAAGAAGAGCTTGCGTGTAGCACTTGAAGAAAGAGGGCTGTACAGGTTCTCAGGCCACAGAACACTTTGGAGGGGAGAAACAAGGGGTTATGAGGTCCTGAAGACTAGGCAGGCTCTGTGTGTGTGTGTTACTAATGTTAGAAACATAAATCTAGATTGCTTTTGATAAACCAGACTTATTGGGCAGAGGCTTGGAGTAAAAATAACATTTTTATCTAAATGGACATTTAATGATATGCATGTTTGTTTAGGGAAGTCTAGCAAGGACAGAAACAGATGGCAGGATGCAGTGAGCAAGGGCACAGAGGAGACAGGAAGATGAGGCAGAGAAGAGCCTTGTTGGGGAAAGTTTTGGGTCACATATTGCCTGAGAGAGCCCAGTCAGGGTTTGTGGTGACCTTTTCCAAGGGGGAGTGATCTAGCCCTCACTCCAAGGTAAACAGTACCTGATGTTCTGTGTCCAGAGAGGACAAAGTCCTGAAGAGGGGAGTGCTGGCTCAAAAAGGGGGACAGAGTGGAAGGGGTGTTGCCAGGATGGGAGGGGTGCTCAAGGAGGTAAATGGTGGGAGACTGCAGTCCTGGACACCCCCTGCAGAGGTGGGAGCTGATGTGGGGTCTGAGATCTCATCCCATTCATTGTGTAAGGTAGACATGTTATGGTGCAGCTCGCAATGTTTCTCAGGAAGAAGAAGGATACAAACATTTTTTAGAAAATCTAATCTTGCTCTAAAAGACAGTGTTATTTAGTTGTATCATCAACACTGTTATTTAATGTTTATACAATACAGCACTGTGCTAAGCACTTTACTTAATCATATCTCATCTTACACCTAAAATAATGCAATGGGTATCAGTAATATTGTAATCCCCTTGCAGAGGGGAAATTGAGGTTCAGAGAGGTGACTCCGCCCATTCCATGTCTCTAGTAGCAGCTGAGAAAGAAGTCAAGGCCTGCCCTCAGCAGGGCAGGACAAGGGCCTCCCATTCCACAGAGAAAAGGCTCCACCACCCTAGAGAGAAGAAAACCCTTACATGTGGACAGAGCCAGGGACCTGGCCCAGGTAGAACAGCTACAAAAGACTTAACTGCTACTGACTGAATGTCTGCTTTTCTATTTTACTTCATCTAAAATACCATGAATTGTAAGATACGCATAACTTTGTGTCACTGAAGAAAAAATGCTGTATCATCTGATTTCTGAGATGCTAAAATTGCAAAAGGAAACTGTTTCTGAGGCTCAGTGAAGTATTTTAAGTGCTACGAGTTTTTGTCTCAACTGTCTCATTTCACGCCAATTGTAGTCCTTTCTTGTCATACCCCACTTTCACAGAGGAAGGCTCAACGTGTGGCATCCATGTCACACACAGGGAGCCATGGAGCCTGGGTCTGTTCTTGGTAACTTCCTCTGCCTGAATCCCTCCCCCAGACCACTAGGCAACACTGCCTCCGAAAGAGCCCAACTTCACGTCATTTGTCTCTTGCCTTTTTCCCTTTCACAGGTTTATCCTCACCTAGTATGGTGCCAAGTCTCAAGCTCCCTCTCAACTCCAGGATAAGTCCTGTGGTTGCAAGGCCTGTCAACTCCTTTTGGATGATTTCTATAGCTCTGCCCATTCATTTTCTAGTTCACAAGCCTCCTTGATCCAGGGTCTTTCCTGACCCATCTCTTCCTTTCCCCAAACTCACTTGGTGATTTGTACCAGATTTCGTAGCATCATCCTTGACACCCTGAAGCTTACTCTTTCCACATCTTCCTTGCTCCTCCCATTTCTCTAAGGTCTTGACCTCCCCTGCATTGTCAAGAACCTTATTCATGTTTTCATCATTCCCTAGTCCTATTTTACATCTCCCAAACATTAAGTTTTCTAGAATTCCCTGTGTATTAAAATTAAGACTGTGGACAAAAGAGAGGTAAAAAAAAGAGGCTATATGTGTGAAAAAAAGTCAACTGCACAAGTTTTCTTGATTAAATGTTTGACCCTAAGACCTCCATCACCCACTGTGGGCTATGAATCCCCAAGCCAACTTCTTCACTTCCCAACTTGTGTCATCATTGTATATCTTCTTGCCCTCTGTCCTGACCTCTTGGCTAGCCTTCCATAACTTTCCAGCCGAAGAAGGCAATTGTACTTTAATGAAATCTTCCACAGCTCTTTGAAACACCCTTGTTCCCTCCTCTCCCAGTCACTGAGTCATTCTTTCCTTTAACATCTCTTCTCAAAGCCTTCCCAACACTGGAGATGAAGGATGATACTTGGCACTCTCCCCTATCCCAATATACTCCCCATTTCAACAAGAAATTAAAATTGCAATTTGGAAATGCCTCCTAACAAGCAAAATTATCCTACTGGAAGACACCCATTTTTTTCTTTCCCTTGATTAACCTTCTTCTCATTCATCCTCAGTCCTTTAGAAGTTCATTTTCTTTGCTTAACTTTTCACAAGGACCTAAAAGGGGGATTTTTCCATTTTCAATATCCATATAAGCTTCCACCCATTGTTAGATATGATTTGTTTTCAGTGTTTGTTCAAAGTGTCGACCCTATCATTACAGGTTCCCCAGGACACAGTCAGGGTTGCCTCATTCTTTCATGCCACACAACTCAAGGTCACAGTAACTATGTGCTGAGAGTGGCCAGCAGTTAGCACTAGGTCTCCCTGCCCATTCAGGGTGTGCACTCCAGGAGAGCACCTACTCATTCAGCAAATACACTTTTTTCTTGTCATTGAGGAAACATTAGTGTATGACACTGGGTAGCTTGAAGGTGGACAGTTTATCGCCTCAGCCACTGTATGCATCACACCACCCACCACCTGATGCCCAGTCACCACCTACCACCAAGTTATTGCCTATCCCCGCCCCTCTGGGAGTCACTGTTTGTTGTAGGAGTCTAAGCATTGGTTGTCATTTTGTTGTGTTTAACTGATTTTGCTTTTCTTCACATGACACAAATGAGAGACGTCATCTGGTATTCGTCTTTTTCCTTTTAACTTATTTCACTTAGCATAATTCCCTCAGGGTCCAAATATTTGTTGACAGCCTATTATGTGCCAGATCTGTATTAAGCATGGTAGCTATAATGGTGAACAAACAAAAGCCCTTGCCCTTTTAGAGCTTAACTTCAAATGGAAAATGATCATTTAAAAATAATTAGTGTCCAGTCACCTAATATTACACTCTAATAAATGTGTATTGAAATTACCAAAAGTTGAGTTCATATTCACATTCATTCTAGGAAAGCTAAGACACTGTGAAATAAAATCCACTGTTTTTCATCAGCTATTAGAAAGTGAATTTGAGAACATTATTTAACAGCTCATTGGGATTTTTTTAAATATTTATTTATTTATGCTTATAGAACTGGGTGTGGTGGGTAAGAGGCTCACCAGAGACAGAGTGGGGAGAAGAACAGGCAAATCGACTGAAATACACTGCTGAGGGGAGCAGCGGGCAAGACAGGAGAGGTCTGCCATGCCATGCGGGTCAGCTCCCTGGCCAGGGATTGAACTAGTGCGTCAGTGGCTTCAGAGAGCTCCATAATGTGGTGCTTTAACCCACTGCACCACCACGGAGAGTCCAGAGATATAATTTATATACCATACAATTCACCCATTAAAGTGGACAATTTGTAAGTTTTTCCTATAATCACATAGTTTTATAACTAGTGCCATTATCTACTATGTATTTGCAGGACATGTTCACCATACTTTAGGAAGAAAAAAATCCACACCGTTAAGCTGTCACTCCCCAGTCCCTTCTTGCCCAGTCCTTTGCAGCCACTAATCTATTTTCTGTACCTGGACTTGCCAGTTGGCCTATTCTGGATATTTCCTAAACGGAGTTGTACATGATGCAGTGCCTTTTGATTGGTTGCTTTCACTTGTGTGTTTTCAAGGTTCATCCATATGGTAGCATGTAGTACTTTATTTCTTTGCTCTGTTGAATAATATTTCACCAGACAGAGAGACCATATTGTTCACTGATTTATCCTTTGGTAGACATTTGGGCTGTTGCTACTTTTTGGCTATTAGAAGTAGTGCTGCTATGAGCATTAGCACAAATGTTTTGCATGAACACTTTTATTTCTCTTGGGTATATCCTTAGATGTCAGATTACCAATTATCAGGTTATATAATAACTCCGTGGTTAACCATTTACGGGACTGCAAAACTATTTTCTGAAGTGACCAATTTTATATTCCCCCCAGCAATATATGAGCGTTCCTATTTTCCCACATTCTCACTAACAGGAAGGCTTTTGATTATAGTTGTCCTAATGGCTATGAAATGGTATTTCATGTGGGTTTGATCTGCATTTTTCTGATGGCGAATGTTGAGCATCTTTACATGTAGCGATGACAACGTTTTATTATACCTTTAAACCAACTTTGTTCCTAGCACTGTGCCTGTATGCTATAGGAACTCAAAAACATGTGCTGAGTGAGTATAGCTAAAAGTAGAGTAAGCAAAGTGCCTTGAAGTACAACACTTCCATTAGCTGAGAATGATGGTTATATGAGGGGCAGTATTTTGCAAATATGAAGCAATGAATTTTCATCCCTCTCACCCTGTCCTTCTGTCTTTAACCATGTTCCATTTGGAGCCTCCCTTCCCGGAGGCTGGGTCAGGAGGCCTGTTGCCCAGAGCTTCACAGAATAAAGGGAGGAAAGGGGAACATAAAGAGGAGAGTCAGTTCAACTGCCAAGATTTGTGGAGAGATTTATGAAATTGTTTGAGTTTCCATTAATATGGCAAAAGCCAGAACTGGCAGGCAGACTGTGGAGCATCTAATATTGTGACTGTGGGATAGGGTGGTATTAGAAATATCCCAGTGGGCTCTCCCCAGTGGTGCAGTGGGTTAAAGCACAGCACTACGAAGCTGGCTGTAGCCACTTTGGTGCAAGTTCAATCCCCAGCCAGGTTGCTGACCTGCAATGGCATGGCAGACTTCTCCTGTCTTGCCCACTGCTCCCCTCAACAGTGTATTTCATTGATCTGCCTGTTCTGCTCCCTGCTCTGTCTCTGGTGAATCCTCTCACCCCCTGCACCTCTGACCTGTACTCCAGTTCTTTATGCATAAATTAGTAAATCTTTAAAAAAAGAAAGGAAAGAAAAGAAAAGAAATAGCTATCCCAATGAGTTGAGGGGAACCACCAGAAAGAACAGCTGGCACTGCAATATGAGGAGACCCAGAGAATTAAAAGGGTGGAGCTGGTGCAATCAGAATGCAAGAAGGTGTGGTTTGCAGTCTGGATCTCCTGCTGTTTCTGCAAGAGGGAGATGCTGAGATGAGAGCCAGAGTTCACTGGGGATCTAGGGGCCCAACCAATTGGGCAAGGAGGTGGAGACCAAAAGAGACCCATAACTAGCAAGAGCAGGTCAGCCAAGGAGTCACCCTCAATCCTGACCGAGTCAGGAGAGGCCAGCACCTCAATTTGAGCTATAACGGCTTTGGGGTGAGCAGTAACAAGGCAGACAAAGGGTTCTACACTGAGACCTCAGGCCATGAAGGGGGTCTCATCTCTGCCCTTCCAGTAAATTATTTTGGAAGTAGCTGATACCTTCTTAGAGGAGCTGGGATGGGGCCTAAGAACGAGTAATCTGGAGGTCTGGGGAGCTACCTAAAGAATAGTTCAAAGCTGGCACTACATTAGACTGAAGCTGCTTTTCAGCTACCTAATAGGCAAGGTCTTGACAGAAAGGCTAGAGTATAGACAAAGTAAGATAAATCACACTCTTGCCATGTGAAGAAACTGGTGCCCTTACCCCTGGTCTGTTTATGACTGGCTAGCTCAGCAGTGAATGGACCAGGGCAGGGATACCAGGACACAATGCAACTGTGTGTGTGTGTGTGTGTGTGTGTGTGTGTGTGTGTGTGTGTGTGACTATGTCTGGGGCTGTTTTCAGGGGCCTGTGTGGGAGTCAAGGGGAATCTCTAGTCAGAGAATTTCCCCCCTTTGACCAGAAAAAGTTCAAAGTGCGTGTCGTCTGTCATCTTTGGCTGTGATTCTTTCAGAAGGTTTTAGAAGACTATAGATGGGTCAGACTAACTGGTTCCTCCTGGATTTTGAGCTCTTACTTTGTTTCCGGTGCTGTGCTAACGCTTACATATGTCATTGAATCCTCTCATCAGCCCAAGCATTAGTCACATTTTATAAAGAAACTAAGGGCTTGATGATGGATTTCTTAGGGTCTACTGTGGGTAAAGGATTGGGCCAATATTTGAACACAGTGTATCTAATAACAGAGCCTGGGCACTAAGCACAGCACACACTGCTTCTCACTTATCTGCCTAAAAAGTCCTCTTAGAGCTGAAGCAAGATCTGATCAAGAGATGTTTATTAAAGAAAAATACAAATATTTCAGTTTTGTTTAAAAAAGAAAAAACCTGCCTATTTCACAATAATGATAGCTAAATGGAAAAGCTGCATGTAACCTAAGTAGTGGAGAACTTAAGTGAAAACTTTTTTTCAGATACCCTTTTCTCAATACAAGCTTACTCTGGTAAACACAAAACCTCAGTTTTGTTGGCCAAGTAATTGTCCCCAAAGGCATCATACCTTTGAGCTCAAAGTACATCTATTTCCTCTACTCACTTACCTATTTACCCACCAGACATCACATTCCTCCACTACTCACCCATCCACCACCCATTTACCCACCCAACATCCACCCACCCACCATCTACTACCCACTTATCCATTCACTCACTAATCATTTCCCCGTCCAGTTTTTCATCTCACAATTACTACATGCCAGGCACTGGGGACCTGAATAGACAAGGCAGTTCCTTCCTTTAAGAAGTTCACAGCTGGGGCAGAAGACTCTCAAGAGTACAGTACAAATGGGTACTTAAAAATGTTTTAACAGGCATAGAGTGCAAAGTGACATGGAAAGGGAATATAAGAGGTGGGATTTTTCTTGGAATGAACTACCTCAGAAAATCACCATCTCTCTTCATTAAGGCCTCAGTTTAAATGTCACCTCCTCAAGGCATCTTGGGTATGCATTTAAAGTTGATCTTATTCTCTTTCTTCGCTTCTTGATACTGAATTTTTCTTTCTTTGTCCTTTAATTTGTGCGTGTGCATGTGTGCGTTTGTTTGGGTTGGGGAGGGGGGAGTTGTCTGTAAAGCCCCAAGTATGATGTGGCTCAATAAAGACAGAGACCACACTTGTTTCTTTGCACAAAAATATCTCTAAAGCCTGACATATGGTGGGTGCTCAGTTTGTTGCCTGAATGAATAAACGTTGGAACCAGATCACAAAAAGCCAAAGCAAGAAATCTGGACTTCAGCATGTGGACAGTGAAGAACAATGGAGGCTATTTGAGGAAGGACAAGGCATGACCAGATCTTTGATTTGGGAGGACAAGGCTAGAGATACCATGAGCAAGGTTAAGAGGAGTACACTACAAAGGAGAAGCAAAGCAAGAGCCGTGGATGAGGGTCGAGATTTTGCTGGCTTGACCCAAGACATTAATGACTGGAGAGGAAAGATGTAAGGAGTAAAGGAAAAAGGATATGACTGAGCTCAGTAGTTTGGGTCACTCTGTAACCATTGTACAGGGTGGGTTTGCAAGACATGAGTGGGACGTGAGGCATACACAAGGCATGGAGACAGGAAGAGCACTAATGTTAACAGAGAAGACCCTGGGGGATGCTGGAGTCCAGATGGTGGCTGATTGCAGAACAAGAAGCAAGGACAGGATGCCCAGCAGGGGCAGTAAAAGAGAATAAAACCCAGAGTCCAGCACTATTGTTGAAACCATAAGAACAACAATCTAGAATGAGACCAGAGATTCTCTATGCACGGAAGAGGGGAAAGCAGCAGAGATCCTGGGTCAGACTGATCCTCACCCCTCACCAGACAGTAAGAGGGGTGCACTGGGCCAGATCTTCCAGTGGTTAAAGAGAAACCAGAGGCAAGCATGCTGGGTGAACTCTCATAATCAGTAAATGTCAAACCAATTAGGAGCAACTACAACTGATAAGCAACTCCAGCAACCTCAGGCCACATTTGCTCTGAGGTCACAAGCCTGCAACCCTGGCATTGAAGATCATAGGTGAGATTTGCCAAGAGCAGTTTCTATGGAAGGGTGGTTGGGAGGAGGACTCCAGCAGCAAAAAGAGGTGCTGGGGTGCCAGTTTCCTTTGGAGGCAGTGAGGTGGCAGCAAGAGGGCCCCATATGGGGTGGGAAGGATTCCCAAGGTGACAGAGGTTTAGCAAGTTTTGGAACTGTAAGGAAAAACAGAGTGAAGAACATGCCTATTCTCTTCTCAGAGAGTACTGGGTGTTTCTTTTTTTTTTTTTTTTCTGTATATTAGAAAAATACTTAATATAACAAAATAAAATGTGAATTCCTCCTCACTCATGCCTATTGGGCCCTTGTTTCTGTTCTGAGGGAGATGAGAGCCAGAGGTCATTGTGGAGAGGACCTTAGAGTGGAGCTAGGAGCCCAAAACTGTTTTTAGGTTTTTATCTATATATCAATACATACATATAGACTTAAAAAAAAATCAGTTATGAGATTATTCCAGAAATGGGCTTATACTGAGCCAGGGTTTCCTCTCTTCCCACTATCTCTGTACATTAATAGTTAGCCTATTTACTATGGCTACCCGGTAACTGGTGGGTTGTATAATTTTATCATTCCTTTGTTGATGCAACATGGGTCAAAAATTCTTGCTAACCCAAACTTGTTGCATGAACCTCATACCTTAATTTCTGGGCACTGGTATGAGTCCTTCTGTAGAACAAAGTTTTAGTACTGGATTTGCCAGTCTCAGACTTGCAAGTAGTGTGCTGTTTCCTAAAAGGACTTGGTAAGTCATTCAACTCTTCCCATAGGGTCTAGGATGAAAACACAAAAAAGAAGGTATATCCCTATGGAAGCCTGTAAATTAAAACAAACCTTTAAGGTAGCCCAATTTGATCAAAACACAACTTTTATTCTCAAAATGTTGTAGATAAGACCATATTTATGGATAGGTAACTTATTCATTAAGCTGATGAATACGAAACAAATGCTAATAACTTACAGGGACTGAGTAACAATCTATTCTTCTTGGTTGATCATTTATCTTCAATGCGTAAAATTAATATTTAAAGAACATACTGATTCCTGAGAGCCCATTTAAACATGTTAACAGAGCCACAGTGTGGAAAATTTGTTCCCAGATTTCAGAGAGACCAAAGGTTGAAGACCATAAAAAAAATTTTTTTAACAAGATCATACTCCTGGGATTTGGTGGTTACTCTGTGAAATCATCAGCTTAATTATATTTTCAGAAGATCACCCTCTGGCAAAGAGGAGGGAAAACCCTCTCTCATTCCTTCTGAGAACACAAAAACATTCAGGAAAAACAAAGACGAAGCATAAACAGCCTCTTCGCAGGGGGCCTTCATTCGGGGGCGCTGAGCTCAGAGCGCCCTCTTCTGGACTCTGAGCTCCACTGGACAAGGAGGGCCCTACCTACCAAGCAGGACAAATTTGATTTCCGCTTAGAAAGCATCGCCAGTTCTCCCATTTTAACTTCAGTAAAGCTTTGAATTTCCACTGCCTCAGCCACTGAAACCCTAAGATGTTCTTTCTCAATACTTGTGCTATAGTTTCAGGCTACAAAGCACTCAGTCTCCTCTTAAAGAATGGTTCCTTGGTTACTATTTTTAAAAAATAACCTGAGATATGAGTTAAGTCCACTTAAGTGTGTTTACTGTCGGGAATGCATTCATAATTTTGGATAAGTGAAACTAGGTCTAGAAGCCAAAGGAGAACGACAAACAGTTCTATGTGTCATTGCCCAGTGCATTTGAAAAAGTATATTTAAGGTTAAAGTTTTCTGTCCCACCCCACAACACCATCAGAACCTTAAGCAAGCATCATAGTCCCAGTACTCATTTAATAAATATTTGCTAAGCACCTATATTATGTGTCAGGGAGTGTGCTAAGAGTAGCTCACCATGGGGGAGAAGATGAGGGTAGTGTTATTTTAATCAATCATGTGTTATAACTAGGTGGTGTTTTTATTGCAAAGTACTTGAAAATCAAAGAGTTATCATAATGAGTTACTGGAGCCTCAATAATGTTCTTTCAAATGACCTGTTAATCCATCATGTGCTGATACTATTAAAGCTAACTAGGTTAAACCTCTCAACTTAGAAATGACTTTTTTCTAATTTTTCAAAAGAAGTTATTAATGCCTACAGGAACATGTTTATAACCTGTTATGAAATAGTTTCCAAATCACTGCCTGTTTGCCTTAGAGCTGGGGTGGGCAGGGCTCAGACCAAGCACCTGCTGGGTGGGTACTGGGCCTAAAACCCACTGCTAAGTCCTAAACCTGTTCATCTCTGGACAGAAGAGACATTCCCTTCTCATTCTATCACATTCAGGGGGGCGTGGGGGTCTATTTGCCAGACAGAGGGGCATCACAGGCCCCAGAAAGGCCAGTCCCAAAATAGAGATACTTCCTTGCTACCAGACCACATATTAAAGGAGCCAAAGACAGCAATGGCAAATGTGGAATGAGCCAGCCAAAGTCATCCAAGAGAGATAAGGAAATGAGGCAAGGTCAAGGGCTATGAGGAACCAGATCCCAGCACAGCTTCCAATGTGAGTCCACCTGCTATTTATGTTCCAATTTTTATTAACTTTCAGGTGAACCTCAAAGAGGCATATGTCCTTTCTTCTTGAGTTTATAACCATAATATGATAATTTTTGGAAAAGCCATGGATCCTTCTATTCTGCTATCCAAATTCAAAATGAAGAAAAAGCTACCATTCTCATTAAAATCATTCCAAATTTCCAAGGGGTCATTCTGAATGATTGATGGTTCAGTCCATCAAAAGTTCTGAATTTTCAAGTGCCCTTTCCTAAGTCACACTGTTCCATTAAATCCAGTTCATTCAATTCGACTTGCCAAATATTTACTGAGCTGAGAGCAATGTACCCTCAGGAAATTCACAGACCAAGGGAATGAGACAGATGAATAAACAAATCATTTCAGACCAATGTAGTTAAGTGTAAAGACAGAATTATGCATAAGGCAGGACTTTCAAGCTTCTGCTGTCATGAAGCTATCATCTGGAGGGAGAGTAGACATTAATTGGAAAAGTGTACAAGTAAAAATAGAACGTAAAACTTTGGCCAACACCATGGAGAAGCAAGCAGCACAAAGATAGTTTTAATGGGGTATCTGGCTAGACTGGGGTGTTTCCCACATGAGGATCCTACACAGGGATCCCACATGGGAATCCCACACAGGGCCTGCTTAGCCAAGGCCTGTACTGCTGTGTGCCCTTCTGATCAGAGCAGCAACTGCATGTATGAATCAATGAATCTCTTTCAGCATCAAAGGGGTACACTGTAATTATCAGCTGTTATTACTGTTGGAACTACCCTCCTCCTCAACTCACCAGAATGAGCCTGCAGATGGGCCCAGGTCAGTCATTCTTCAACGCTTCACACTGGCTATAGTTCTATAAAGGTCCCAGAGGCCACAGAAATTAGCGTGAGCTCCTGGATGGTCAACCACTGGCTTTCTGGAGACATTCTGAATGAATGACCGGCTGGGCTGCTGACCACAGGGCTCAAAAACAACCACCAAGAGTTTATCCCCAAATACCCAGGAAAAAAAAAAAAAAAAAAAAAAAAACGAGACAGAGGAAGGAGAACAGTGCCTCCCGAGAGAAGGCTGACTATAAATGGAAAATTACACTGAAAGAAAACAAATCATATTTAATGTGAGCCCATTTTTGACTCTGTCTGGAAATCCAGGACTGAAGGAAGTGGAGGGGACAGGGAGTGAGCAGGTGTGCCCAGGCCGAGACTGGCTGCCCCGGGGGGCACCGTGTGCTGCCGCCTGGATAGCAAGGGAGGGCTACCAGTTGCCAAGGCTCCCACAGCTTAGACACTGTCCATAGACACTGGACAGACGTAGGCACTTCTGGACTGTGACGCAGGTGCTGGCTGCAAATGTTGACCTAAGGCTGAGATGGGGAGCAGGGAGACAAGCAATATGGGGTCGAGAGGATCTTGGGGAGTCGGGAGCACTCCTAGGATACTTCTGCATCCTAAAATGGGGGTCTTTCCACCACAGGGCTGTCACATGATGGCATAACCTATCTGATTAATGGTGGCTTGAAAATTAGCCAGTACTCTTTCCACAGCAATCCAAAGGCCCCATTACATTGTCTTTTAGTTCTAGCTGCATAACCATTTGTTGTGTGGCACTAAGTCATTTCTGAGCATCTTACCTCAGTTTTCACTAGAAAGGAACTGAAGCCTTCTGGTTTAAATGGCTCTTCTTCAAAAATAGTAACAAGATATCAGATTTGGTGGGATGTTTTCACTATGTACCCAACCCTGTTGAGAACTTTTCTAGGTTATAGCCCTAAAACTAAGATCTGGAGTCAGAATGCTTGGGGTCACCTCCCAGACCTACTTTTTCAGAATATATGACCTTGATAATGATATCATCTCCCTGAACTTCAGTTTCTTCATCTGTAAAATGGGTTGCTCATAATACCTACATCCTAGACTTCAGGAAGGACTGGCTAGATGATATCGCAAAGAAAGAGGCATTCAGTGGAGTGTTAAGTACCAAGCACTTAATAAACATTCAAGCTTATCATTATTTCAGATTCTCTGTCTATGCCACCCATACCCTGTATTACCATCCAGGAGGATGAAGCCAAACAAAGATCATTAGTACAAACAATGGAATATTATTCAGTAATAAGAAGCAATGAGCTTGTCTAGCCAAGAAAAGACAAGGAGAAAACTTCAACGCATATTAAATCAATTTGTAAAGGCTACTCATTGCGTGATTACATGACACTCTGGAAAAGGCAAAACCATGGAGATAATACAAAGATTAGGGCTAGTGGGAAGGAAGGAAGGAATGAACAGAGCACAGAGAATTTAAAGCATTGGTCCACAATGGTGGACACGCCATCATACATTTATCCAGACCCATAGTATGCATGCCATAGGAGCAAACTATAACATGCCCTAGACTTGGGTGATGACGTGTCACTCACTGTAAATTCATCAGTTGTAACTGTGGTAGTGTGGACATTCATAATGGGGAGCTTATTACATTTGTGAGACAGGAGTATTTATAGGAAATCTTTGTACCGTCCTCTTAATTTTACTGTGAACCTTAAACTGCTCTTCTAAAAAGTCTTTTTTAAGAAGAAAAAAAAATAGTTTCAGTGACACAGTTCCTAAAAAGGAGAGTTCTCACTGTGTTTGGACCCACAATCAGGGACCTTGGCCATTTCCTTCAGTCTCAGGGCTTGGTCTGGGCTCCTGTGGGCTGGAGCAGGGCACAGTAGAGAAGAGGGCTAAGACTCAACTTGGAGAGACACTAAGCACCTCTAGGTAATCTCTATGTGTTCCTTGGGCAGGATCCCCAATCCTCAAAGAAGAGCAGGTTTTCTTCTACCTGTGGTCCCCTCATCTTTCTGAGCCATTGGTCCTGCACCACTCCTCTCATTCACACACTCAGCCCCCAGTGGGAGTGACGTGGTTATATGTATACCATTATGTGCATGTGTGTATTTTTGCTTATAGTTTAAAATGTTTACCCTCTGACTCATCCCCGCCCCAGTAAGACAAGAACTACCTATTTTCCACAATGTACTTGTAGAACCTGTGTGTCATAGATGATTAAATATGTTAACCATATTTTCCCATGAGAATAACAGAGTGACTGAGATCCATGCATTTAAGATGTCTATCAATAATGTGATATTAAAGCAATATCCAGTCATAATAAACCTCTGTTAGTTTCAAATAATGCCAAAGTGAAACGTATATGCACTGAGTGTAAAGTTGTAGAACAGTAACAGTCATAAGCATCATCCTCACCACCACAGTCAGCAATTAGTGACCACATAAGTTTCAAGTTCTGGGTTAAGCAGGTATTATTCCTATTGTCATTTTTGCAGATAAGGAAACTAAAGTTCAGAGACATTATGTGATTTCCCAAGGTCACAGTCATTAAATAGGTAACTCCATAGACTGTTTTAACCGCCATGTTCATCTTCAATGGCCTTTGGAACCTTTGGCACACATCATGTGACAGCTCCCCATGGATTTCCTGTGCCTTCTACTTTAAAAGGTAGAACACAAATGCCATGGCCTAGCATAGGACCTGGCACTGGGAGTTGTCAGTGTTACCCACCTAGAGCACAGACACAAAATCAATGTAGGCTATTTAGAAGGGCAGAACTAACTTAATGAACTTTTACTTGCTGGTATACAGCAAATATTGCAGCTAATGAATCAAAATAGACAGATCTCACATATAATGTTCAGAATAAAAAGCAAACTACAGAACCTCCTAGTAGTGATTGCCTTGGAGGTAGTGGGATCGAAGTGTTATTTTAAAAAATAGAAACAATATGGGAAATATCAGTGTTCTTGCTAATTTGTCTTATTTCTTTTACATAAAAAAGACTGGAATTCTGAAAAAATGTTAACAATGTTGTACACCCAGGTGTTTGTGGTTTTGTTTGTTTTGTTTTGTTTTGTTTTTTACTAAGAAAGAAGCCTGTCCCATACCTCCCTGGTCACCCAGTTTCCTTCCCTGAAGGTAGTCTGATGTTTTCTTTGTCCCATCTAGGTCACTCCATACATTAGTGAGAATTTAAATCTAACCTGATTTTCTCCCCCAGGACCTGGTCTTACCAGTTCTTTTGATCTTCAATCTAGTCAATTTCCCTGTAGATTCTCAAACATTCTCAGATCTCTCCTTCCTTAGAGAAAAGCTGCTCTTCAATCTTACTCCCTCAAGACACTCCTGCCGTGATCACCCCACTTTAAGGGTGGTGAGGACTTGCCACCTCCAGCTTCTCATCCTCCATGAAGCCTTTCCCCTCTGCTGCTTCCTACCACCTATCTTGGGTGGACTCCACAGCCATTCTCTATTCTCTATACTCTGCCACCTTCTTCTCTCCTTTCCTGACCTTGTCTTCTTCCCTGATTTCTGATCACATTCTCTATCAGTCCTCTTTTTTCTCACTTTGTCACCTCAGCCCCACTTCTTTCACACCCATAAGGGCTCCCCCACAGTTCAGCGACTCTTCCTTCTGCAGCCCCTACTTTCAGCCCTCAAAGAGCATTCTGGTGAAGATGCCACTTCCTCTGGGTTTCCTTTCTGTGGCTTCAGAAGCACATTGCCAACTGAGGAACAGGCCCACCTCTGTGTCCTGCAGACACAGTAAAGCCAACCTGCCAAACTAAAAGCACTTATTCCTCAGCAATTCTGCATTTCTTCCAAGTCACTGTGGCTCCGATTTAATATGCATATGAGTCACCTGGGGCACACCATGAACTTGCAGCTTCTGGTTCTCTGGTCTGGTGTAGGGTCCGAGAGTCTCCATTTCGAACAGGTACCTGGGTGATGCCTATGTTTCTGATCTAAGCACTCCATTTTAAGTCACAACATGTGGAGAGATTTTCATTCTCTGGCAAGGGTTCTTAATTTTCTCTGAAAATCAGAACCACATGGGTACTAGACAAAACATGGTTAAAACTTTCAAATAAACTAACTCCTCTTTTGCCTGGCTTCAACCAGGACAAATGAACCAGGAGTTCTAGGTGTGTGGCCCAGGCTTCTGCCTTCCATGCATAACTACTGAATAGTACCTGCTTGGATTGTGCTAAGAATTGTAGAGAAAGCATTAAGACAAAATCTTCATGGAGCAGAGATATTAGTGGACATGGTGGTGGCAAAACAGAAAAATAAATACTATGACTGGTGAGCATTAAGGTAAATGCCGTAAAGAGAACACTGGAGCTCTGAAATACAAACTGACGTTGAGTTACATTAGTATGGTGCCCTTCTGCAAAAGGTAACATCTGAGCTGTGAGCTATAAGAGGCAGACGAGAAAAAAATCTAAAGTATATGGAGAATTTTAGATCCAGGGACAGTGTTTGAACAGAGGGATTTATCCAAATATGAAGATGCTGTGGCAGATTCATGCTTGATGAGCTCAAGGAAAAGCTGGAAAGCCAGTCAAGGAGGTATGCAATGGACAAGGACAGAGAAGCAAGGGGCAAGGACAGAAGCAGGACACAGCTGGCCACAGAGCAACAGGAAGACACTAGAAGGTTTTATGTAACAAAGCAATATGATCTTCATCAAGCTGCTAGAAGAGGACAAGAACTGAAACAAAAAGACAGGAAAGAAAGGGTGGGACTTGGAACTTAAGTTTAAGGTAACTGTTGAGTTTGGAACAGAATGGAGCTCACAGAGAAGGAAGAAGAGGTCCACTTGAGGACAGATTTTTGGAGATGAAAATAATAGGGCTTTTTGATGAGTTGAACATGGGCAAAATAAAGGAGAGAGAGAGAAAGAATGATATCTGTTTTGGGGTTGCAGAACTGAGGACTTTTCCTACAATTTTAAGTACTTGAGAAAATGTTGGATGATTCAGTGGGGAGAATCAAAGTTTTTTGGGGGCCATCTTATGTTGAAGACAATTATTGACATTCAAGAGGAGATATTCAGGAGAGATTGGGCTATATCTTTCCAGCCTTACCCTCTTCTTCTGTGAACTTATTAAAGGTGACCATCCATAATTTAGAGTATACCATTCCCTCCTCTTACCTTGCATTTTCCCAGCTCCATGTTTGCCCATACCATAACCTCTGTCCAATGTACTTGTCAATCTGGACCTTCAGTGATTACTTTACACAAACCATCTCATGTAGCCCCTCCTCCCAAGTCTCATCCTAGTGATCTGTGCCTCCTGGAGACTCCCATCAAAAATTGATGCCTTGCTTGTGAGTGTCATCACAGCTTCCTGGTCCCCCATGGGTTACTCATGTGTATTTATTTCCTCTGCTGGGTAGTAAGCTCTGGAGGGCAGGGCTTACACTTGATTCTTTTATATATCTTCCATGACATCTGAAAATGACATCCAAAAATGTGCCCAGCACACAGAAGGCTACTCATTAAATGCTTGAATAAATGAGTGAGCAGGACATATCCTGAGATGACAGCATATGAGGTTAATCTAGTCATCAGTGATCAAGGTGGGATATTTTCTTAACCCTGGAGCAACAGATGATTGCTCTGTCCCTGGATTACTAGTATAGAACCACCTGGCACAATGTTAATAGCCTCAATCCATTTCTGTCATCATTAATATCTAAAGAGCAATGCAGGTAGCCTGCTTTAGATCAAGGATACATTTCTTTTTAAATAACCTGTCTAATTTATGGACTCACTAAAAAGAAAAACCAACCAAAGAAACACCTGTAGTTAGAAAAGCTGGGGCATGTTTTTTCCTAAGAGAAACATTACATTTGTAATTATCACCGGTGCTGTGCAGGTCCAGCTTTTCAGAATGGCCATTGGTCTACCTTGCTTAATGTGGGTACATGTGCATTTCACTGGGGCACTGGGGTCTGGTGCATGCTGAGTCCCAGTCATTTTGTGCACTTATACCCAAGCTGTCCATGAGGTTTCATGGAAATCAGGTTGATTCATCTAGACATTTTGCTTCACAGTGTGCCAGGTCATGGATTCTGACATAGGGAAGAGACAATGACAGGTC
Source organism: Condylura cristata (assembly GCF_000260355.1). Lineage (NCBI taxonomy): Eukaryota > Metazoa > Chordata > Mammalia > Eulipotyphla > Talpidae > Condylura > Condylura cristata. The sequence goes on along the minus strand of NW_004567122.1, from coordinate 31,865,654 downwards.
AGATCAGATTTGGGGCAGTGGGGTGTTGATACATAAGCTGACAAGACACTGGAAAAGTGAGGGAAATAGAGGACAGTGACCATGAGGGAGTCTGGGGTGTGGCCTGAATTTTGAAGGTGTTGGAGGTAAAGCCTGACTCCTGGAAACAGTACAAGTGGGAAGGCTAAGATTTAAAAAAAAAAAAAAAATGAGAACATAAAGGACAAAGCAGCCAGGGAGGCCATTGAAGTAATATGATAAGAGGAGCATTATGAATATGAGCAGCTACTGTCTATAGACAACTGTGTTGCTTACATGACGGGATTACAATATGAGCTTTATATAGGCAGATTTATTTTCCCAATGACCTTGTAGTAAGTACTTCGATTTAATCCATTTTAGAGATGAGAAACATGAGGATCAGAGAGGTTAAATAACTACTCAGGGTTGTCACAGAGTCAGTGACTTAAAGAGTTGGGATTCAAACCCAGGTTTTTGGATGCCAAAGCCTGAGTAATAAGTCAGTTATCACTTTCTGATGCTGATTCCAGGTCACTTCCCTCCACCATGCCTGCTGCTAGGTAGAGGAACTCAATGCCTTTCAACACCCAAAGTGCAAGGTACTGGTGATGAGCTAATTCAAGGTGTCGTTCAGAAGCCCTGCTATGACTGAACTGTCTGTGGGGCTGCAATGCTCACAGATGCTGTCATCGGTCATTAGGGAATACTCACTTCATTGTGTCGGGCTCCACCTAAATGTTTTTTTATTGTCTGATCTTCACCATGACTAATGCCACTTTCCATTTTAAGCTGAAGGCTGCAGGAGATGACCACGTTGTAAGCCAGGGGTTAAGGCTAAGTGCTGCCTGGGGGATTACTCACCCACTTCAAGACGCTGCCAACATCACACCCTCCCATTCAGGATAGAGCTAGGATATCCTCTTCCTTGCCAAAGTCTGAAGGAAATCTGATTTCTTCTAGAATCAGACCAGGAGTGCTCCTGATGATCAGAAAGCAGGCGCGTTAACTGTGTCTCCAAGTAGAACTATTGTGGTCATTCCAGTCCCATCCTGTTTAGTACGCTTTTGATGCTTTTCACTCATATGGCATGTGCTGAGGGCCTACTCTGTGCCAGAAACTCTGTTCCATGATAGTGATATTAGAGTGGTCCTGATAACTTAGTCCTGCTCTCAGGGAACTAACAGACTAAGTGAAGATGAGCAGACAATTATAATAAAATATGACCATCAGGGTAATAAATTATATGACATGGATGCTCAGGAAGCTTGGGGAACCAACAGTTGAAAAATGTATGCCAAGGCAGGGGTGTAGAACAAGTAGGAGCTGGCTAGGTTTCTTAACTGTAAGTAACCAAGACTGACTTTGACTGATAGAAGCAGAAACAGAGCTTAGTGGAATTGGGGTTTCCTGCAGAATCACTGAGAAGGTGTAGTGATCCAACATTATACTGCAGGAAGGATCCAGTTAGACCAAGACCTGTGTGAGTATATGTGGGTGGTGGAGAGTGGGTAGCTTTCAAGTATGAAATGGGGATTCAGATGCTGGGCAGTGAAAAGGGATGACCAATATCCAGGGAAGCAGGTAGGTAGAGGTGAGGAAGGTGGGGAGGAGAGGGCTGTCTCGGAATGACCTAAGATAGTCTGAGTCAGAGAAACCAAAAGGAACAGCTAAAAGGGAGTGCTGACTTATTGAGGCAAGAGGCCCACGGACCAGACAGCGAGGATCTCTGGGGTATCCTCAGTGAGTAAAGTTTGCAGATCAACTTCAGTGCCTCTGTGGAGAAACAAGTTGTATGCCAGCAGGTAAGCAGGAACTATGTCTTAAGCCTTTCCTTCTTTATAAAGTTCCTGGGACTAATCTGAAAGGCCACAGTCTCAGTGTATGCCTTGAAATTATAGGGCCTACCTAAATCAGAAAAATGTTCTCTTGCACAAGGGTTAAAATATATGATTGAGACAAGCCAATTGGATAATGAAAATAGCTAACCTTTCTTGCTTGTGTTAATGTGAGCTCATACGCATTATTTCATCAAATCCTAATAATAAGCCTATTAGTTTATAGATGAATAGTCAGAGGCGCAAAAATACTAAATGACTTGATCAAGGTTCTATAATTATCAGATTGTGGCACTGAGACACAAATGTAGACCTACTTTACTATAACTAAGAGTCCATTGATAGAAGACATGAAGACGTAAAGGGCAGATGAGGAAAAATAATCAACCTGGAAGGAAAAGATACTTTTTTGCTATGCCAAGTGTAAGTAAGTCTAATACCTTAGCTGTTACCTTTCTCATGGGTACTAATTTGAATCTTAAGGTCAGTTTTGCTTCCCACTAAGAAACTATCACATTTCATCCAAAAGGAAAAGCCCTGTTTTCTCTGAGGAAGGCCTGAATGAGGAATTTTCAGCAATTACTCAGGGTTTTGACCACAAAACCCTACTGAGAAGTCTCAGAGGTGACTTTGTTTTTTCCCCCAATGGATTAAAAAAATTCTTCAACTATTTAGATAATGCATGTGACTTGTAAAAAAAGATTAGGCAACTATGGAAAAAATATAAAGGAGAAAACAACAATTTTCTATAACCGTGCCACTCAGTGATGCTGCAGACGCACTGTGAGGATTGTGTGTGTTTGTGTGTACACACGCACATGTATACAATCTGTAGTCTTTTCCAGTGTATATATATATGTATGAATATATGCATGTTTTGTCTTTTGAAATCAAAGTTTGTAATTTCTTGATTGTTACTATCTAGATTTCACCCTTTTTCTGAAGTAAAAATTATTATAGTATTCAACTTTGCATATAGACTAAAGAATATCAGTTAACAGAGTAGAGCATGATATAGAATGTGTGGGCAGAAGGCATGGGGTGTGCTGGGGTGCACAGGACAGTGTGTACATACAAGTACCTGGTTCACTGAGAAGGACTTGTTTTTTTATTATTAAGATCTCTAGCTGATAAGCATGATGTTTGAAAAATGTATGTATGGAAGATGTTTAATATTACAATGAACCTTATCTGGTAGTGTCTTATTTATTAGAAAAGATTTATTCCACAAATTTCCCATGCATGACATTCAACAATGTTATACAGACAAAAAGCAGAAAAGCAATTATTAGGTCTAAACTCCGAGTGGAATCCTGGTTCTGATTCCACTTCCCCTTCTCTGGCCTAGAGTACCTCATCCTTTTCCATATCCCAGCCAAAGGGAGGTCAAAGCCCCATGATCCAAGGCACACAGTAATTTGTCTTCCTCAAGCCAGACTACAGTCTGGTCCTTACAGTCCTCTCTGAACATCAACTCTGGTGGCCACATGACTCAAGCCAGCACAAAGCCAGGCCTATTTGTTCGCTGCTGCTGTCAACTCTGGGACCACCCAATGCCACCTATCTCCTGTCCTGTTCCCAACTCATAAAGACAAAATCCTGCCAGTTCAGGGCCCTGTGTGTTCCCTTGTGAAACCTGGACATCTGTTTTGTGTTGGGAGTCAGTGGCCGGTCAAGTGCTTGCAGGACACAGCTGGATTTGCTGATGTAAACAAAGTTGTATGCATGTGAGTTTTCTGACCCTGAAAAGGCCTTACAGAACTATCCCCTCAGGCTTCTACCAGGACTTTACCCCAGTCTAAGGGGACAGAAGAAACTGAACTTGAGCTTAGTTAATAAGTTACAGTCAAGAGGGAAGCAAAACATCTGGTTCCTCTCTTTCCTCCCCATCTCCTTGTAACCCTTTTCTTACTGACCGTCCCTACTCCAGAAAGGACGTGATGCCACTGTCAGGTGCACAGTGCAGTGACCCAGGGCACCAGGACCCACTGTCTCCTCTGACGACACCGGTGCTCTGTCTCACGGCCCCCTGCTCGAGCTCCTTTCTAGTCCTGCTGTCTTGCTTGGCTTTTTCCTATGCTTCAATGCATGTGATTTTTACTTACAAAAGTAAACAGTTCACAATACATATGCTAGATTTTGAAATGAATAATCTACAGCTCTACCTTCTCTTCTGCTTTTAGTTCCACTAAATACTTGGATTCTTCTTTATATATTCCAGTTGCAAACAAAAAAACTAAAGCATAATTCAAATTAAGATACCTTTTAACTCTGGGAATTAGTTTCTCAAGATTTTATTTTTGTCTGGGAGAATGGGAATAAACAGTGCTACTGTACAAGATCACAAACCTGTATTTATTTTGACCAAATTAACTTAACTACTAATGTACTTTTAATTTTTTAAATTTCATAAGGCTTATTTTTATCATTTTCACAATAACCTTCTGTGGCAAGTAGTATCAGTTTTATATTTTCAATAGAAACAGCAAGTTCCAATTCCTATGAATTCTACTGAGAATGTTGATGCATTTTTTTTTTTAAGATTTGTTTATTTACACAGAATTGGAGTACAGGCCAGAGACATAGGGGCAGTGAGAAGACTCACCAGAGACAGAGTTGGGAGCAGAATAGACAGACTGACAAAGTACACTGCTGAGGAGAGCAACGGGCGAGACAGGAGAGGTCTGCCGTGCCATTTGGGTCACCTCAGGGACTGGGGATCGAACTCACACTGAAGCAGCTGCGGCTCGCTTGCAGTGCTGCACTTCAGCCCGCTGCGTCACCAGACAGGGCCTGATTCATTTTTAAAAACACTAATTAAAAAAAAAAAAACACCCCTGTACTTGCATACATCCAGATTATTTAGGTTAAAACTGTATGTATACATAAAACCCAGATCTCAAAGAAAGAAAGAAACAAGAAAACACAAGACGATAAGAAACCTCAATCAAATGACAGAAGGCAAAAGCCTCACAGCAAACAAGGACACACATGACACAGCATCGGCAGAAGCATGTCCTCAGTGTCTTTTCACTATCACTGAGAACAGCGTAATAGCAGGATGACTGTATATCTTCATTGCCCTGCCCCCTTTCTTGTGAATACCAAACTCTTTTTCTCAACCTGGCCATCCCCTAGAAAGCCCAAAAATCATCCAATGTTTTGCAGGGCAGGATTAACAGTTTCAAAAAATAAATGGGATTCATTTCAGATTGACTTAATCAACCAAAAACTCAAACATGGCTTCAGTACGGCAAGTGGCAAATCATATGGTTTCTCAGATTTTGTTTCATGAGGGGAGTTGGAGATACAGAGCATGTCTTTTTAACAAACTGACACGATACATAGTATAGACCCCATTCTCCCACCACCTTCCTTTCTTTCAACAAATACTTACTAACCATATATTTTGTGCCAGCCCCATGCAAAATACTTAAAGATAAAAAGCTGAGTGACATAAACAAGGACCCTGCGCTCATGAAGCAAAGTCAAGGGGTAGGAACAGTCCAGAGAAGAGCTCCAGTGAAATGCAGAGGGGTGGGGCCCTGGTGAGACTGGGCCTGGGCCGGGGGCCAAGGTCAAAGCAGGTTTCTTTGAGTAACATCAGTGGTAAAGGCTGAAGAGAAGTAAGAATATCCTGGGGCTTGGTAGACAGTGGATAGCAATGTTGGCAGAAAGAGGTATAGGCCAAGGGAAAGCAAGTTCAAAGACCCAGGATTCAGAGGAGTTTGGCAGACTTTTGAAATAGAAGTAGCTCTCTTGGTGGAGACCAATGATGAATTTGATGCCAGGGAACTTATAGACCTTCCTGACTCACTAGGACCAAGGGAGTTTGGAAGCAGTGAGGGTCACCAGTTCCACCTCAGGAAATGACTAGAATGGAAGCTCCTTGGGGATAAGACTCCACTGTCTTTTTGACTGTCTGAGATTGGGGCTAGGAACATAAAGATTCTTAAATAACTATTTGCTGAAGCACCTTCAGTCCTCTCCACTGGTGTCACCACGCTCCACCAAGTCCCACACAAGATCAATATAGACATCCGGAGATCTGGCAAGTCCACTCCATCCCCTCCAACTGTCTGTCCTGCCCTCAACCTTCCAGTGATGACACTGTCTTGCAGATGTTGTAAAATACAGTAGTAGCATGACTCGGAGGTTCACTTCAGGAGGTCAAACATGAGCAGCTGAGGGACAATTTGTCCAGTCATCTGGTGAGTCAGGGTTGGAGAGGGAAGAGCAAGGACAAGAGTCCTTAATGTCATCCTGGAAGGCTGGTCAGGCAGCAAGGGAACTCCAGCTCCCCTGCACTGTCATCTGTTAGGATGACATGGTGCCTCACTTCACCCTGCTAACGAAGATCATTGAGCCCACATTCCCAAAGCAGCACCACCTCATGTGGAAATTATTATATAATTACATATCCTGATTTATGTAGAAGTGGGATTTTTAAATCCAAGTTCAGCTCATCTCCTGGCACCGTGGTTGGCTAAAAGGTACTGCCTTTCTTGGAGAAGGTTGCCGAATCAATATAGCCAAGAGAGCCTGGCCAGAAATCTATGAATAGTGGACAGCACGTTGGGTCTACACCCACACTTATTACCATGAGTTTCTGCTACCTCTTACTTGGCTTACTTACTGCACCCGGTTTCCCTGCTTCTCCTCCAAAAATCCACTTAGCAGCCAGAGTGACATTTTAAAATTAAAAGTCTGATGGTGTCACATACCAGTCCCTAATTTTCAGTGGTTATACACATTATTTTAGAAAAAGGTCTGCAGAACTGTGTATGATGCCCTGCAGTTTCCCTAGCATTAGACCTCTTTATGCTGTTTCTGGAAGCAGGACTTTTGTACATGGTCTTTCTGCTGCTTTTTTCTCCCTACTACTACAAAGATAAAAGTCCCTTCCTCCAGGAAATCTTCCCACTTCCCAGGTTCTGTAGGTGGCCAATTACCTGACTCCCACAGTAACCTGGATTTCACTGCTGTAACACATTGGGAATCCCTTTCTAACTGGCCTTCCCACCAAAATTTAAACTTTTTTTAAAGAATTTCATTGCATTTGACTGGTTCTCCACTATATTCCTCATGCCTGGCACATTACAGGAACTCATCAGATGTGTGTGAGGTGAATGAATGAGTACTCAGAGTTTTGATCCACTGGGAACAACCTTACCAGACAAAATAAGATGCAGAGAGAACAGGACCCTAGAAACTTACTGCAATCCTGAGTCCTGGGACTTATTTACCCCAGGCTTTATCTTATTATGGGCTGTGTGTTATGATTAGGCCTATAGTTAACTCTTTGGAACTGGTTTTGGCCAGTTGAGAGCCTTGAGGCCTTTCTACCAAGCACCACCTGACCTGCTAACCAGAGCCTGGAAGTCATCTAATCAGTGAAGATGATATGCTTGCTGTGGCCTATGCCTATCACTGCAGAGACAGGAAGCCCTCCACAGTGAAACAGGGGGAGAAGGAGCTGGGTCCTTCATTCATTCTGCCTCACCCTCTTTTATATTCTTCCCCCCAACAGGAACAAACAACAATTCAGTAAAGGAAATATGAGTAATGGAAAGAAAGAGAAAAAAATAAACATATCAAAATGGGCAGTGTCCCATGGGCCACTGCTTTTAAAGAAAACAGGGAGAGTAGATTTAGAGATATTTAGTGACTTTGCTGAAAGGGGAAAAATAATCCAGCTGGTCACTCCCTTCTAAGCTGAATTCTTTTACTCTGTTTTGATGCAGAGAGAGAGGTTATCCAGACCCAGGTTCTCACACCCCAGCCCAGTGAATCAGAATCTCAGGGAGAGGGAATCCTCATGTGATTTCCATGTGGAGAAAGTTTAGGATGTGAGGGTAGTGTAATGCCCAGTGCTGAGTAACAAAATGTACAGCTCAGGTAAGAAATTCAGGTCTTCTCTGGGAACCCCAAAGTCAGGTATTGAGAACCTTGTACAAAGGTACCTGGTGCAAAAGGGTAACAGCGCAGCACTATGAAGCTATCAGCACCCACTGCAGCACAATTTTGATCCCCAGCCAGAGAGGTGACCCACATGGCACGGCAGACCTCTTCTGTCTTGCCTGCTGTTACCCTCAGCAGTGTATTTCATCAATCTGCCTGATCTGCTCCCCACTCTGTGTCTGGTGATTCTTCTCACCCCCTACAACCTAGTCTATACCCCAGTTCTTGTATCTTGTGTGCATAAATAAATAGATTTAAAAAAAAAAACACCTTACCCTGGCAAAATGCAGGTTTTTTTTTTAAATAAAAGTAAAAATCTATAAACTATCATAGGAATCTACAGACTGTGGACTACAACTTCAGGAAGAAGGGGAGTATGGAGGCACATATTCTATTCACTTCACACACTAAGCTGACCCCACAGGCAAGGACCAGTGTATGGAAATGTGACAATGCAAGGAACTAAATAAGATAGTGATGATGGTAACATCTTTGTTGACATGTGTGTACTAGGTAGCTTATATGCATTATCTCATTTATTCTTCCAAACTACCCTGGGAGTTATTATTATCTCCACTGATGGAAAAGTGGAATAACATGCCTAAGGTGACCCAGCAAGTAAATGTAGAATGATGAGAACCCCTCTGCACACACCTGTCTAAACTAAGGTGATAGTGTAAGCTCCCTTGGGATTGCCTAAGCCTACCTTTCTGAGGCCTACATTGACTGGAAAAAGCATCAGAAAGCCTCAAGTGTGAGTGCAATTTATATAACTTTATAAAACAAAGAGCAACTGACCTGGGAACCCCTGGCAAGACTTGTAATGTCCTCTTTAATAATTTGGCAAAGGTTTGTTTCCTGGACATAAAGAGCCATGGAAGGAGAAGTTCTGGAGCCAATGTAACCATTTCCCCTTTTCCATGGAAGAAGGGCGTATGCTGGCCTGTCAGAGAAAGCCAGGTAGCTTTTATGATCCAATACCCCTGGAGGACTGGATCCTCCAACAAGGACTGGTAGCTTTCTCATTTTGTGAAATCCCAAAGACATGAAAGACTTTAATAATACCATTTGTGGCTACTATGCTATTCACTTTACATGTTCCTATCAAGTTTGATCTTTACATTAATCCCATGAGTAGATACTATTCAGATGGGGAAAGACATCCAGAGAGGTGGATCAACTTGCCTGTTGTCATATATCTATAAAGTGGTGGGGCACAGATGACGCGCCATTGTCTGAATCACAGCAAGTTCTTATCCAACACTTTGGCTGTTTCTTAAATACAAGGACAGGTGCCACTTGGAATGTTAAATGAGCAATAATTCCCCCATTGTGAGCCATTTTTTAATTGGGCAGTGCCACTTCCCACCCCAGTCTGGGAGACTAAGCGGGCTCTTATTTCAGCAAGTATTTACTGACTGTTTTCAACACATTGCACTTCATGCCAGGCACAAAAGCCCCACATTTTCTAACTTAGAGAATTTACTATAAGTTTACAAATTCATAATGGATCAAACACTGAAATACTTAAGGTGATTTTATGAGAGGCCTGGGGTTGCTGGATCTGTGGAAGAGTCATTCATGAAGAATCATGGAGGGACGAGGTCAGGAGTGCTAGTCAGAGCAGGCATCTTTTCAATTTAGTGTTTTCATGTTATTTGGGTTAAATATACAGAAGTGGAATTACTGACCGTATGGTAGCTCTATTTCTATTTTCATGCTGTTTCTACAGTAGCCGCACCAATTTACGTTATGGGTGCCTACTTAAAAGTTTCCTTCCATTCGTTGGATTACTCAAGGAGAAAGCCTTGGTTTCATACAATTTTTTCAGCTGCTCTAGAAGAGGTGCTGTTCTCTCTTTGTAACCAAAAAAGCAGAGTAGGCAGAAAGCAGGATCTGATCAGGGTGAACAATGTGCTGTCCCCTCACTGTGTTTATCTTCAGGAACACTTTTGGTTGATTGGAAGTTTTTGCAGTTATATAGAGAGATAGGACTTCCTGCCAATGAGGAAATTAAATTTAAGTAAAACTGCTTGTCAGTAATTTAAATAATATTTAAAAGTAAGGGATTTGGCTAGGGGATAATGATCAAAAGGATGAAGGCTGCACACCTGTAATGAAGTCCCAGGGAAGTGGTGTTAACCTCTGGTGAGGGTAAAATTACCCCAAAGGAGTATCAGTGTGCATTAGAACAACCCAATAGCTCCCCCCAGGCCTTGAATTCTGTCTATTTTATTGTTTTAATATAAAACAATAGCACAGAAATATTAAATGAACAATTTGCTCAGGTGGTGACCCAGGCAAGGGGGGACAATTTTGAGTAGGATTCTGAGCAAGTCCAGAGAAGTCCTGCTGGGAGAATGATTGAAATGGGAGGTTCCTAAAAGCAGATAAAATTTCTTTACAACGTTTGCCGTGAGGAAGGAGTTCTTCCACAGGAAGGAGATCAGGTCTGGCCTATTTTTATAAGAGCATTTCAAGTGGTTAGTGGACTTATTTCCTGTGGTTCCCAGGAATTCTGTAAGAGGCTCTTGGGAGGATGTTGGGGGTAGGGAGCAGAGACTTGATGAGAAAGAATCAATAATTATCTCTATATTTGCTTTACTTTTTTCTATAAAAATAATCTAGAATCTTTAGAAGAGTAAAGTTCATGATGACTATGAGCAGAATGGACATGAAAATCCCTTGGAATGAGTTTAAGTCCTTAGGTCACAATTTTGCAGGCTGAAGATTGACTTATTCACTCCCTCCCTCCCTTATTCATTCAACAAATATTTGAGCAGCTCCTCTGAGCCATGCATGTCAAGGGACTTGGGAGAAGTCATGAATCAACACTGTCTGTCCTCAAGGAGCTTATAGTATAGCAGAGGAGAAAGAGGGCCAAGTGGGTAGATGTATAATTAATTACAAATGGTAGGAAGTGTCAGGAAGGAAAGAACAGAAGTCAACAAAGGGAAATTACAGAGACTGAAGAGGGACAGAACTTAGATGGCAAGAAGGGAAGGGCACTGAGGAAAGGGCACTTCCGCTCCCATTAGAAAGGGGAGTTAAGAACCAGCCAGTGCAAAGTGTTGGGGGACAGGACTACTTGAAAGGGAACAATCTGCATGAGGGCAGTTATGTGCAAAAGATCACAGTGGACCCAAGGACCCAAGAGAAGACAGAGGTGCTGGATTACAATGAGCAAAGGAGAGAAAAGCGGGCCAGATAATACAGGGCCATGGTAAGTGTTTAGATTTTACTTTATGAAAATGGTAAGTCACCGAGGGTTTTAAACAAGGGAGTGGCCAATCTGATGAAGGATTTTAAAGATCTATGTCCCTGGCTGCAGAAATAATAGGAGAGATCAAAGAACAAAATATGGGGCTATTTCAGAAGTTGACAGTGCACTGGACTGTGTGTTGACAGTAGGTGATCAGTACACAAGCTTGATAAGCCTTAACTACAGTCAAGGAACTTGATTATGAGAGCTGAGGAAAATCAACAAGCTAACAGGGCTGGGGTAGGATGAGAGAAAAAAGGCTTGGGTTGCAAAACCCAAGAGAGAAGAATTTGCTTGGGTTGCAAAATTTACTCAGAAATCAAGATACATACTACTTACATGCATGTAATATTTATAAAAAGTCAAATCTGATGCAAAGAAACTCATGATGAACAAAATACAAAAACTGTCTTTCAGGCCACAGAAGGAGCTTTAGACAAAAGGGAGAAATCAGTAATAACTATCCTGTCTTTGTTAAATTTTGACTTTTGTTTCCTCACTTCTATCCCAGCTAGCTGCCCTTCCCCACTAATAAAGCAAAGAAATCACCATACAACTCTGAAATAGTTTTCAGGGAAATCAAAACTAATGGCATAAGCCATCACATGCCCCCTGGTGGTATGAATGGTGTACTTTCCCTTTAATCTGAGGCCTGAAGACACAAGGTGCTAGCAGTGGTTCTGTAAATATTTCTGACAATAAGTTAACGGCCAACATTTATCAAGTCTTACTATTTTGAGTACTTAGCCAAAAAAACTGTGAAACACAACGATCACATTTAATTCTTACAACTATACTGTGGCTAAGGCTAGATTCACCCCCATTTACCAGGCCTGTCATTCCTTGAGTGGTATTTAAATAATATAGGAACAAAGACTGACCACCAGCTCCACTTCAACCCTTCTCTCTTCTCAAGAGAATGGGGGCAGGGATGCAGCTAAAAACTCCAAACTCCTAGTCATAATTTGTTCTTTTCACGACCAGCTTCATCCAAGTGTCTTTCAAAGTCACCTCATTAGAACAAAAGTCACTCCAATCACAAATTATAAGGGAGCTAGAGAAGTAGGGCTGAGAACATATTTTCTATTATCTCATAGAAACAAATGCAATAAGAAATGATCACTAAAGTTGTGCAGAAAACATATTTGGGTCTGAGATAGAGGACAGGGAAGTATAGGGAGCTCTTCTAGAGAGGGGGGAGATGCCCTTCTATGCATAAAAGTCATACTTCTGAAAATGCTGTGCTGATTAAGAATTTGGGCAAATCAAATTCCCAAAGTGTGAAATCTTACAATTTAATGACTACTCCTGTGGAGGCCAGTTTTGAAAGCAACTCCTCTTTATTTTTCTATATGAATAGACCTATGGAAAAGCTATACATACCATCAAAGGTTTAAGAATAAAGCATCATGAAAATGTTCTGTGTTCTGTCTGCTCCACCCCAGGAGCCCATCTCAATGACTAAATTTATTAAATTCCAGAAGAGCCCCTTAAACCTGACAATGCCAGGGAGGAGCCAAGGAATGCAGGATCTTTGAAAGCCAAGAGAAATTATGTGCAAAATGATGGCAGCCCAGAGAAGTTGCTCTGACGTCTCTCCTACCTCATGTTGCCTAATCTGCTTTCAAAGGCCAATAATATAGACAGTCTCTATTTTTCAAACCCCACCCAACAGAGTAGCACTTTGATCACCAAAACATGAGAGAGAAGCAGTGGACAGCAGCTGATATAAATGGCTTTGAAAGGTCAGTTAGAAAAAAGAAATAAACAAGGAGAAAATATGAGAGGAGTTAAAAAAGATGAAAACAAGCCATGCTTTGAGGTACCTGCCAGAATTAAGGAAAACTCCCACAAGATGCCATGTTTGATAGATAAGAGAACTGTCATGATTACCAGTACCTACCAACCTTGTGATTTTTCTGATAAATGGCATCTCAACTACAATGTGCACCTTTTTGGAGATGCTGGGTACCAGGGGCAGGTTTATCTCAGCTTAGTTTTTTGGATACTCACTTTCAAGCTCTCACTCCCTGTCAAACACTAGTGTTTTCCCCCAGGCTCTTTGGTGAGGTCTCCTGTTCCATCTTCTTCCCAGAAAGCCTACCTGCTTCCTGCCAAGTGCTAGGTTGTATGGAGACCTGTGTGTGGAAAATCAATGATAGGGTCACAGGACTCAGGGCCATCAGACATTCAGTACAAATGGCACATTTCATGTGGGATCAAAGCAAGTTGGCAAGTAATTGGGACCTCTAAAAATAGCCAAAGTCCTTAAAAAGAAGTAATGCAAAAGGAAACAAATTTTATAATCTCTTAATGTTGGCTCTGCAAACACTGCATCTTAGAAGGCTTGCACTAGGTAGATGATTATTTTCTTCCTGCCTGTTAGCCACAACACCCACTGGGTCCCTTTGCAAATCCTGGGTCCTGCTCTTCCCAACCCCCCACCAGCTTCCTGCATGGTGCTGGATGCCTCAGCAGGAATGTAGCTGTTGGGTCATAGCTGGGGCTCCATGCCCGTATTCAAGATTGAGAATAGACTAACATTTAAAACAGACTCGTGGGGTTTACATTCCTCCTTAGTATCCAAGCACCTTAAAACACAAAACCACACTGTTCTTCTGTTGCTAACTGTTCTTCCAGAGACACTGGAGTATCATCTGTCTGGCAGAAATGTGAGTTTTGTTCTTTTTATTTTTTAATGTTTTCAGTGAGCATGGGGCCCTCAGAAACGAGACTGCCAACAGGGGTAACAATGAACTGAGGTCTTGGGACCGAGAGTTTTATTCCTGGATACATCACAAATTTGCTCTCCTAATAAGCTGTACAAGCTTCTGTACCGTTCTCTCAGCTACAGAAAAAGGGAGAAGTGTTTGCCTATCCCATATAACAGAAAGGAGAGCAAATAGAAATGTCTCTAAATAGTGTCCCGTGTAGTTCTGGAAATTCAGTGATGCTGGTTTACTCACATAAAAGCTTTGTGATCTCCCAAGTGCCACAAAAATATAATCAACATGCAAAACTTCAGTCTTATTAACTTCTGTTTCCTAGCCACTATAAATGCAAGGACCCTCCCAGGCCTTGCCTGTCTCTCCTCAGGACACCATGACAAAAGTAGCACTCTAAACAGCTTTATTTTACAGAGGAGGCAGCTGAGTCTCAGAATGGTCAAATGACTTGCTTGATCATGGAGTAGCTAATGGCAATGCAGAAACCAGAACTGAGGGGCTTGACTTTTGGCTTGTGGAAACTTTTTTCATGGTGTTTCCAAGTCAGGCTGAAATAGGACCATCCACTTGGCTGGTCTGTGGCCTCGCCTTGGCTCTTGATAAGCAATAGTAAATGACCCCACTGATAGGCCGAGGTGGGCTTGCCTGACTCTACTTGGGGGAAATCATCAGAGTAACAATCAGGAAGGCACTGTGGGGACCATGATATCTCAGGGACAGTTCTGAGCCAAGAGGGGAACTTGCAAGACTCCATTCCATGGAGACAAGTACCTCCACCACCAATGGAACCAGCACGTTATGGCAACTGCTAGGGTCAAAAGAAGAAAATCTAGAGTTCACTCAGTCCAGGAATTATTTAATCTCTTTCCCACATCTCATTAGCAATTAAGATCATGGTCCCTGGGTCAAAATCTCTCTTAACTTTTATTTAGCTGTGTGACCTTACACAGATTATTTATACATTCTGAGACTTCTTAGCTGCAAAATGGGGATATGAAAGCCAAGTTTTGAGTTCAATAAGGGCAACTTCTCTGTTCTGTTAATTCAACTTTAGGACATAGAGTAGATGATTGCACAGAAAATTATCATTTTATTCATTTACTTCCCAGCCTATAAAGAAAAGGAATTAAAAAGAAAGCAATCTCTAGAACTTTTTGCATATTAGTTAATATATGTACACTTATGCCTGTACGTGGTACCTAGTAAATGTTCAGGAAGAGGTCACTATTTTCTTATTTATGCACATATCTTATTATGTGTAGTTATGTCCCAAGCAAGCTATTGTGAAACATGGTATGGCAAGCTCTCAGCACTTTCAAAGAGATAACAAACTCATACTTCAAAAAAGATTGAGTTTGGAGAAGCCACATTTTCTAGGTCAGAAAAGAAGAAAAAAAGAAACCCAAGAAACAGAACATCTTCCTCTGAGCATGAAAGGTCTGCTGACTTTGAAAGGAATGTCCTTGCTGAGCTACTTCTGGAGATTGTAACTTGCATAACAGATTCAGAAGATTTTTGGAGACACATCAGTAAAAGGAGGTTAGAGGAAGTAGGCAAGAGCAGCCAGAGCTCCTGCAGAACCACTTTGCATTTGGCTCGAAGCCCCGGCTTTAAAGCATCAGTCTGCGGGAAGGAGATTTCCGCTTAAGATGTGTGCAGACCTACAGGATGGCCAAGAGCCTGAGGATGCTCTGGACTGAGGTGTACCATTAAAGTTCAGACAGAACTGGGACCCACAGAGCACAGGGAAAGCTCTGGTTTTCCTCTTGGAGTAGAGGCTGTTTTTGTTAAGCACTTTAAAGAATTCCTGACCTGCAATTGAATGATACTCTTTGGGGGTAAGAGTTGGTTTTTTTTGGGGGGGGGGAGCAGTGATAAGCCAGATTGCAGAGAATTAAAGGCCCAGACCCAAGGGAAGAAATAAAGGATGTTGCAGGAGATCCTAGGACATGCGTGTGTCTGCTTGTATTTTCTGCTCTTCTACAAGGAATGTGAGAGTGAGGGCTGGATTAGACTGGACATCCCTCTTGCTGCCAGCTACACTTGGTTCAAGATTCTATGACTCTCTTATCTGAAACATGGCTTGATGAGTCATGGCTAGATTGTAACCTCCTTAAAGGCACATACTACTACAGGTCCATAACTCCTTATCTGAAAAGGCTTGGGGCTAGACACATTCCAGAATTCAGAAATTTTAGCAGTTTTTGAAGGGTAATATGATGCCTCTATTGTATATTATGGAATAAATCCAGTGTGGTCTGGCACAACACCCTATAACACATTGCTAATTCTGCACCAGATAGTATAAATATTAACAGAAAGTGGTAAAAATAATAGTCTCAATAGTTACAATAATCTCAGGATATTCTGGGTCAAATTTCTTCACAATTTGAGTTATGAAGAACTTCAGTCATTAGTCTTTTTTTGTATTTCATAACTGGAAATTAAGGACCTCTTGTCTTTTTTTTTTTTTTTTGTCCCTTTTCTTTTATTTTTTCTTTCCTTAAATTTTCAGGATAACTGCAGCACTATGCCCATGACAGGTGCTGACCAGAAGCAGTTGGCATCTAGAATATGATATTTTAATCTCTGCCAAACAGTCTTTGATTCTGATAGCTAGAGGGCAGTTTCTTTACAGTGATTCAGAGATTCTTTAGGAGTATCTTAAGTTAAAAAAAAATGGGGGAGGAAAACAATCAAACCTATAGGTTCTCTCTCTGGGACAGGAAAATATACAAATTCTGCACTATACTGAGGACTAGTCACTAGGACAGTTAACACCATCAGCACCTAAGCAAACAAGAAGAGGGCTTTATTGCTGGTAAAGAAAAATTCCAGCCTGAAAAATCACCAAGAAAATTATTTTTCAAATGTTGCTGAAATAATAACAAATGTTTAAAATTAAGTTTTTTTTTTTCATCCTAAATCAATAGTATAAAATTTTGGAAAAACTAAACACGATGCATGGACCATGACACTCAAGCTAACATATATTAAGTGCTTGCAAATGTTCAACTTGCAGGCTCAGCACTTTGTATGCATCATCATGTAACACAGCAAGACTATGCAGCAGCTACATTATGGAATCCCGTTCCACAAATGAGGAAACTGAGGCCCTGTGAGAGGGCTAATTGATTGGCTAGTGTCAATCAGGATTCAAATTCACATCCAGTAGTGTACTGGCAAAACAACTTTTACGAAGGAAGAAGAAAAGAGAAGAAAAAGAAAGCCTGAATTTATAGCATTTGCCAATTTCTTTGTGTAAATATCCTCACTAGGGTTGATTGCAAGCTACTAATGGTGTAATAACTGGCTTGCAAAATTCCTCACTGTTTAATAATTGGCTTTCGAAACATTGTAGGAGCTGTCTTCTGCATACCCACCCCATAGCCACATCCACAGCTTACTGCCAGTATTAGAAGATGGGATTACAGCTCATGGATGAGAACTGGCTGGGAGCAGTATGCTGACATGGCCAAACTTGGCCAATCAGCCATGTTACAATCCTATCTCAGACCTGGTACAGATCACTGAGGGTGGAGCAGGGGAAAACAGGGAGAGAACACACTGTCTCCCTTTCTTCAAGCAAACTTTCCTTCACCAGAGGATGCGAGGTGGGTCTCTGCCAACTTGACACTCCCTGGCAGAAATAACAAAACCTAGAATTTTTTTCCAGGCCCAACAAACCTTTTCTTGGCCAGATAAGGAAATCAGATTTGAGTCCAAAATATATGATCCAGTTCTTTGAGTCCTTAATTTTTATAACATTGCCTTTGAAGAAGTAAGGCTCTTCTATAGCATGAGAGTAAGGTTTAGGTCTGCTTTTATCAAGGGTAGGAGGTTCTGGCCTAATTTGAACCCAATTAAAATACATTTATTAGACTCCTGGCTTAGTTTTCCCTCTAGGGCACCGCCTTCTAATTAGGGTTCCTGATAACATGTTTCTACCAGAGGCTTCTGAGAACTGACAAGCTTGGTATTCAATCAACAAACGTGCACAGAAGAGTGATTATCTGCAGTCATTTCCTAAGTTTGGGCCTAGAAAGAAAACACATAGTTTCAGTCCCAGGGCCCCAGAGATTAATGAAGGAGCTAGTCAAGTAAACATAGCTAAATTATATTCATTCACTCATTCAACAAATATTTATCAAGTGCCCATTAGATGCCAGGCAGTCTGCCAGGCCCTAGGATACCATGGTGACCAAGATATATTAGCATTTGTACTATCATCGAGCTGAAAGCCCAATCATGAAGAGACATTATCACAAGAATGAATGTACAATTAAAAACTGAAGTAAGGGCTCTCCCTGGTGGTACAACGGGTTAGGACGCAGTACTGCAAGCTGGCCCAGCCACTTCAGTGCGAGTTTGATCCCCGGCCTGGAGGTGACCCACATGGCACAGCAGACCTCTCCTGACCTGCTGTTCTGCTCCCCACTCTGTCTCTGGTGAAGCCTCTCACCACCCCTGCACCTCTGGCTTGTACCCCAATTCTGTATGAATAAATAAATCTTTAAAGAAAAAAAAAAGTAAGCACTATGAAGAAATATGAAATGAACCCATAATAACTGGGGAACCTGGCCCAGTTAAGGGAACTCAGGAAAGGTTTCCCTGAGAAATTGATTATTGCATAAACATTTGAAGAAAAGTAGTAATTAACCAAGTGAATGGGGGTAAAGGAATAGGGCTGCAGAAAGGAATCAACATAAGCAAAGATACTAGGCTGGAGGGGAACACAGAGGATTCAAGAAAATGGAAGGCCAGTATGGAGAGAAAGTGTGGTGGGAGATGATGCAGGGAGGAAAGCAGGGCTGGCCCTCAGAGACCTACAAGACATACTAAGGTCTTATCTTTATCCCAGAGCAATGGATATAATCAGGAAATATACAAGGCTATTACACCAGCACTGGAATGAAGTAGATGAACTGCTGCTATGGGAGTCCTTGGGGTTGAACTAATCTAAAAAGGTGTGTGTAGTGTGGAGGAAGAGGAAAGAGGTTGGGTTGGGGATGTATCCAAATAGGTTTTCTGGAAGAGGAACTATCTGAGATGAATGTTTGAAAGTATGACTTAGCCAGGTCTCTGTGGAAGGGAGGAGAAAGAGAAAGGGAGAGAGAGAGAAAGGTGAGTGGGAGTGTGTGGGGGGACTACAAGAAGAACAGACCAACAAGAAAAAAGGCAACAAGGTTAGGAGGAACTAGATGATGAAAGCTTTATAGGACATGGTGGAGTCTGGGTTTTATCCTGACATCAGGGAACTACTGATCTAGTCAGAGATCTTCAGCAAGAGAGTGATGAGTGGATTCATGTGTTAGAATCCACTAGCAGGGTCACTAGCAGCAGGGTCAACCATGGGAGCTTTGCTTGAGGAGAGAGATTCCTGCACCTGCTTCAGCAGCCCAGGAGAGAGAAACTGTTGAGTCTGCATAAAGGCAATGATCGCGGGAACAGAAAAGGAGAAGATTTTAGGTGACTAATTAGAAAGGCAAAGTTGAAAGACTTTGTTTTCAAATGGATGGGTAGAAGTGATTTCTACCTACCCAAAGAGCAGTCTAAACAAAATAGATTTTTCTATTTGTGTTGAATCTTGTCATATGATTGGCTACATGGTCAATTTTTCAAAATGCTCACATATCCTTAAGAAGAATGTTCTTCACTCATTGTTGGGTATAGGCTTCTAGGATGTAGTCATTAAATTAATTTATTATTTGTGTATTTCTACATCCCTTGTTCATAGTTTGCTCCATCAATTATAACAAAAATGTATTAAAATCTCTTGCCATAATTGTGGATCTGTCAACTTTACCTATTTGTGAATCTTTGTTTTATGTATTTTGAGGCTGTGATTAGAGACATACTAGCTTAGACTTTTTATATGTTCCTACTGAATTGTTCCCTGTATTATCCTTTCATAACTATCTTTGTTTTTGCTTTAGATGTATCTTAATCTGATAATAGTACAGTCATAGCAACTTCAAATTTTTAATACTTGTCTGATATATATTTTTCAGCCTTTTGTTTTTAATCTTCCTGTGCTATTTTTAGTGTTTCTCTTGTAATCAGAATACAAGTGAATTTTTCTGAAAATCCAGTAGCTAGTAAATTGAGCCATTTACACTTAATGTGATTGCAAATACATTTGGGTTTATTTTTGCCACCAAATGTTGAGCAATTTTGGAATTTTCTATTCCTTTTCTGGATTATTTTAGATAAACACTTTTTTTTTTGGTAATTTCCCTTATCCTTACCAGTTGTAGGTTGGGATTACTACATTCTTTTTCTTTTCTTTCAGTAGTTATCTTTTAACATCTATATTTGACTTAACAAAAATCAAAAGGAAATTAACATCTCTAATAAAAGTTAAAGCTTTCGGATGATATCATTACATAAAGACAGGGAGTGAGGAATTAAGGCATATTTTGAGCCAAAGGTAGACCTATTTTAGTATGTTGGGCTTGAGGATACATATTCAACTATCATCTTAAACAAGGCCTACACACCTAACTTCTACACTTTACAAAATATCTTCCCCTTTTTGGTATTCTGCATTGTTTATGGAGTGACAGGAGTTAAAAACAAAATTTAAAAAATGTTCATCAATATTTGCCATCCTTGTTACTTACAACCCTGAGTTTTTCCTTTTAGTTTCATCTTAGGGTCAATCTGAGCACAAGTGGCTCCTGGAAATAGCACCCTTCACAAAAGCCACTGCAGTAACCATTAATAAACTGAGAACTACTCTGAAATGGTGACCTGGATTCTCAACCTTTGCCTACCTTTGGCTACTTCATCTTCTGTTATGTTTGTGGCAGAAAGGGCTTAGCCACTTTCTGTCAAATATGAGAGGAAGTGAAAAACTGTCTTCACACCAATTGAAAATTTTATTTTAAATTAAGCATTTAATTGCAGTCGATCTAGACCTTGCCAGGTTTCAATTATTTTAATGTGACCACTTATTGATTGCTCCAATAGGTCACATCCCATTTTTGCACTTCCAAAATGCTGTTATGAAATACTGTGCCCATTAACCATGCAGACAACTCTGTGGGGTAGGCAGGGTAGGGGCTGTTAGAGAAAACATCTCAGAAGTGGTAAGTGATTTGTCCCAGAGTAGATTTATCCATAGCTGGAGCTACACAGTGTTATTCACCATCCACACTGAAAAATGACTACTGTATTCCTGGGCTACAGTATATACTTAACATCCTATTCATGTGTTATAAATTCTCTTCCAGAGGCTATAGCTAACAAATATGTCAACCTTAACATGGATTTTATAATAGGCTTAATGTTCCTCACCTAGTATTACTGATCTATCAAGAAAGTTTTCTGGTTTTCCCAAAATCTTTTAAACACTCCAAACTCAAAAGGCTAGACTTAACATGTAAAGATG
>NW_004567122.1:31813826-31844377 GCF_000260355.1 Condylura cristata | reverse complement strand
AATGAGGAGCAGAGCTTATAAATTTCCATTATGCTTAATGCCTGATTTCATGTAGTTAATGGATTCATTTATTAGAGCAATTTGTGTAAATCCCCAAGGCGTGCTAAGTCTGCTGTCTAATGGTGTTATCACGTCACAACTTCCTTTATTCCTTTCCTTTAACAAATAATAAAATAAATGGGCAAGGAACTTAGGACCAACTACTGCATGAACTATAGGTGAGCAGTAAATAAAGCAAAGTGGGGTGGGGTGAGGCTTTTCATACTTCTAAGGAACTGTGGGCCTCTGGCTGAGGTAATTTCATCAGATCACTGATGAAATTCCAGCAGCACAGGGATACATGCATGTGAATGTGAGCACAAGGCTAGTCTCTGGCCAGCACTGGGGCCTCCAACCTCAGCATTTGGTGCAACTGTTCTTCTTTACCCCAATGGGATGAAAGCAAGAATCCAAATCAATAGAGGCAAATCCATACCCAACACTTGGAAAAACACTTACTGGGGACTCCCTGCTAGAAGAGGGGTTACCCTTAACGCATTAACAACAAAAACACAGTAACAAAACAATAATAACATTTTGGTCCCCCCCCATTGATAATAGAAATGGTAATATATACAGCTAAATAGCCACTAATATATAATTTGTCTTCTGTACCAAATTATGTGACTTACTAAGTAATTAGGAAAAACAATATTACCTATGTCTTATTTGTTAAGGAAAGGGACCTGGTCTTTGGTTAATGCTTGAGGAGAGGTAAGAATCAACATGCCCTTGTTTGAAAACAGCTGAACTGCTTAATATCAGAAGGGCTCCACAGCTGGTGGAATGAGGAAATGGAGTGAAAGGGAGATGGAGAGGCTGAGGGGGTAACGGGCTGAGTAGAGAGCTAGGTGAGATTAAGAAAAACAGGGGTGGGCAGAGAAAGACTTAGAAAGCTTGTGGATGAAGAAAAAGGGTTTGAAAGTGTGTGAAGATATTGGAAGGACATGCAATAAGGTAAACTCTGTAATCTTCCTTAGGAAACTGACATAAATTTAATTTCCTGTTACTATATTATGTGAAAATAGCTGTATGATATTACTTTAAATATGGTTTATATGATATATACAACATTCTCATTGTGGGTCCTAGGAGGGAATTTAAATATTGGCCCATATGGCTGATGACTGAGAGACATATATTGTACAAAAACACTAAAATGCCCAAAGCAAACAAATAGCTTCCAACATGAACCCCCATTCCAAAGTCACCAGGAAAGTATCCAAATTTATCACAGGTTTGCTTTCTACATGAGCCACTCCACAAGGCTCTGAGGAAGAGGGAGGAGGGAGAGAAGAAAGGAATGAGAAGGAGGGGGTAAGGAAGGGCGGGAAGGAGGGTGGGTAGAAGAGGGTAGATGGATGAAGGAGGAGGGAACATGGATGGACGGGTGGATGGGTGGATGGTTAGGGTGGGGAATACATGAAGTTAGCTGGCCTTCCATGGAATTCACAGTGCTCCCTAACACCTGCTATGGGGGTTTCTTGGGAAATGAGATGACTGCAAGGTCAGCCAGGGGACAAAGCCAAGGCTGTTGGTAATGATGCACAATATTTGGGTCACAAATGAAAAAACAATGAATTACTAATTCATAGGGGTAGATGTATGAATCAGACAATGGATTAAAAAGGACCCACTTCCAGTAATAATTAGTGCAACAACAGTGAAGTCACTTAACCTTTTCATGGTGGTTAAAGGAAAGTTGAGACTTTGTGCCATGGACCCCATTAGAGGCTCAGTTATACCATTTACTAGTTAATTCACCTTGGACGGGCCCATTAAACATAAGTTCTGGTATAAAAACATGGGGATAATATCAGTATCTGCCTCAAAGAGCTAGGGTGAGAATTCTGTAAGTTAACTGTAGCCCAGATGATGTTCAGGATGATCATCATTAGTTACTATAACCCCACTTGATAATCAAGTGTGTCTAGTTAGCCCCAACTCACATTTTTAAGATGATGTTTCCAAGTTCGTTTCCTGGTCTCTTTTTTCCTTTCTTTTATGGTCCTTATAGTCATCAGCACTTCATTCTCCTATACGTTAAGTAGATGTAAATGGGTACTTTAAAATTCAGTTTGTTGGCTTTACATTTTACTCTTTAGGAATGTGATGAATACATTTTTGCACTAATCATAAATTTCCACACAGTACCCACATACAACATTCGATGATAAACCTATGTAATATGGTAGTTTTGATATCATAAGAAGCATGTCTCATTAGAAAATAACAGCATGCAACTGGCCTTTCTACCAGAGACAGAGCACTGAAGTGTCTATGTATGTGAGGTGATGTGGAAGCAACAGATACTGGCACATCCTTCATGACCACCAGCCTTGTGACATTTGTTCTGCTACAGTGTTTGCCCATTAAAAATCCCACTTCACACTCCTACCTGCCCTGTTCCCATCAGGAAGACCAGGGTTTTTCTTTCCTCATACCGGCCAGCTGTCTCTATTGCAAGAAGCTAGAAAGCCCTCCCCTGCCTTTTCCTACAAGTCTGGGATACCCAGGCTACCTGTGCTATCCACTGTCCACACTCTGCAGTCCCTGGTAACAGCAGTGGGCGAAGGAGGGCAAAACCTCAGAACCAGCCTCCAAGCCTTTGTGGGTTTCAGCCAGATCCTAAGTGTTATTTTAGAGCAACTTCACTGTTTAATTTGAGGATATGTGCACAAAGGAGGGACCAAAATGTTTCTCCCCTTTGGTCAAATGATTAAATTTGAAATTCTAAAAAAAAAAAAAAAGCATAGCTTGCTTCAAAGCTGTGCCTAATGGGAAAGACAGAAATACCCTGAAACCCCTCCCCTCAGGAACCAGCTTCCTTAACCACTTGTCACAGAGCAAGGCCCATTTTCCTTGGGCATCACTTGAGCCCAACTAACCAGGAGCCCTGTGACCTGAGCCTCTCCTTCCCTCCTTGAAAGTGTATGCCACACCTTTGCTGGGAGAACATTGTACAGGTTTGTTTAATTTCTTATAGTCTTGGAAGCACCATAACCAGTAGCAGCTAAGCCATGGCTGAAGGGGAAATCACAACTTTCACCGCTCTGACTGAGAAGTTTAATCTGCCGCCGGGGAATTACAAGAAGCCCAAGCTTCTCTACTGTAGCAACGGGGGCCACTTCCTGAGAATCCTTCCAGATGGCACAGTGGATGGGACAAGGGACAGGAGCGACCAGCACAGTAAGCACGGTCCTTCTTACATCCCCTCACCTTCCTGGCAATCTTAGTTAAGGGTGGAAAAAGGACAGCATCAATACTGGCACCCCCTCCTCCAAGGTTCTACTCAGACACACTCAGAGGGTGGGGTTACATAAATGTGTAAAGGGTCTGGGTGTGGCAAACAAGGAGCTGTGAGGCTCCAGTCTACCAGAAAGGCTCTTATTTAAAGATTTTATAAGGACCCTCTGTCAACCTAGCACAACTGCTTTGAGATCTGATATAGCTGCCAGGATTCATTAACTGTGTATCTGCCCAGGTTTCTGTAACTAGAGAGAGGTCTGGCCCCTGAGTCTGGCTGGGGTCCTTCTTGCTCCATAACAGGAAGAACCACATGGGGCAGGGGCAGTAAAACCTGCACAAAGACGGGGGCTCCGTTTCAAGTTAACTGACTTTGCGGGTTATGTTTCTACTGGGTTTGATTTGTGAAATTCTCATTCATAATCACAGTCTTACACGTCGTAAATTATGCAGCTTGCTTGCTCTCTCTGTGTATCATGCAGATGTGGTTGTGGTAACAGGGGTAAAGTCATTCTCCAGACCTTATAGAAACTGGAGGGCCAGAGCCATTCAATCCAAAGGCTGATTCCTCTTACAGGAGCTCCTGCCAGCCCTGCTCTCAAATGGTGCTGATAAAGGGAGATATGACTTTGGAGAAAAGAAAGAATAGAAATGTCTTCCTTTTGCTGCAGCACTTCTGGCACTGGTGTGCATGTTCAATGTTAGTGTGTGGGTCTGCTGTGATGCTAGTGGTGCTGTGAGCACCACTGAGGTTTACATATTAGAGAGAGGCCAAAAATCAGAGCTGTTCCCAGGTAAGGGGGTCGGTGATTTATAGGGGCCAACATGACATGCCATAAATCAAGAGATGGAAAGTGGAGGTGAAATGAGGAAACCGAACAGCACAGGTAAGAAGTAAGGTCTGTAGACAGTCCTGAAAACAGAATGCAAAACACTGGCCTTGGTTTGTTAATCAAGTAATAGTAACTATCCATGGAATATGCACCATAGGTCACAGACTCCAAGCAGGAATGACATCTCAGTGGTGCTCACACTGTGCTCTCAGGTGCATCAGTAAGCTGATGAGGGAGGGGAAAGCTGGTTTTGATGGACCAGGTGACACGGGCCTGTCCTTCCCGCCACCCATGTAGACTGCTAAGATGGGCTTGTAGCTGCAGTTTTGGGGTGGGTGGAGGGGCTTTATTTTGATGGCTTGTCTTCAAATGGGCTTACTGATTGTCTTATATTCAATGAAAAATAGGTACCACAGTGAAACAAAAAAGACTCTAGTACACCAAACACACACATATGCAACATTTAGTGTAAATAAATGGGCTTAGGTTGTAGTCTACCATGTCAGGTAGCTAGCTATACATACAATCTGTCCCCTACAACACAAGGGAAGCATGCTTTGTTACCTGGGGTTTTAATAAGTTTATCCATTTTTTCAATCAATGGGAATGCTCTCAGGGACTGGAACTCTCAAGGGAAAGACAATTCTGTAATGTGTTCCTCAGGGTTAAGCTGGCTTTTCTGGGAAACCTTGAATTCTGGGGTAGCAGGAGGCTACAATGATAATTTCCAAGAGCTAGAATTTCAGTAAAGATGGCAATAACTTCGTTGTTGGCAAGCCCTCATTAACATTATCAGCTCTACTCTGGGCATGTAACATGGGAGCAACTTCTGAGTTGTGTTGGGATCGGCTGCCTAAGGTGTCAGAAGAGGTCTACATCCACATAATGCTGGGATGACTCCTTGCCAAGTGAACCTGGACCAATTACTTAACCTTTCTGGTTTCACAATAACATCACTTGCTGCAGTTTTCTTGAAAACATTAAATGAGATAATGTAGTGAAGGTTCCCAGCTTAGTGCCTGGCTCAGAGTAACTAACTGTTCGGCACACGTCGGTTAATATAGGTGTCATTGTCACATGCCACCCTCAAGATTTCCATCCATCCAACCCTACATATATCAACAGAAATCAATACATTTTCATACTTAGGAGCCATCCCAGTATCATCTCTTCTATTAAACTGCCCTCTAGGAAGGCCAAAGATCTAAATTTAGATTTTCATGTAAGGCCTCTCTGCCAATATTCAGAATTGTTATATTGGCCTATTTATTTACTCTGGACTAAAAATGAGGACAGAAATCAAAGTGAGGTGGGCAGTAAGCAGAAATCCACCCTTATAACCATCGCCACCAAGAGAACTGGGTAATTTACATACCCTCTGCAGTGGCAGGGACCCTAGAGTCAGAAAACTTGAGTTCATATTCCTGCTCTGCCCCTTTCAAACTGGGGCAACAATGGACAAGTAGCCTCCTCTCCACTCTCTATAAAGAGCTCCACAAAAGCCTTTATCTCCCTAGCTCCTTTATCTCCCCATTTCCTGTCTAGAAATGTAAATTCTACAGAGTCCCCAGCTGTCTGATCTTGAGAAAAATACTGAAGCTCAGTTTCCTCACCTGTGGGGTGGGAGTAACAATGCCTGTGTGCTTGGCAGTGCCAAAAACTCCTAAAATACTACAGGAGAGGGGACCCCTGGCAGGGATGCAACACAGAATGTGGCTTCTGTCGCCCTCTTCTGCCCAACAGCGATACTGCCACAGCCCTTCTGTATTTCAAGGGTTATTCAGAAATAAAGCAACCTGGGCAGGTATAGAAAGGATGACACCCAACTGATCAGCACAGTCTGGCAAAAGGATGATTTCATGAATGACCACGGAGTGGTCACAGGCAGAGATATGTCCTCTTAAGACTGCCTTCAAGAATAATATCTGAGTCAATCTATATAATATTTAGATAAATCTACATAAAGATAGAACAATCTGCCTTCCAGTTTTATGAGGCCAAAATATGACTCCCAAAGCAGCTTTCTGTCCCAAATCAAATGATCTTTCCTAGTAAAAATTTCAAAGTTTTCAAAACTTGTATCCTTCCTACCTCTGGGAGAATAAATTTCCAAGCACCTAACACAAGGCCTTTCTGTGATGGATACAAGCTATACAAGCTATTATATAGTAGGCCTGAGTAAAATGTCTCTAATGGTAGGAATTTCTGGCCTGCAGAGAAAGTATCTTTAGTTTGTCCTCTGACAGCTGCTCCAGCCATAGCTACAGGTGATTAGCAGTACAGGCTGTGTGCATCTGTCACACTCCTATACCCAAGGGCCAGGCAAAAGCAGAAAGGGAGAGGTGCAGACTGCAAAAGGGAACAATGGGTGTGGGCATGCTGACTCCTGGGCCTTTACTTTGGGAAGAGGTTAACGCTGGAGTCATCAGGAGAGGGTTATCCTGAGAGAAGACAGGCGGCCCCACTTCAGACACGGCGTGTTTGAAGAGTTCCTCATCTACTGGGCAGCTCTCCTTGAAGTGACATTTATTTGTGTAATTATTTAATGGTTTTCTCCCCTACCCAATTCCCTGAGAATGGGGAAATTGTCTCTTTAGGCTGAACACTGCAAAGTTTGTGCCTGGTACACTGCCTGGCACTTGGTCTGACACCTAATAAACATTAATTTGATGAGTGAATGAACTATATTGATGGTGGATAAATTCAAATTCAACAATACAGCCAATAAATATCTACTATGCACCTGAGGTGTGCCAGGCATTGTGCTAAACTCTCATTTCCACCTAGCCACAACCCCCTGAGGTTATTAATTATCATCACTCTGTGAACACTGAGTTAACAGGGCCTGAGACGAGCTAGTAACAGAAAAGCTTGGCACAAACCCATAGCTGCTTCTTCTAAGACTAAAGCTCTTCCCAAATCCCAGTAATGTCCATGGGAACAAAACCCCAAACAGATTAAATAAATACTGGATTCACACATCTCTTGTGTGGCGCTGGGAGTGTCACTGCTGTTTACCAGTTCCATGTCACCACAGAGAAGTTGCCTTTCCTCCACCTGTCTCAATAGGCCATTTTAAAATCAAGGGTGATAACAGTACCCACCTCAGAGGAGAGTAGGAATTTTAAATGCAGTGTTTGTAAAAGCGTTTAACATTCTGCCTGGCATATAAATGCTCAGAAAATGGTATTTAGCACGTAATCAGCAGTAGAAGCAGCACCCCGCTAAGCTTATGTGGCCTTCCTCCTCCAACCATCTGATCTCCAGGGTCTGCTAAGTGAAATGAATGCTACTGACTGAAGGTGACTCTTCATCTCACATCTCTGGAGCTGCCCAGGTTTGGCACACTCAGGCTGGTATAGAGTACAGTGTGCCTGGGCATGAGCCCAGCAAACCTTGCCTGTCCAACCTCTCTGCAGAGCATGTTGTCTTGGGCAAGGCAAGGAGATCCATGTTTGATTCCATTCTTTCTGCTGGAGCTTCCTATCCTGTATAAAGAGCCTGACTTATTCCTCAACTTATTAATAAATGAACCATAACTGAAGAACAAGAAGCTCACCAATGTTCCAAACCTGCAGTCCCTCCTACAACCCACACCCCCTGACTTCCCCAGGCTCGTAGCGACTGTGCAGAGAGCAGGATTACTGGCACCACTCGCCACACAAATGGAAATGTTCCTGAGCAATCAAATATTTATAAATCAAACCACATCCTACAGGCACTAGGGAGTGCATTGGTCAAAGAATCTCACTTTGCAGCCTTTTATACAGAGCAGGCTCCTCTTCAGTGAAATCCCTTATTCCCTTGATTTCGGGCAGTTCAGACTTCTATTCTCTGCTTTGATATGACTCGGCATCTAATGGTAAAGGCACTTTGCTTGCCACCAGCTTGGACTGAAGCCAACACAGCTTTTCAGATGGCCTGGTTGGGCAGAGCTGGATCTGCAACCAGAAGTCAGAGAGAGGGACAGGTCTTCAGGAATGCTCTTCCCCGCAGGGTGTTCTCACCACACTGAGTGTGGTGCCAAAGAACCCCTGTCCTGCCTCCCCTCACTGGTTATCTGATAACATAAAAGGGAGTTTTCTAAATAAACTATTTTTTTTAATATTACAGAATCCATGGACTATATATAAATTTTTCCAGGTACCTTCTTCAGGCCCTAAAGAAGAAAGAAACAGCTATAACATTATTTATGTGTGTATATGTATTGTGTATATAGATATGTTTATCCAAGACACTGGAGATTTTTCCCCACAAAGTGAATTTTTTTCTTCTCTATCCTTGAATGTTTTATGGAGCCCAGCTTGTGACTACGTTATAATTATAAATGCCACTGACATAAAACAACCTCACGGAGTTCTGAATGAGGCTGACCTCACTTTATGTAAACACGGCCGAAGACGGGAAGTCTCCAACCCAGAATAAACTGGGCACGTAATCCCCTTTGGCCTGTCTTTGAAGCTGAGGTAGAAAGCTTAAAGGCCATGGACAAGGCTCAGAAGCAGAATCTTCAGCAAATGTACCAGTGGTGATCTTATCTTTAAAACTTCCTGGGATAGAGTGGGCTGGGAAGATGCTAGGATGACTGAAACTCTGAAACACAACATGTGCCTCGAAGGTTGCTCCTTTTGGCACTAATAGGCTTCTAACTTCTTTCCCTTCTTTCTATCCTTGGAAAGTAGGAGTAACCTATCTCACAGTGAATATACTACCAAGAGCTAACAGAAGGCTTTAGGGAGCATTAGAAAAAACAGAGATACAGATCTATTGCAACACAGGAAAAAAAAAAAAAAAAGCAGACAGTCTAATTAGGGGTGGCATATATATACAAGGCCAGAGGTACAAGGGGTGAGAGGATTCACCAGAGACAGAGTTGGGGGCAGAACAGCAGATCTACTGAAATACACTGCTGAGGGGAGCAGTAGGCGAGATAGGAGAGGTCTGCTGTACCATGTTGGTCCCCTCCGGGCTGGGGATCAACTTGGGCTACTGTGGCTGTGGACAGCTTCATACTGTCTACTGCACCTTAACTCCTTGTACCACCAGGGAGGCCTCATGGCATGTCTCAATCTTTCAAAAAGATTTACTTTCTTCACCCTGGGAATGCTTTAGAGCGACAGAACACCCCACATGCCACTAACAGCAAGCCCCAAATTCCCAGTATGGGATAAAGAAGAGCTATTCCTTCTGCTTTGCTGTGGAAGGTGCTGGAAAGGGAAACTGAACAAAGACAGTATAGCTTTAGGAGCTCCTAACCCTGTCCTGCCTCAGCCATTTCCCTGCTTCCCTCTCTACCCCAGGAATATCACTTTTTATGGGCACCTATGTTCAGGGCCAGATGGCATCAGGGTCCTGCTTGGAAAACGTGAGCTGTGTCATAGAGCAGCTAAGGGGTGGTGGGGAAGGAAAAACAGGCACCTTGGCCTACTGTCAGCATTTGCCTATTGACTAAGAACTGGGGTTTAGACATCCACTACCACCCCTAAAAAGTACAAAGGAGAATTCCACAAAACC
The DNA here is from genome assembly GCF_000260355.1 of Condylura cristata. Taxonomy (NCBI): domain Eukaryota; kingdom Metazoa; phylum Chordata; class Mammalia; order Eulipotyphla; family Talpidae; genus Condylura; species Condylura cristata. The sequence continues at coordinate 31,834,745 of NW_004567122.1, read as the reverse complement.
AGCAGAGATAACCAGTAATGCCAGCTGGCTGTTTATTTCTCCCCTCCTTTCCCCTTCTCAGGCTTAGTCATTGTTATCCTCCAAGAGTAGCTCTTCATAAGAATAGCTAGTGCACATTTTGTATTTCACTCCCTACAGAATCATAAGCTATGCACACTGTTTTCTACTTTTACAAAATCAAGGATTTACTATAAATATTCTTTTGTAATTTGCTTTTTCAGTGTACATTATTTTCTGCTCCCCACCCCCAAAGGAATATACATATGAATTACATAACTATCTAACAGGGGGAGATCATTTTCATTGTAGTTTTTGTGTTCTTTGTTTTTCTGGCTCCAAATAAGTGAGTTTTTTGCTCTTGTGCTGCTTTATTATTCAGAGGTACCTGGGTGTAAGTCCCTGAGGACAACGACCTTGCTGGCACTGAGCACAGGTGCCATACCCAGTGGAGTCGCTCAGTCTGTGTTGAGTGGCTTTCTGAGGACTGAGACCCCTGCTAACAGGGAACTGCTGCTGCCTGAGGCTGGGTGGCCAGCCTCCCTCTCCGCCTGAGGCCCCCTTTCTCAGGATCTCTGCTTCCCACTCCTCCTCAGCAGCAGCTGCAAGAGGATGTAGGTTTGGAAAACTGGAGAGAATCTCACACTAGGGAGTTGGACACCAGTTGGTTACGCGAGCAGCTCAGGCTGGGTGTGTTACTCTTCCTGCCAACCCTGCATGCAGAAGGATCTATGTTTAGGAAACTCAGCCAGAAAGAAATCCAGTGAAAATGAGCTATGAAACTTGGACATCCTGGAGAAATAATATTTACAGAGGAAACTCTTGAGACGAACTCTCACCAGTGTTACAACCCTGGGTTTGGGGCTCAGAGCCGAGGACAGAATCATGTGCCAAATGCTCTGGCTCATGTTTACCTCCACAAGGCTTTACAATGGCCGAGACAGGACTCCACGTATGTTCAAGTCACTTGCACTTACCACATGGAAACACAAATGGGAATGTGGGGGTATGGTACAGGGATGAATTATGGAATTAAAAGCCTTAAAATAATTCTTCCCGGGTAGTCATGATATATCAACATATTTCATCAATTAAAACAAAAGTGCCATTCTGATGGGAAATGCTGACAATACAGAGGCTATACACATGTGGGGTTAGGGAGATCTGGAAAATCCTCGTACCTTCCCGTCAATTCTGCTGTGTCCCTAAACCTGCCTAACTTCTGTTTTCAAAAAACTTTCTTAATTACCAAAAAAGATCTATCTTTTGGGATTTCTGGAGCATCTTCAATGCATTTGACAAAAAGTGTACTTTTTACAAATTGAAGGCCTGATGCAATCTTGCCCTGACAAGTCTCTTGGCACCACTTTTCCCAATACACTTCATTTCTCTGGCACATTTTTCCAATTCTCACAAGAGTTTAATATTTTTCATTATTATAGTACCATCAGTGATCTTTGATGTTGCTACTGTAACTGGGGTTGCCAACAACTGCTTCCATGTAAGACAGCAAACATAATCCATTAGTCGTGTATGTTCTGGCTACTCCATGGACTGGCCATCCCCTCACACCTCTCTCCCTCTCCTCAGTCTCCCTATTCCCTGAGACACAACAATACTGAAATTAGGCCATTAATAACCCAAAATGTCCTCTAAGTGTTTAAATGAAAAGAAAGAATTGCACGTCCCTCACTTCATATCACAACCTAGGAACGGTTAAATTTAGTGAGGAAGGCATGTCGAAAACTGAGACAGGCAAAACGCTGGGCCTCTTACGCCAAACACTTGGCCAAGTTGTGAAAGAAAGGGAAAAGTTCTTGAAGGAAATTAAAAGTGCCATGCCACTGAATACATGAAGGATAAGTGAAACAGCCTGTTGCTGATATGAGAGAGTTTCAGTGGTCTGGACAGAAGATCAAACCAGCCACAACATTCCCTAAGTCAAAGCCTAACTCAGACCAAGGCCCTGACTCGCTTCAATTCTACAAAGCATGAGAGGTAAGAAAGTTACAGAAGAAATGTCTGAAGCTAGCTGAGGTTGACTTAGAAGGTTTTAGAACTCATCTCCACAACAGCAAAGTACAAGGTGAAAAAGTGCTGACGTTGAAACTGCAATAAGTTATCCAGAAAATCTAGCTAAGATCAGAGAAGAAAGTAGCTACACTAAACAGCTCTTCAATGTAGATGAAATAGCTTTATATTGGAAGATGTCATCCAGGGTTTTCATAACTAGAAAGAAGTCAATGCCTGGCTTCAAAGGACTGTCTGGCTCTCTTCTTAGGGACTAATGTAGCTGATGACTTTAAATGAAAGTCAATTCTTATTTATTATTCTGAAACCTTAGAGGGCTTTTTTTTTTTAAAAAGATTTATTTATTTATGTATACAAGAACTGGGGTACAGGCCAGAGGTGTGGGAGCTGAGAGACTTCACCAGAGATAGAGTGAAGAGCAGAATAGACAGATGTATTGAAACACACTGCTGAGGGGAGTGGCAGGCAGGCAAGAGAAGACTGCCATGCTATATGGGTCACCTCCCCGGCCAGGGATGAAACTTGTGCTGCAGTGGCTGTGGATAGCTTTACAGTGCTTCACTTTAACCCACTGTGCCACCAGAGAGGGCCCCAAAACTTAGGATTTTTAACAATGCAACCAAACCTGTTTTTTCTATGCTTCATAAATGGAACAACAAGGCCTAAATAACAACATGTCTGTTTACAGCAAGGTTTACTAAATATTTTAAGCCCAACCATTTGAAAAATCCTTTCAAAATATTACTGCTAATTAACCATGCACCTGGTCACCCAAGGGCTCTGATGGAAACATACAAAAAGTTAATGTTGCCTTTATGCCAGTTAACAGCATCCATTCTACAGCTCATGAAGCAAGGAATAATTTCAACTTTTCAGTGTTACTTAAGAAATGTATCTTGTTAGGCTAGCACTGCCATAGATAGTGATTCCCCTGATGGATCTAGCCAAGTCAATTGAAAACCCCCTGGAAAGGATTTACCACTCTAGATGCATTAAGAACATTCAAAATTCATGGAAGAAGGTCAAAAGATCAACAATAACAGCAGTTTGAATGAAGTTTATTCCAACCCTCATGCATGACTTTAGTACAAGAAGTAACTTCCAACCCTCATGGATGCGTTAGTACAAGAAGTAACTACACATGTGGTGGAAATACTAAGAGAACTAGAAAGAGAAGAAGATCCTTAAGATGTGACTTCATTGCTGAAATCTCCTGATAAATCTTTAATACATGAGAAGTTGCAAAGAAAGTGGTTTCTTGAGATGGAACCTACTCCTGGTGAAGATGCTGTGAACACTGTTGAGATTACACCAAAAGGATTTACGATGCTATATAAACTTGGTTGATAACGCAAATGAGAGACATTCTACTGAGGATAAAATGCTATAAAACAGCATCACAAACTACAGAGAAGTCTTTTGTGAAAAGATGAGTCAAAAGATGTTGCAAAGTTCACCATCTTAAGATCAGTCACCTCACTTTCAGGCACCACCACCTTGCTCCATTAGGAGCCATCAACTTCAAGACAAGACCTTCCACCAGCATGAAGATAACAACTCAGTGAAGACTCAGATGTTGGTTATTATTTTTTAGCAATGAAGTTACCTTTTATTAAAGTTTGTGTTGTATTTTAATATAATGCTACCAGTACCTTTCATAAACTATAGTAGAATGTAAATATAACTCATACGCAATAGGAAACAAACAAAAATTATGATATGTCTATGTAAGGGTTTAAATGGTAAAAAATTTCAGGCAATTAACATCATTTCCACAAGTAAGATCCCAAATGACCATCTGCCATTTCATTCATGCCTGTGTTTAATTAAAAACAAGGGAGTCCAAGAAGGGAGTACAGTTAATTTGGACCAGTTTTTTCCATAGAGCCCAAGGACCCATATGAAAGAGAGGAAAAGCAGGATTTTTGCAATACTCAAACCTGGTTTTGGCCATTTTTGCCCCCAACTGTTAGTATAATATTAGGTAAAGCATGCTGTCATCATGCTTCAGGCTTCTCAGGTATGGGATAGAACAAGCACCACCTTCCTCCAGGAAATGTGTGAGGAGCTGTGAAGTCCCCTATGTGCCGTGAAAATGATAGTGCTGGTACTGGCACCTTCTGTATGTTACATGATTAATCTCACAACAACTCCAAGAAGCAGGTACAGCCACTGCAGCTTAGGAAACTGATCATTTGTTTGTGATTACACAGCTAACACTCAGTCAAGCCAGAATTTGATTTCATGAAGTTTTGTTCTAGAGTCCACCCCTAATTCTACATGATTTATACCAAGACAGAAGTTAGCATGATGCCTGGCACATAGGAGGTGATCAGTAAATGGTTATACCCTTCCTTTGGTCTCAAACATACAAGATTATGCTAAGAAACTGATTGAAAAATGTTTGTGCAAGTTCTCTGATAACCATAAAGTCCATTGAAAAAATACAGCATTAAAAAAAAATAGCTACATTGAGCTAATTTTGTGTATCAGACAATTCACCCATCTAAAGTATTCAACTCAGTGTGTAACCATCTCCAAAAGCAATTTCAGAATATTTCATCAGACCACCCATCCCCCAAAAAAACACCTATATCTATTTGGCATAGTTTCTTCTCCTCTCTCGCCTAAACCTGTCCTTAGTCCTTGGCTACCATTAATTTACTTCCTGTCTTTATGTGTTTCCTGTTCTAAACATTTAATATGTGGTTCTATATGACTGGTTTCTTTCAATAGCATGGCTACAAGGTCCATCCATGTTGAAGCAGATATCAGGACTTATATATTATTTACAACATTGACAGTGAAGGTATTCAATTGCTTCCTACACTGTTAGAACAGGAAAAACTTTTTAGACTGAATCCAAACCACTCCCTTTTCCTGACATAGAGCTTAAGTAGGTGAGCAGGGAGCCTGCTGATTGGTGACAGAGCACTGCCTTGATTTTTCTCAAACTGGTCCCATCTTCACCCCACAAAGAAACATAATGCAAAATACACAGCTCATTAATGATGGACTAGCAGGATTATATCTGCAAATATTAACCGAACATCATTCACTCATAACAGGCTATCATTGTTGATTTTTTGGGCTCCTCCCATGAATCATGAATGCTCTTAATGGTATCTAGAATATGAATCCCCTCCAGAAGATTTTCAGTGGACTCTGGCCAGATCCATCAGAGGAATCACTATCTATGGCAGTTACTGCCTTACAAAACTTGCTGGCTGTCTCTACAGAGTAGAGCACTGTGAGGAGCTAGGGACATAGGGTGCACAGGATAGACAAGATTGTGTCCCCCTTTCTCCCATGCACATATTCTCCTAGAAAGCCATAAATAAGTCATTCCCGAAATGATTAAAAATAGTAATTGTAGATTGTATAAAGGGACATGAAGAAAACAAAAAGGAGGTCAGAAAAGAAGAGGATGTAGGCCCTTCCTGGTGGCACAATGGGTTAGGATGCAGCACTGCAAGTTAGCCTCAGTGGCTTCAGTGCGAGTTCAATCCCCAGTCCCGGAGGTGACCCACATGGCGTGGCAGACCTCTCCTGTCTTGCCCGCTGCTCCCCTCAGCAGTGTACTTCATCGGTCTTCCTGTTCTGCTCCCTACTCTGTCTCTGGTGAATCCTCTCACCGCCCCTGCACCCTCTGGCTTGTACCCCAGAGGGTACCCCATATTTATTCTGTATGAATAAATAAATCTTTAAAAAAAAGAAGAGGAAGATGTAAAGTCTAACATGGCACTGGTGGTAGGGAGAGGGTAAAAGGACCTGCTGTAGAGAGTTCTGTGAGGTCCTCTTATGGCAAAGGTCTTTCTGAGGAGAGGGTGTTTAGGATGAGGCCTAGAGCAAGATGAAGACCAGTTTTGTGAATATGGAGAGGAAGAGGGCACCAGACTTAGGGGAGACATGCAAATGCAAAGATGCTGAGGTGGGGTGTTGAAGGGGTTTAAGGGGTGAACAGAATGACTAGTGAGTGACAGGACTTGAGGCTAGAAAGGAAAGGTCTCAAGGTCAAAACAGGGTCTACTGCTCATGTTCTACTCTTGGAGCTAATTGAGGTTAGGAGTACATGGGAGAGCAGATCAAGAGTTTCCAATTTCCTTCCCATAAATTAAACAAACTTCAGTTACCACAGGAAGCTAGAGGAGGCCCTGAATCTCAAAGGACTGTATCTTCAATAAGGGTGATACAACTATGCATAACTGTTGGGATAAAATAGAACACAGAAGGAAATGAAAAAATACAAGCATATTCTTCAGGGAAGAAGTTAACTCCTTTGAAACTGATGTGGGACAATCTCTAGTCAGTTGCTAAGCATAAACAAAACAATGCAGAACTGTGTATAGCCTATCTAGCCATTTATGTCAAAAAAAAGGCAAGTTTGCTCATAATACATGCATAAAATCTCTCTACAAGGATACAAACCTTTATACCTAGTAGAGGTCTACTTGTCTTCATCTTCCCTGGAGAACATATCCTGGGAAGAAAGGCAACTATTGTGTCTGACCTGTTTATGGCTATATCTCCATTGGTTGTGGCAGGAGGCTGGGAATGGTAGGACTTTTCTTGATCTCCTCGTATAATATTTCCATTTTAAAATGTTCATGTATTTCCTATTGTAAAAAATTAATAAATGAAAGCAAATGAGAAGAAATGAGGGGCTGAGAGCTGCTGGCCAAAGCCTGGGGCTCCTTCAAGCTCCCCTGCTCTGGGTCTCAGACAAAGCCTACACTTAGAGAGGCTGCCTGGAGAACCACCGGGCACTCACTGGGCCCTGCTCTAGGTTTCACTTCTCCTCATAACAATGTCTGTGACAGTCGGATGATCAGAGCAATAGTCCAGAATTCATTTCAGCTCCCACAGAATCAGCAAAGCACTTCCCTCCAGAGTCACTTGGAGGAGAATAAACAAATGTATAATATGAAGTGGGTATCAGACTCCAAGCCAGCAGCAGGAAGCTCAATCAGCATGACTGGGGAGAACAAGTTGACCCAGGAAACTGATGTTACTCCACCTGACCACCATACCTTCTTGAGTGGAAAATTCCTTGCTGTGAGGGGTACCCTGTGTTTTGTAGGGCTGTTTGTAGCACCATGGCCTCTACCCACGAGAAGCCAGACGCACCACCCTGTTACAATGGAGACAAAACACATAAACATGTCCAGACATGGCCAACTATGTCCTGAAGAAGAGAATTGCCCACCCCCCCGACCCTCCCCATGAGAACCACGACTCATATCCCTTCATTTCTAGGTTCTTCATCCTCCTAGTCAGAAGCTGGGGATTTCCCCTTTGGCTGCACCCCAGTTGAGTTGTCATAGAGCTTTGTAATTGACTCATGTGCCAACCAATCTAACTTCCAAGGAAACTCATCTGTCTGGGAAAACAACACTATCGATTTTTTTTTCCTTAAATAACCATCTGTTGCTAAAAATCTCCCATGCCTAGAAGGTTCAGGCCATTAAAGGCAATTTCTCCGACCCCCAAAGCAGGTTGGCAACTGAAGCAAACAGGCTCAGGCTGCCTACCCAAAGGCACCCCAAGGTGGCTGGTACAAAAGAGCCCAGAGAACTGAATGCTGGTTCCTCGTGTGGTTATTTTTGCCTAGGTGACAGAGGTAGGAGTGAGGCTCTGAAAAAGTGCATGCGGGGTCACTTATAACAAACATGTTGGGTGGGTGGGCAAACCTGCCATCATCTCTCCTTTCGAGAACATAACTCTTAGGAGACAGCTTTCCTTGGAGGGCAAAGAAAAAGAAACTGTATTCTATGTTTTGATTAATTTGAGGCTCATCCTTGAGGGCTCTGTGAAATGAATGAGCAGAATTTTCCGTGGCTAACTGTTCTGGCCGCTAGGCCCTATCGGCAAAAGTTTAGTGTTTATTTACTTTGCCCATGTTATTTTTATTTCAGTTCAGCTGCAGCTCAGTGCGGAAAGTGTGGGGGAGGTGTATATAAAGAGTACGGAGACTGGCCAGTACTTGGCCATGGACACCGACGGGCTTTTATACGGCTCAGTAAGTATGAGGCTGACATGCTTCCAGACACGGCCAAGGTTTGAGGTTTCCAAAAATCTTGTTACACTGAGTGATGCAAACTATAAAGCAACAATTAGTCTCTGTTTGTTATTTTTTCCAGTAGGATTCCCACTCTCTCCCCTACCTTATTTTGGGCACAAGCATAAAAGAGTTTCTTGTGGTATTTTCTCAAAATACTCAAACCTATTATCACATAGAGGAGACATTGATTGGAATTTGGTAACTCACCCTTTACTCCTTTCAGAATGCCTATTCCCACTTTCTTCTTTCACTCTACAAATGTTCCTTGAACATCTACCACATGCTCTAGATCCTCTATTTTCACGTAAGTTACAAAGCCCAGACTCCAGGAATTAATGTCACATGTAAAATGCTGAAGTCATGGACCCTTAATTCTGGAAAAGCCATATAGTTATAGAATAAAAAGTAATTTAGTCAGAAAACACTTATCAAATACCTCCTATATCTAGGTACTTAAGTATTGAAGGTATGCAAAAGTGACTAAGTTACATCCCTGCCTTCAAGAAGCACAGTCCAAGAATTTATTCAGTAACTAAAATCACCCATATCTCCCATTCCACTCCTTCCCTTTCTCAGTTAATGCTTTATGTATTTGACACAGTATATAACAATTTCTGTGAGAAAAGAACAGAAATAAAGGCAATCTGATTTGTCCCCATTAGTATCTCTGGTAAAAGATTTGACTGGAAAGAGAGATGAAGTCAGTGGCCCAGGTTTTGAAATTACTTCTGGATTTCAATGATCCTTTCTGTTCATCCTAATAACTGGTAATTAAGGTTTGGCTGTAATTCAGAGTTCAGGCCAATTCCCTTTCTTCCCTTTTATGAAGATGTCTACTAAAAAGCAGTAAGTAGGAAGATTTTACTGTGGAGTGCCTTTAGCCTCTGCCCTCTTGCTAAGATGGAGTGCCACAAGCAGTCCTCTTTTCAAACTATTGAGTCTCAGTCAACGTTCAGGCTGTGAACTCTGTTCAGTTTTTTGGGGTTTTTTGTTTTTTGTTCTGTGGTGCCCACTAGGGGTCAGGAGACAGACCCTCAGAGAGAAATAGGTGGCCTCTAAGTTAGGGGTCAACCAGAACAACTTGAAGGGATTTAGGTAGTGACAGCACTAAAAGAGATCTTATTTTTTTGTTAAAGATTATTCTCTCAACTGGTAATAAAATCAACTGACTAACTGGTCATTCAGTTCTCAGGCTCTTAACTGAAGTGTACGCCTCTACCATACTGACAAGTCACAGGCTTACTCAGTCTTTTCTAAAATGAGCATAGAAAAGGAGAGTAACTATGACATTCAGGCTGAAAAGTGTTCAGACAACTCAGGGAGCCCAGCCACCAGTGTGACCAGAACACCAGAGGAGCTCCATCAGTGGTAATACAGACAAATAATCAGCATCTAAGTCCTTACCCTCATTACTTCTTAGGTTATATAATATAGTTTTACAGCCTTTCCCTTTTAAATCAGTTTTGAAGTTTTATAACCTGCTTTTACTTGTATAAAAATGAGGAAGAACACCTCCCAAATCCAATTTCCTTTAGGTTCCAGATAACTCATTTCTCACCCTAATCCTGACCGTTATTGTAATTGATCTTAACTATTCAGAGTGATATGAATATACTTGGAAATTTTTATATTTCCCCATTGACAGAGTTCTGTCTCAGAGTCTTAACAAATCCCAAGAATTAACCCATTTTGATTCAAATTTGTGTATGTATAGAAAAGATGTATATATTCTTAAAAAGTTTGAAAGTACCATGACATGTATATATCTGGAGAATGGTAAATGGCTAATTTTATGTGAATGCCATCCTGGACCTTCCAACTTTTCTATAGTGGATCTATGTCACATATGTAGTTGGTGGGAAAGATGCTAAACATAAAAGTGAAAATAATAGGCATCAATCAAGTGTTAATCCTCATGCTCTTGGCAATGCTCAATTGCTGACAAACCCTGGTGTCAGGATGATGTCACCTCCCATCTGGCCTGCTGACTTGGCCTGCTGACTCAGTCCTTTTCTATGTGTCAACTGCTAGAGAGTAAGAGAGAAAGCAGCTGGGGCCCATAGCCATCTTTACCTTCATCACAGAACACAGCCTGGCACCCACTGAGCAGTGTCATAGGGACAGCTCTCCCTATAGGGATGTGGGCAACCCCCACAGGTCCTGAACTCCCTGCTTCTCCCAGCCCCGACAATATGCATCAGATACTAAATGTCTGGATTAGTCCCTTTGGGATCCAGATACCCAATTAAATATTGCATCTGTGTCCCATCCTGTTCTAAAATGATCAAAAGTATCTCACCCAGTTGTCACTGCACTAGACTACAAATGAATAAGCAGCAGGATACTTCCTATTACATGGCTCCTTACTGATCAAAGATAACTTTACTGAGTGCTTTATTTATATGATCTCAAGAATCGAATTAAATTCACCACCTGTTATTTGCAAGTCTGTGTGTCTGGGAGGTAAAACAAGAAAGACTCCATCTCTTCCCTTGAAAGATTTGTTGTTTTATGAGGCAAACATGCCCATAAAGAGAGAATAAGTAACAACATAACTGGAAACACCAAAAAGAATCACCAACCACCGTGGATAAAGAGATGATAGAAAACTCACATGACTTATAATTGATGCAAAGTCAATATAGAGCATAACTCTTTTTTAATACACCTAATATTTATATTCAAATATAAGTGTATTTTAAAATCTTGACAAATAGAAAGTTCAAATAAGAAGTTCCCCCACTACCCCCAGTTTCTAAAGAGATGAATTACAACTGAAAAGGTAGTGGCTGGTTAATATTTTTAAAATGCCTGAATTATTTAATATATGCTAGCTCTCCTTCCATCTTAATTCATTTGCAGCTGCATTAGATACACCTGTAGAGATGTACCACAGCCTGCCTAACCAATTGCCTCTCCATGGACATTTAGGTGACTTCCAGTTTGTTTCCATTTTATACCAATACTTCAAAACTACCCTTAAATTTAGTGTTATGCTTGTGCAGTATCTACTATGGTAAATTCCTAGAAAATAAATTGCTAGGTCAAGGTAATGCATATTCTAAATGTTGATATATTGACTAGATTGCCAAACTATGTCCAGAATGTTTTCACCAATTCATCTTACCAGCAAGGCATTCTCATCAATATTAAGACTTGTAAATCTTATCTCTCTTTGAAGATAATGTAGCCAACATATGTTAAATCATTTTTAGTTTGTACTTTCTTGCTAGAGAGAACTGCATGTTTTCCCAGGTTTATTGCCCATTTTTTTAAAAAACAGCAGATATGGCATACCATTTCGATAATATCCATAGCCTTATCTACATCTTTTTATGTATGCAAACAAAGATGTAGGGAAAGCCATTCATCACCTGTTAACAGTGCCTATGTCTGGGTGGGTAAGCTTTGGGGTGTTCTTTTTTCCAATTAAGTTGTGATTTTTTTAAGTGCAATTATATATAAGTAATATGATTTTCAAAGTCACAAAAAATAAAGCTTTTTCATTTTTTAAGTTCCAGAATATCTTTATCACTAGGATATAATGTATATGAGCAGGTATATTCAGAATGAGACTGGTAAAATCCTGATAGTGTTAGTGAAAATCACCAGGATGAAAAGTAGTATTTTGTTTTTGTTTGTTCTTCAATCCAAACTTGAAAAATTCCCCATTGCACCACAGTATGGTTTTACATATTTTGGACGTTATTCATGTCCCTGACCAGGTCTTTTCAGAGTCAAAAGGTCTTACCCTACCATTACACTCTCAGAGATATGTGCCATTATTTTCCTCAAGAAGAAACTGAGGCACAGAGAGCTTCAGTAACTTGCCCAAGGTCACACAGCTAGTAAACAGAGGAGCTCCACTCAAAACCACTCACTAATAGTTCCATTCTCTTTTGGTTTTATCTTTGTAGCAAACACCAAATGAGGAATGTCTGTTCCTGGAAAGACTGGAGGAAAACCATTACAACACTTACACTTCCAAGAAGCATGCCGAGAAGAATTGGTTCGTTGGTCTCAAGAAGAATGGAAGTTGCAAACGTGGTCCTCGAACTCACTATGGCCAGAAAGCAATCTTGTTTCTCCCCCTTCCAGTCTCCTCTGATTAAAGAAACCTGTTCTGGGTACCCGTCACTCCAGAGGTGGCTGAAGGGGTCCTCACCCAATTGATCCCAGATTGTTACCCTGACCATTGGCTGTGCTAACCCTTGGCCTACAAAGTCTGAATTTGTAAGCAATGCGCTTCTCAATGCTCAGTTCACCTTTTTGCAGAGCCCTTTACCCCAGCACAGTTTGGAAGAGAGGGAACAAATGGCTTCTAAGGGGAAAGTGGCTGGCCAGTCTGGGTCTCCTTTATATGTTGGGTTGCCTCTGGACACCTGCAGGCTGAGCCTCTCAATGCAAAGACAGGGCCAAATGAAGTGTGGTTAAGGGGGTCTGCCAAGTGGATCATGAGTAACTGCATACAATTCCCTCTACTGAGTAAACTCTACTTGTAATTTTCCCTAAATCGCTGATATAACTCCCTTTTGTCCTTTCCATAACCAGCAAATATCAGCAGACAAGCTCATAGCTAGACAAGAGTTAATCAGCATTCCATGAGTAGAAATACGGTCAAAGAAATCCCCCAAGAACAGAAGAGATTAATATAGCAAGGGGAGATTGGATATTGGTGGAAGCCTTATAAGGATGAGATCTCAACTCAGAATAAGAGAAGGATGGGAAGACTGACGATAGGAAAGCAGAAGAAATTCAAGGACTTGGGTTATTACTTGTAGTCAATACAAGGCCTTGACTTCCGAAGGTTGTTGGGCCACATGCTGCCCCTGGAGGATGTGAGGTGGAGAGCCTAAGAAGTGGATTCTTGATCAAGTCATTGATCTTGGATCTTGGTAAAGTCTTCTGGGTCTCAGGATGGCAAGAAGGGATGCTGTCCTTGGAGGACTTTTAGACATGAGAAGGAAAAAGAAAGGGACACCATGATTTTCACTCAATCACAGGAGAGCAGAGAGGGTCTGGGGCCTTAGGGCAGTGTTCATAGTCTTACGGGATTTTGTATGAATATAGATTCTGGGTCAGTGAAACTGGGTGGAGTTTTTTACATGTCTAACAAGTTTCCAGGTGTTGTAAATGTTGCCACCTCTCCCAATCATACTTTAAATTTCAAAGTCCTTAAGAACATTATGCAAAGAAAGGGGATTCAAATCCCTCCCCTCCACTCACCACACCTCCCAAACTCTCTAATTCTTTTTAGCTTCACCTTTAAAATGCACATCCCGAGAGTCTTCCTAAGCTTTTAGGCAGCATTGACAGCAGTTCTACTTGCATTAAAGAAGCATGGATTTAAGGGCTTTGGCCCAATGCCTATAAAATGCCCATTTAGAAGATACACAAAAAGCATACTGCAAAAATGCTAAACCCTCACAAACAGACCTCCCAAGAGACCATTTGTGTTCTGATTACTTGTATAAATATGCTTTCTGCTTAAAGTTGACCCAAGTGGCTAGCAAATTAGAAACACCATTCATCTCTGACATATGATACTGTTGCCATGTAACGACCTTTAATAACCCATTTAAATTTACTGTGAGACTTTATGTTCTAATCACATTAAAAAAGACATAGCTCAAAGGCAGTTAAACTGATTAACATTCAGTCATTGAGAATGATAATAAGATAATATAAGCTAATCAACTATTTACTATTTACACTACATTTATAAAATGAGGTTTTTCTTTGTTTTCTACTATGCTGCTACAAATTTTCCTTTGAAAATGGGGACTCTTAAGCAATGATAATTGTGGATAAAACTGATGAGAAAACTAGCTCATGTTTTATAAGGAACTGAAATGATTGTTAATTAAAAATAATTCCCAAGTAATTAAACTGTCATATTTAGAAAATGACATTTTGTGAAAGTTCATAACAGCCCTGCAATTTAGTAACTGAACTAAGTCAAAGTTATGGTTAGTAATACCATTCTACATTCATACAACAAAAACGATTTCATGACTTTGGCTTGTTTTTGTAACTTGGGTAAGATGAGTGCATTTTATTTTAGTAAATCTTTGCAGGCAAGTTGGGAGCAGCACAGTGAGGCTTAACTTCACTTTACTAGGAAAATTTGGCCAGACAAAGGTACCCAGAGAGGAAATCCAAGATACTGATAATAGCCCACAATTTTCAGTGTCTGAATCAAATTCAAGTATAACACTGGCCAAGAAAAATTAAATGCTGTTGCTAGTTGATGAGAAGGAAGTCTGTGGTTTCTAAGACCCAAAGTATTATGGAAGAATATTACTGTGACCTCAACAACCTCATCCCAGTCATCATTGGTGTATTCATTCAATTAATATGTAAGAAGCTACTATGTTCCAGGCACTGTATTGAGTACTGGAGGCCCTGGGAACCTGTCTGTCTGGTTTGCTGCTGTATTCTCTCCCAGGGCATTATGTATATGATGAAAGATGCTGTGGATTTTTTTTTTTTTATGGTCAGTCAAGTAAAAACACACTTTGTTTAGTTCTGAATAAATAGCAAGTCCCAGACCCCAGTTCTGGAAAAATTACCAACCTTGAACACAAGATTAACTCCTACTCAAAATGTCTGAGGACATAGCAAGGCAAATTTAGTATTTCCAAGTGTAGAACTGGACCTGTCTCAGGAGAACAACTTTAAATTCAGAAAGAAAGCCAGTCAGCTCTCATAAGAAGGGAGGGGTTAACTGTTCCCCACTTCAGTTTCAACATGCTCTAGTCCCTCAAATATGGAACATTCCTGCTGTACTTAATCTTCTTGAGTAAATCCTGTAGCCAACTACCTGTCATACTCCTATTGTATAGATTCATTTTCAGGATAACTGTTTTGAGCTGCTTGATATTCTGCATAAAGCATCAAGAACACACATGGTTTTGAATGTTTGTAATGTGGTGGAGTTAGTAGTGACATTTCCTTGGAAGGCAAGATAATTAAAGCCACCAATGGCCAAGAGTGTGCATTAATAAAAAACTGACTGAGCATTGTGTCTTTCTGAAGTTCAAGACCCTTGTTTTGGGTAGGTGAAGGAACCCAACTCCTCAGCCTTGTAGAACACACTACTAAACCAGTCCAGGTCACAAGCTGCAAAGCAGACATTTGATGAAGAAGATGCCTGTCATTTTGCATCACTGTCTCTCTCTTTTTTTTTTTTTTTTGGCACCTTATAAGTATCAATAAATATTCTACTACAAGTGATAATGTCTTTTATTTTCTCATCATCATGGTGTCTCATCTTCTGAAGGAACAACTTCCCCTAAAATAGCTGAGGTATGACTGCTTTACTTCCTACTTAATTTGCCACCAGATAATCTGGCATTTTAAAGGGTAAGCTTCACCTTTTATGCTACCATTGGGACAAAGATATTCTGAAAAACACATGAAAATAATTTAAGGTCTTATATATAATATTAACTCAATGGCAATTAATATATCTCCTATATCACAGAAGTCCTAATGTGGGACTACAGATCCACCTATCAGATTTTTATAAATTATTATCAATTACATAATGTCTCTTTAAACAAAATTCTGTACCTTATTTATGCCTTATTTATTCTTAGGAGAAATACACTGCTATCTAGACATCAAGCAATCAGAACACAAACATGCACATGCTCAAATATGTATACATCACCTCAAAAATAGTCAGGAGTGATTATGTTTATTCACTTCTCATTATATACCATATTCAGTCCCTTCTGCTCCTTTTAAAGATGCCTAAAGCCAGTTTTTCTTCTCCTTTTTGGAACCTGATCCACAGTAAGAGCTATATTGCAACCCAGCATACCTCTGTATATATTCACAATAAAACCAAAAAAAGTCATTTTACATCACATTATATATCATATATATACACAGCTACACACACACACACACACACACGAGGTGCACAGATTTTTCTGTCTAGACATTACAAAAAATGTAATGTCAAAGATTACATTGGATTATGACATTAATGGGTCACAACTACAGTTTGAAAAATAGGGCTAAAGCAACTGCTCTCCTTCTTGAGACAAGACCCAATCAGGACCGTGTATTATATCTATAGTGTTTTCAAAGACATGTTTTGCTCATGAACAAACAAGACAGAAACATTCTGTTACCCAGGGGCCATCTGTTCTAAGGGCTTGGTGAATTCTTGGTTTGTTACTATTCACAAAAAAAATAAATGTAACAAGGCTGATCCCACAGGTATGCATTGCTGCCTCCAATGCTGGTCTTAATAGATTGCTGCTCTCAGAGCCTGGAGACTTTGGTCCCCTTTTCCTACTAAGTGCTATCACTCCCTTCTCTTGTCCCAGTAAATTCCTCTTTCATAACCATTTCTAAACAAGACATGAAAAGTAGACAGAGGCAAGAAAACCCAGGGCCTCTGAATATTCACCCAACACCCATCCCTTTCTGGAAATTACTTTCCTATTTACTTAAAAAAAAGTTTGCCCAAAACAATCAACCAGTTTAGTAAGATAGCAGGATATAAAATCACCACATAAAAGTCAGAGGCCTTCCTATATACAAGCAACCAATAAAAATAAGTGAAATAAAAAAAAATCCCCTTTTCAATTAAAACAAAAAGTATCAGATACCTGGGAATCAACCTAACAAAAGAGGTAAAAAACCTATACAAAGAAAACTACAAAACACTGTTAAAAGAAATACAAGAAGACACCAAGAAATACAGGAAAGACATCCCCTGCTCATGGATTGGGAGAATTAACATCATCAAAATGGCCATGTTACCAAAAGCAATATACAAATTTAACGCAATCCCAATAAAAGTATCAATGGCATTAGTCAAAGAAATAGAACAACTATTGATGAGATTCATATGGAACCACAAAAGACCTCGAATAGCCAAAACTCTCATGACTAAAAATCCCAAACTTCAAGCTATACTACAAAGCCATAACAATCAAAACTCTGTGGTACTGGAACAAGAACATATAGATCAGTGGATTTGAATAGAAAACCCAGATAAAAATCCACAGGTTTATGAGTAGCAAATATTTGACAAAGGAGCAAAGCAGATACAATGGAATAAAGAAAGTCTGTTCAACAAATGGTGCTGGGAAAACTGGGAAGCTACATGCAAAACAAAACAACAAAAAAAATGAACCTAGATTACTACCTCTACCTCGCACCAAGCACAAAAACCAACTCAAAGTGAATTAAAGACCTAGACATAAGAATGGAAATTATAAAATACCTGGAAGCAAAGATGGGCGAAACACTACATGACATACACCTCAGTAACATCTTTGAAGATACAGCACCCAATACAATGATAGTGAAGGAAAAGATGAACTACATCAAGTTAAAGAGCTTCTGTACAGCAAAAGAGACATTACAAAAAACAAACAGACATCCCACTGACTGGGAAAAAAATGTCTCACACAAAGCTAACAATAAAGGATGGATCACAAAGATATACAAAGAACTGATAAAACTCAACAAAAATAAACAACCCCATCAAAAAATGGGCAGAAGAGCTAAAAAGACACTTCTCCAAAGAGGAAATGCAGATGGCCAATAAGCATATGAAAAATGTTCAACATCATTTGTAATAAGGGCGATGGAAATTATAACCATAATGAGATACCACCTCACCCCAGTGAGAATGGCACATCTTCAAACATGCAGCAACAAATGTTGGCGAGGATGTGGAGAAAAAGGAACTCTCCTGCACTGCTGGTAAGAATGCAAACTAGTATAACCATTATGGAAAACTGTTTGGAGGTTTCTCAAACTGCTAAAAATGGAGCTTCCCTATGACTCAGCAATCCCACACCTAGGTATCTACCCAAAAGACACACACAAAAAAAACTGATTAAAAAAGACACCTGCATCCCCATGTTTATTGCTGCTTTTTTTACAATAGGAAAAGACATGGAATCAACCCAAATGCCCATAAGTAGATGGCTGGATTAAAAAGATTGGTACATATACATATGGAATATTACTCCAGCAATCAAAAAAGATAAACTCATGCCTTTTGCAGCAATATGGATGGAGCTGGACAGGATCATGCTTAATAAGCCAGAAAGAAAAGGGAAAATATTGGATGGTTTCATTCATAGCAGGAGTATAAAGGCCCAGGGGAAAAAATAATAAGAATAATAAACAACTATACACCAGCGACATTTTATGGGGGTGGAGTGGGGAATAAGATCAAAAATGGGGGGGGAGGGGAGTGCACTGGACTATGGAGATGGCACACAGGTGATTTGGTGGTGGGAAGTCCATGGGGATTACAACTGAGATGGAAAAAGGCATAAAACGATGTAAAAATAAACTATTATTTTTTCTTAAATGGGTTTATCAGCCCTCCCTGGTGGCTCAGCGGGTTAAAGCGCAGCACTAAGAATTGAAAGATACTTCTACATGAGTTCTATCCCCGCCTGTCCCAGAGGTGATCCATATGGCGCAGCAGATCTCTCCTGACCTGCCCGCTGTTCCCCTCAGCAGTGTACTTCGTGGATCTGCCTGTTCTGCTCCCCTTTCTGTCTCTGGTGAATCCTCTTGCCACCCCTGCACCTCTGGCCTGGACCCCAGTTCTCTATGCACAAATACATAGATCTTTTTTTAAAAATCCTCACTTTTCATATTTATTTGAGTAATGGCATTATCTCTGTCTGCCAAGGGAAGAACTGAGAAGAGAAATCCCAAATGCTAACCCTACTTGTTTATTGCCTAGTATAATAGTGACACATCAAAGAAAGAAACACCTCAGACTGTACTTTTATGAATTAACAAAAACTATTTTCAAGAGCAGTAGTGCATTGGAAGAATACTTCCGTCCAACCAAGGAATGGGACTTGTGCATTCTCCATTTCTCAAAGAGACTAAGGTTGGTTTGTTTGACAAATGTGAAAACTGAAATGATGTGGCACACCCCTTTCTTATTTCACTTCCTAAACCTTTCCTCCACCCCTAGAAAGAAACTCCCTTTGCTACTTACACATAAAATTGACTCTAAAACCCAGCTTGAGACTGGAGACCTAACACTAGGCTCTCTGGACCCCATCCCTGTGACTCCCCTGCATTCTCTTATTAGGTTACAAGAGAAGTGTACTCAAGTGAGTATATGACTGTAGCATTGGATCTATTTTGCTGTTGATATACTGACTGACACACTACTCCATGAGCTTTTTATCCTAGATATAAAGTTAAAAAGAACCAAATCACATACAGCCTGAAGTGAAAAGGTAGGTTTGCTTTATAATATATATAGTATTATATATATTGTATTTTATATATAATATATATTGTCTATATATTGCAGGACTTGATTCTGGGTCTTCTGATGAGTCTCAGAATGTTGGTTCTATGGGGAGAAGGTATTTCCCAAATTGCTTCTTTCCCTCTTCACTTCCCATAGTCATAAAGACTAAATTTACATATTCTATAGCTAAACTCTGCTATCTATTTTATGACATAAACAAGCAAGACCTCATCATGTGCTTAAAGTGCTTTCTCTATCAGCTTTAATGAAGAGCTGGGCACACCCTGTTTGGAGGTGCATTTAAGATTGGATTCACCTGGCCAGTGTTGGAGAAGTAGGTGTGTAGACAAGTCATTTTTGCAAATCATCATGGAAACTCACTTCACAGTGTGTTTAGTAAAATACTTTTAGTCTGATCCAGAGATATGTAAAAGCAAGATGGTGGATTATTTTATTGATATACCTTAGCCCTACTTTTTCTCTAAAATAAGTTATAAGAATATTACGTACTGACTTGTTTTGTGAGTTGGAAAAACAGGATTGTTCAGAGTCTGGGCATCTCAAGTATGTTTAAGAAGGTAATTCCCTACAGAAATGAACAGTAGAATCTCTGACATTCTCAAAACAGAATAACTGCATTAGGGATCTTGCTTCTGCACTTGGGAAACTGTGTAGGTTTTAGGACTGTCAAGATTATTTCTGATAATACAGGACAAAATGCACCATCCATTTGCCATCACTATATACTCCCCACCCAACCCCTATTTTTGATCCCATTGAATGGGGAAAAAAAAATTTTAAAGATTTATTTAACAGGGGTTAAATAACAGGGGTACAGGCCAGGGGTGCAGGGGTGGAGAGAAGATTCACCAGAGACAGAGTGGGGAGCAAAACAGGCAGATCGACAGAGTACACTGCTGAGGGGAGCAGTAGGCAGGTCAGGAGAGGTCTGCCACGCCATATGGATCACCTCCGGGGTGAAATTGAACACATGCTGAGGTAGCTTTAGCTTCTTAATGCTGTGATTTAAACAGTTGAGCCACCAGGGAAGGCCCTGAATGGTGAAATGCTAATGGAAAGAGTTACTAACTAATAAAAAGAGTTTAACAAATGAGAGGGATAGACCCTCCATGGTGGCACAACGGGTTAGGATGCAGCACTGCAAGCTGGATGCAGCACTGCAAGCTAGCCACAGCACTGCAAGCTAGCCACAGCTACTTCAGTGCGAGTTGGATCCCCAGCTCTGGAGGTGATCCACATGGCGTGGCAGACCTCTACTGACCCGCCCACTGCTCCCCTCAGCAGTGTACCTCCTGTATTTGCCTATCCTGCTCCCACTCTATCTCTGGTGAAGCCTCTCACTGCCCCTGCACCTTTGGCTTGCACCCCAGTTCTATATGCATGAATAAATAAATTTTTTAAAATGAAAGGGATAAAGAGATTTCTAAAGACTACTGGGACCACAGATGCTTGGGGCAGCTGCTATCCCCAATGCTGAGGCAGGTACTCAAGAAGGAACAAACTTGAAAGAGGGCCTTATTTCAAGGATGAGTTGTTTTTTTTTTTT
>NW_004567122.1:31811501-31812678 GCF_000260355.1 Condylura cristata | reverse complement strand
TCCAATGACCACCATGTGTGTGTGAGGTACTTTCTTTAGATACTGTTAAGTCATTCACAACTTTAAACCAACCCAAATGTACCACATATTTAGAAATATTAATATTGGGGTTTAACTGGCAGAGTAGGATTCTGACTGCTCCATTTACTGACTCTGAAACCTTGGGCAAGATACTGAACCCAGCTGTGCTCTCAACATCTCCTCATAAAATGAGGATACAAATACTATCAACCTCACATGGCTATTAAGTAAGATGGGGGCATCCAAGTATTTCTAACACACTATCTGGTGTTATGTCAAGGATTGAATATACATTTGTTATTATTTTATAATAAACAGAATTAGGACTACAAATGACTGCTTAGATTTTCTGTTTATGTTCACAGTGATCAATCTGCAAAATCAACATTTAGAGAGATCTTTCTTCGCCACACTTCTTTTGAAAATGATTTAAAAATCCAGGTCAATTCCAACCTTTCTTCTATGAGGCATAGATTATGGGATGTTATTGCCCTATTCTCAGTTAGAACTGATCAGGCTACATATGAGCAACTGTATCTCATCCTAGATGCTGCTTATTTAATGAAGTTTTACTAATTTAAAAAAATGTTATATGGAGGTAAATGATTAACAGAAAAACAGGTGAAGTAGTTGTGTTAAGAGAAATTTTAAATGAACTATTACATCCCTCTTCAGAGAGTTTAAGGATTATTTTCTGTTTTCTACTCAGTAGTTATTGAGATTTTTGAAACTTAACAAGGAAGTGGTTTTGGTGCAATAAGATCAACAACAAAAAATCCTTTCTAACAACTAAAGGCATTCCAACCACTGTTGAAGCGTCTCCACAAGCAATGTTAGATAGCTGCCACTCTTGGAGATTTTCTTACAGAGCTAGATAGGCTCCTAGGGTAGGAGCTATGCTGTGTCACCCATGGCTCCTTCCAGAATGACTCACAGAGGCTGAGAGCCCCTTACCTGCACACAGGTTTTAACACCTTTCAGAGATGGCCTTGGTGAGGAGAGCTGCCTTCCCCTAAACCACCCATCCAAGTTGGTCTATCTGGGTACACAATTGCCTACCCTCTCTGCCTCAACTTTGGACAGCTCTAAAGAATCATTCCCACTTCATGCTAATTCTCACTGAATTAGCATGGCCTCTGTTGAAACTACTTCTCTG
>NW_004567122.1:31777337-31810676 GCF_000260355.1 Condylura cristata | reverse complement strand
TCAGATGATCAAAGACTGTAGAGTCACAGGGTTGTAGGAGACATTTCATTTATGATGCTGAGAACAGGTCCTCTACTGTTGGGGACAGGTATTGTCACAGGCCAGGTTTCCTAGGAAGCTGACTCTGAGATGAAAATTGGCTTGTAGGATATTCATAAGGGATCTTAGGCTTAACACATGTAGGAGGCAAGGAAGCAGATAGGGCAGAGAAGTAGTTTCAACAGAGGCCATGCTAATTCAGTGAGAATTAGCATGAAGTGGGAATGATTCTTTAGAGCTGTCCAAAGTTGAGGCAGAGAAGGTAGGCAATTGTGTACCCAGATTCAGAGTACTCAGTATATATAATAGGGGAGGAGTTTAGCTTACTCAAGACCTCTCCTGGGGCTAGTATCTGGAGGGAGACACTAAGTAGAAAGAAGTAGAACATGAGTTATAAAAAAACACTACAGACAAAGACAGCAGCAAATAAGTAAATCTACTGTTCCTAGGCATATGAATTGGAAGTTCCATGATCTAAGACCCTGTAGCATGGGGAGCACAACACCAGTGGAGTTCAAATAAGAGCAAGGAACAGGTGGTATAGTATGAACTGAGGCCAGTGAGCAAGGCAGAAGTCAGAGACAGAAGAGGGAAGTTAGAGAAACCCTATTTCCCTACATTTGTAGATAATCAAGTGGAGCAGTATAAACATAATCATTCTTTCTCTCCCCACACAACTAAATTACAACACTTCTCTAGACACTCAGCCAAAAGACACAAATAATCAGAATCAGCATGCATGTTTCTGGCCTGGGCTCAAATTTGAGATTCTGTGAAATATATTCCAGACTTGAAACTATGGGGGCTGAGGTTATATTTGCTAAATATTTTGATCTTGCCCTAAGGTTTTTAGTCATTCCATCCAGCAGGTGGAGTATAGACAAATATTTTTTGTTCCCAACAAATTCCCTTCCATCCAAAAGGAAAAGTAAGTTTGCCAGCATAGTCAAGGGTAAGAGAACAAGGAAGCAGTGATTGTATATTTGACTCTCATTCATATGGAAAACATGAACAAATTAGCTTCTTATTGCTGTGCTTCCAGAGATTCTGAATTTGACATTTCTGTCCAAGTCTGGGAAGCTGTGCTATTAATCAAAAACAAATGAAGCGGCTTAAAAAGAATCACACAACCAAAAACCACATCCTTCACAAGACAGAAAAACAGAAAGGCAACTTGCAAACTCTTCAGATATGGTGCCAGTTTCAGGGTTTGGAGGGATTTGGCTGGCTGGTGATATCTTAATCTGGTATGAAAATAGATAACATAAACATGTTTACACAGATCTAATGAAGAAAACTCAGCCGACCACATGATTGTGCAGATACTGGCATCACAGGGACTTATGGTCAAATAATGACCCCATAGAAAGAACAAAGCAATCAAAGGCAAAGAACTTAAATAGAAAACGATTATTTTCAGTACCTCCAGAGTCTGTAGAAAACTTGACTGCTTTTCTATAATAGCCATTCTAAATTCATCTGACTCATTTTTCTTGAAAGCACAGAACTGCCTTCCTGACAACTCGATAAACAAGATAGTTCCTGAATCCCTGTTATGGAGGAGGGACTGAAAACAGATGCATGAGAAAGGGCTCTAGTGAGGATTCTACAACTTAGCAGGGAACTGTGGTACATAAACAAATCATTTCAAATACACACAGAGAATGCTACCAGAAAGACAGACAGGGTGTTCTAGAAGCAAAGGTGGAAGGACTAGCTCCTCCTGACATCTACCAGGTAGAGAATTGGGTGGGTGACGTAATGGGGTGCAGGGGTGAGAGATCACCATGTCTCCACCCTTCTCTTGGATTAGGTACTCCAGAGATAGTTTATAAAGGAGATTCACAAATGGTCAAAGTCAGTGCTGAAAACCTGGAGAGATGAACATAAACATCTCTGAGCAAGTGACTGGCATGTGCTTGGAGGACTCTTGTCACATGAACATTGTGAACAGGACACTATAATCACACATAGACAGTGAAATGCTCCCAGACAAGAGAGGACCAGAAAATTGGGGTTAACAACAGACTCCTGCCTCCCCCTCATTTCCATGAGGACAAGTAGGCACTACACAGACTGACAGACAATTATTTTCTTGACAGGAGAGGTCTGCTACCATATGGGTTGGTCATCTCCCAGGCTGAGGATTGAACATGTGCTGCAGTGGCTGCAGATTGCTTCACAGTACTGTGTCTTTCCCCTTGTACCACCAGGGAGGCCCTTATTTCTTTAAAGCTAACTAGATGAGTGTGACACCATTTTGCTGCCAACCATGAAGCACAAGCTTGGAGATTCCCAGCTCTACTATTTAGTATATGACATCCCAAAGCTTTGGTTCCACTTCTTTACTACAGGGAGCACAGTAAGACTTTCTTCATAAGATTATTGTGGGCATTAAATGAACTAATTCATGAAGAGTGATCTGACCTTGCAGACATTTCTTGGAACAGGGTGTCAATAAATATTAACTTACTGTTACCATTATTACTCCCATCAGAATAGGAAACATGTATTAAGAGTATTTGCACAGAAGTGCAAATGAGAATGGTAGGCAGCATAACTACACGGAGGTGAATCTGATCAGATAAGAGTTTGGTAAAATCTGTGAGGGTCTATATGGCCCTTAATTATCTCAATTAGTGAAAATTAAGTAAAATTCTAAAATTCAACTTTAATTCTTCAGTTACTAGTCACATTTCCAAGTGTGCAACAGCACATGTAGCCAGTGGCTACTGTATTGGAGAGCACTATCCTAAATCATTCTCAGATTCATCCCTTCTTTACCAAACGTAAACTATGCCTGTGGGTAAAGAAGAACCAAATATTAACCTGAGATAGCTCTGACTGTAGTGTGAAAAACGAAGATGAAAAAAAAACAGTCAAGAAACTAATGTTAAAGAGTTTGAGCTTGAGATTAGGGAGAACCTGAAGTGATGAGAGAAACAGGAAAAAGGTGATGGGATGACCTTTGATCAAGAAGACTCTAAAACCATGATGGGGGTATTGTTTGGTGAGCTCCCATGAAACTCAAGTGAGGGGGAAAGTAAACCAAAGATGGGGAAAAGGCCAATTAAGAATACATGATTGAACAACTCTGAGGATTTATGGAAAAGACACCTCAGAACCTCCCAACAAGGAAAATACCATCATTTTCCAGTTGAGGGCTTCCACTCATCATATAAATTCCAGAATTTTGGGGCTCCTTTGGCCCAAAACTAAACACACTTCTGTAACACCTAAGTATTGGAGGAAGGAAATAAAGAGGCAGGCCTTGAGGCGAGACCTGTTCCTCAGAGCAGTGTGTGTGTATCAGAAAGGATATGCAGAGGGGCATGATGACAATACTAGTTGCAGCAGGTAACCTTTAGTGAGTAATTATTAAGGGTCAAGTGTGGCCATAATGATTAAATGTATTATCACAGTTTTTCCTTACAATTTCTAGGAGGTGATGATGCTATTGTTATCATCCCTATTCTACAGATGGGGAAACTGAAGCACCAAGAGGTCAAATAATCTTTCCAAAGTTACATAGCTAGTGGGTGATTAAAAACCCACTTGAACTCACACAGTTCATATACACTTAGCTCCAGAGCTGATAACTTCAACCACTCTGCACTGTCTCAGAAAAAAAAGGTAAAAGCTGTAAAGAAGGGATGAATCTGATAATGATTTAGGATAGTGCTCTCTAATGCAGTAGCTACTGGCTACATTGCTATTGCATACTTGGAAATGTGACTAGTAACTGAAGAATTAAAGTTGAATTTTACTTAATTTTCACTAATTTAAATAATCATGTATGGCTAGTAGGTACTGCATTGGACAGTAAAAATTTAGCAAGTGAAACACCCTACTATGTGATATATATCAAAGTTAATTTAGTTATAAACAATATTTAAATTTCTGAAATTAATGAATTTTTAATTTTTATATTTAATTTTTTATCAAACTAATGCAAGTACATCGTTTTAAAAGTCAAAACAGTATTACAAGGTTTCTACAAAATCAGCAGTCCCCTTCCCTTCATATTTCTGGTTCTTGCTCTCCAGAGGCTACCACTTCATTTCCTCTAGATATTTCTCTTAATATGTAACTTTGCATTTCTCAACAACAGGTTGATATTTTACTTCTTGACTTTATTCAGTATTAAAAATATTATCTATTGGTTTCATTCTATGGAAGATAAAGATTTTTTTTTACTCTATCCACCAAGCACTTATATACTTGAATTCCACCTTGCCCAGTGATCTTCCCATCCTCCCGGTAGTCATGAACATCACTCATTAGTTCAACTTTCAATGTTTACATTGAAAACTATGTAATTATGAGTTGCATATAAGCCACATGGATGACTGCATATTTTTTCTTTTGCAAGTATCTGGTTTTTATTTCCTCTATTTTCAACTTACTCATCACTAAATGAGTGCCAAACATTCTGACAAACTCTAAAAAGCCTCCAAATCACATCATGTATCAGTTCAGTTTTTCACTAGATCTCTTTCCTGGACCTCTCCAATCTGTGAGGCTTCTCTTAGTATCTCCTGCGGAGTGATAGCCTGTGTCTTATCCCTACTGTTTTCTTGAGATTCATTATGCCTCTCTCCTACTTGAGATATATTGTTCCAAATTCCTATACAATATTTTTTCTTTTTCCAGTAGCTTTTTTTTTACAAATGGAAAGTTACTTTTTAAAAGCCCATCATGCCTTCATTCATGCTAACCATGCACTTCATTGACAGTCTAGCTGGGTATGGAAATCTGAGTTGGAAAGTATGCTCCCTTAGGAACATAAAGGTGTTGCCCTTTTACGCCCTATGCCTGCAGTTCTGGAAAAGTATGACACAACTGATTTCTAATAAACTGAACATTATCTCTTTTCCTCTGTGAAACTTTTCAATGTTTGCCTCCGATGGTTGAAATTTTATAATAATATATCTTTGTATGGATCTTTTCATTGATTGCACTGATTTGAAAGGTGGGCACTTTTCAATCTAGTAATGCATGATCCTGGTTTTAGGGAAAGTTTTTGATAAAATTTCTCAGATAATTTTCTCCCTTTTATTTATTCAGTTGTTTTTATTTACAAAGCCCTATTTTGTATACCTCTCTTCTATTTGGAGAACCCTAACTAATACAACTTTCCAGTAGGTTTTTTTACAAATGTAAAGTTACTTTTCATTAGGTAAGGTATGACAATAATAATTTTGTATGGGAAAGTTTCATTATTTTTTTAGGTGAATGCTGAAGTATTTAGGGTTAAAATGTCATGACATATATATATATATATATATATATATATATATATATATATATACACATAGCATATATGTATATGTGTGTGTGTTTATAAACTTAATTTAGATTAAATTACACACACATAGAAATTATAAAATATTAATAAGTAAATAATAAAATGTTAACAAAAAACAACTAAAAATACGGTGTTTATTGTATTCTTCTTTTCACTTTTCTGTTCAAAATTTCCTGTAGGTAGTAGAAAGTCTAGTAAAAGAAGAAAGTGAAAAATTCAAAACAGTAAGTGGGAACTGGCCATCTCACCTCATATAGTAATCAAACAGATGAGATCCTAAAAAGTTTGAGAGAGAAGGGAGCACTGGAGACTAGAACTTGAGCTGAAAAACTCAGAACTCTATAGAATTCTGCTAACCAAGAATTTTGAAGAGCTGTATTGGCAGTGAAGAGATGGATCAAGGAAGAAAAAACTGTCTAACCACTGACCTAAGGATGTCACTATCTTCAGCTCTGTAACATGAGAAATAAAGTTCTCCCTCTACGAATTTATAATCACATGCCTGTCATCAGGTAGATTTGGGTTACAAATTTATACCACCTGCCAGGCCTAAGAACTCCTAGTCTTAAAAATTAATATAAAATGTCCCATGATAGTCTTTGGACACCAGGTAAAAGGAAACAAGTCTCTCTGCAGAGGCAAACCCCCAAGTCAGGATGCACAGTTTTTCCATGCTTAATGCATTCCTGATCACTGACTCATAATCCAAAAATAACTTGTAAAAAGTAGAACGAGAGAATAAGCAGAAACAATAAAAGACACTTACTGAATATCAAAAAAATTCAGAACCTGGGATTACTGACATGAACTAGATATTGCCTCTAAAATAAGTAAATTTTAAAGTAATCAAATACATTTTTAAAAAAGAGGCTTACAATGTAAGAAGTAAAAAGACTATAATGAATACTAGGCAGATTTAACTCCAAAAGGAACCAAATAGAACTTCAAACAACAATAATGAAAGTATTAAAATGAAACATCTAATGGCTGAACTACTTTCATAAAATGGTCATGAAACCCCCTCTCATATAATGATAAAAACAGATTAAAAAGACCTTTTAAAGAACAACTATCTAAAGACCATGGAGAGAGTCCAAAAACAGACAGAAGCAGAGGAGAGTTTAATATAAAAAAAAGAACTGCCAGAAAGGGATAAGAATTGAGAGTTTATGTCTTCCTAGTCTGAGGGGCATGTCCAACCTTTATAGCTATAGTTGTTTAAAAAAAAGGGGGGGGCCCTCCCTGGTGGCGCAGCGGGTTAAAGCACAGCATTGAGAATCTAAAGCCACTTCAGCATGAGT
Source organism: Condylura cristata (assembly GCF_000260355.1). NCBI lineage: Eukaryota > Metazoa > Chordata > Mammalia > Eulipotyphla > Talpidae > Condylura > Condylura cristata. The sequence continues at coordinate 31,804,028 of NW_004567122.1, read as the reverse complement.
TCGATTCCCGCCTGCCCTGGAGGTGACCACATGGCGTGGCAGACCTCTCCTGGCCCGCCCACTGTTCCACTCAGCAGTGTACTTCATCGATCTGCCTGTTCTGCTCCTTACTCTGTCTCTGGTGAAGCCTCTCACCGCCCCTGAGCCTCTGTCCTGTACCCCAGTTCTGTATGCATAAATAAATAAATCTTTAAAAAAAAAAAAGGGGGGGGGGGAGGTGGGAGGGGATGGTACTGTGGAAAACCACAGCGTTACCAGCAAAGGTGCCAAAGATCATTGTTCAAGGATGAAAACATAGTTAGAAATCTACAGGAAAAGTACTGGCAGCAGAAAAACCACAGAAGGAGTATAAAACTCCTGAGCATAAACTCTACTCAAATCCCTGCCAAGAACTAAACTATGCATGTATGTAAGGGGCCTGGTGAAAGGTAGACAGAAACCAGAAAGAAATCTGCTCTTGAATAACAGAGCTATATGTAACCCTATCTGTAAATTTGCTGTCTTTTTTTCCAACTAAACAAACTTCCCACCCATGCACAGGTCAGGTGCCAGAAAGTTGATTCTTAAAGGTTTGAAATGTTAGAAAATGCCCAAGACCAGGCATATAGGTAGAAATTAGGGAGAAGGGGACATATAGAACCAAGAAAATCAAGAGAATGACCTCTATTTCTGTTGAAATACTTACCTAACCACCAATTACACAGAAACAAGGAAAAACTCCAAAGAATCAGATGAAAAAAGTAGCACTAAGAAGACAAATAGTAGTTGCTATATACTATAGGGTAACAGAATTTGCATATGGAGTCCAGACAAGTTAATCACCTAACAGAACAAGAACAAACAAAAACTCAGAAAAATACAAAAAGTCTACAGTTGCCATAATTTATTATCTAGAGGCCCAATTTTCAACTAGAAAGTACAAACAGAAAGGAACATTAAAGTGTGCTCTGTAGTCAGAGGAAAGGGTGCAATCAGAAGTTGATTTTGAGTGACTCCAGATGTTGAATTTAGGAGATAAAAAGTTAAAACAGTTATACTAAAAATGTTTAAAGAACTAAAGGGATATATGTATCATATTGAATGAATGGCTAGAAACTTCCAATAGAGAAATGGAGACATTAAAACCATACACATGGAAATTCTAGAGCTGGAATACAAAACTGAAAATTTAAAAAGTTCACTAGTCAACCACATATCGGTAATGGCAGAAGAAAGAATCCATGAACCTGACGATAGAGCAATAGAAATACCTAAACAACTCAATAGAAAGAGAAAGATTCTAAGTGGAATAGCAAGGGAAGAGGAGAGAGAGCCAGGGAAAATGTTTTGAAAAAAAAATCACTGTTAAAAACTTCCATTAACATTAAGGGAGTGTGGAATGTCCTGTATTTTAACTGTAGAAGTTGTTTCATGATGTATACATACATCAAAACTCATCTAATTGTATGATTTAAATGGGGGTGCCATTAGCTTTCAATAAAGTTATTTAAATGTGAATGATGAAATACATCTCTCCCTTCCATTAATTAAAAAAAAAAATCCTGGGTTCTCCCTGGTGGCGCAAGGGGTTAAAGCACCACATTATGAAGCTCTTGGAAGCCATTGCATCGTGAGTATGATCCCCAGACAGGGAACTGATCCACATAGCGTGGCAGACCTCTCCTGACCTGCCGGCTGCTCCCCTCAGCAGTGTATTTCAGTAGATCTGCCTGTTCCGCTCCCTACTCTGACTGTGGTAAATCTTCTCACCCACCACACCTCTGGCCTGTACCCCAGTTCTATAATCATATATAAATCTTAAAAAAAAAGAAATGCTAATGATTGGGTTAACATTTATGCTAAACATACATGAATAGAGAATATGGGCAAACAGAAAACTAAATTTTAAAAAATGGAATGTGACATGATGAGGTAATGAGTAGTCAAGGGGCACAGAGAACAGAACAAGAGGAAGAGCTACTGTGAGGAAGAAGAGTGGAAATGTGGACAGATATTTAGGTATAGGAAAGCCTCTGACTTTTGTGTGTTGATTTTATATCCTGCTACCTTGCTAACCTGGTGGATGGTTTTGATTAGTTCCTCTGTGGAGCTTTTAGGGTTTTCCATATAAATTAACATATTGCCATGACTGTAATAATGTTTAAAGGCAGAAAGATATAGTTTTGTGTCCTTTGTTTTACCAAAGGCGGTCCAGAGTGATGGAACTAGAGTCACACTAGCAGGGCTGAAATCCCACTGTGTCATCAGAACAAGTGAATTAACTTCTTTAAGCCTTTACCACTACTCTGTTACATAAAAATACTTACTTAAAAAGAGATGTTATAAAGACAAATGCAACAAAAGAAATGACCTTATCTCAGTGACCAACCCAGAAATAGGACTCTATAACTTACTATTGCCATGATTTATCTTTTTCAGTCATAAACTTTTCACTTCTGTTCCACCATTTTTTATAGTAAGGTAACACTGACTTACAATACTGACAGTAACAGGATTAAGCGTTTTCAGATGTATGTTATCAGACCAACCACCAAGGCACCCTTAGTCCTCAACCTAGTTCATCAGGTTGTGCTCTCCATTTGCTCTTGACCCTATGGTAGCCTAAATACCATAGACCTATTTTTAGGGTATGTTTTTGTCTGATCTTTTGTTTTGTTTCTGTATATTCCACACATAATTTTACTTACTATAAGGTATTTGTCTTTCTTCTGACATTTCACTTAGTATAACCCCCTCTAGTTCCATCCATGTTGCCAAAAATGGCACACATTTTTTTTTTTATAGCTGTTTGGTATTCCATTGTGAGTATATACCATCTTAATCCTCTCATTTGTCCTTGAGTTACTTAGGTGGTTTCCATAGCTGAGCTATGGTAAACAGTGCTGCAATGAACCCAGGTGTGCACATATCCCTTTAAGTGTTTTTGCATTCTTTGCATAAATACCTATGAGTTGCTGGATAAATGATATATCTATTTTCAATATTTTCAGTAACCTCTATACTGTATCCCATAGGTGCTAGAGGAATCTGCATTCCCATCAACAGTTATGAGAGCTCTTTTTTTCTCCACATCCTCACTAACACTTGTTTTTGGTCTTTGTATTATTAGCTATTCTCACAGTTTTAAGATGGTATCTCACCATGATTTTGATTTGTATTTCTCTGATGATCAGTAGAGATGAAATTTTTCCATATACCTGTTGGTGATCTTTTTAAATGTCCTTCATGACTGAAAGCACACACACACACATACAAACACACCACTCTAGAATTAACAGTTCCGGTCCCTCCCTGTTGGCGCAGCGGGTTAAAGCACAGCACTGAGAAGCTGAAGCCACTTCCGCATGAGTTCGTCCCCACCTGCCCGGGAGGAGATCCACATGGTGCAGCGGACCTCTCCTGGCCCTCCTGCTGCTCCCCTTAGCGGTGTGCTTCCACTATCTGCCTGTTCTCCTCCCTGCTCTGTCCCTGGTGGGTCCTCTCACCCTCAGCATCTCTCTGGCCTGTACCCCAGTTCTGTATGAATAAATAAATAAATCTTAAAAAAAAAAAAATTAACAGTCCCCTGGAAATGAATGGCCTTAAGCTATTCATTCAACAGGTCATTTGAATAGTGAAAATCTGAGATGTGGTGACTGACTGTTAAGGGGACTGGTTAAAGGGAAGGTTTGTCATGCTTTAGGTGCAAAATTGTGTTTATAACATTACTTTTTTAGAAAACCCAAAGCACTATATATTCAGTCTACCAAGAGAGCAAATCTAGATGTACAGAACAAAACCTTGTTATATAAGCTTTATGGGATGGTAATTTATTATAAGAAAGTCTGGGATGAAGAATCTCTATGATATTTATCAAGGAACATTTAACAAGCTAGAAGCATTGGAAATGAAAACTTTTACTGCTTAAAAATATTTTTAAGTCTTTTTTTTTTTTTTTTTTGAGTAACATTGGCTTACAACACTGTGTAGGAGTCAGAGGTAGAGTCACACCTCTTCAGATGAATGTTACCATATCTGACCTACCTCCAAAGCACCAATAATTCTCCACCATAGTCCATTGGTTCCTCACCCTGTTTTCTTCCCATATCCTACCTCCCACCCCCCGTAGCCTCAATTCTGCAATCAAATTCTTAGGGTTTGTTTTGGTTTTGAACAGATATAACACAACTATTTTCCCTATCAGCATCTCCTATATTTCCTTGCCCTTTCCCTCCCCATTCCCTCTTAACCTCAGAGTCCTCAGGAAACTTAGTGATGTACACTAGTCTGTAAAGTATTTAAATACAACTATATTTTTAAAATAACTTTAGCCCCTACTATATTCAAATGCAGTTACTTAAAAACAAATTATAGATACCTCTTTTTTTTTTATTACAAAGTTTATTTTTACATCATTTTGCACATTTTTTTTCCATCTTGATTGTAATCCCCGCGGGTTTCCCATCACCAGATCACCCCTGTGCCACCACCATAGTCCCATGCATTTCCCTCCCTTCCCCCCCCCCCGTTTTTGATCCCATTCCCCACTCCGCCCCCACAGAATGTCTCTGGTATATGGTTGTTCATTATTTTTGTTATTTTCTCGCCTGGTCCATTATACTCCTGCTATGAGTGAAACCATCCGGTATTTTTTAGATACCTCTTAATTGAGAAAAATCTATTAAGATCTTGGTCCCAAAGGCACATTCCTAAGGGTAATCATAATCTATTCCCTACATTTCTTACAGTTGCCCTACTGCCACTTACTCTAAATGGATAAGGAATTATCTGAGTTATACGAATCTAATAGGTTAAGATATACCCCACAAATAAAAGCAGATCACTCAGCGTAAGCAGTTATTTCTCATTTGGTGCGTTGTGCCCCAATCTGTAAGTCCTTTCCTAACTATGGTGAAATTTAGCAAAGGTCAGATAAAGCAGATCATGTGGAATATTTACCAAGACCACTTCGCTCCAAGCAACTTACTCTCCTATGTCCTGAGAAAGGTGCACACATACAGGACAGCTACATTGATGGGCTCCAGAATGTTACTAGAATCCACTTCCTGCATACTCTCTTCTTCTCAGGGTACTGAAAAGATTAAAGCACACACACACAAAGTAGAATTCCTCAAATCCTTTAAGAACTCTAAGCAGAAAGAACAATAACTTGCTTCAGATAAAATACCATGTTCTGAGAAAGTAGAAATCCCATAAACATTCCTGTCCCCAAGCAACCTGAATTAAAAAGTGGGAGTGGCAAAAGTAGAGAATCAAACAGATACTTGTATTCCCATGTACATGGTAATGTTACTCATAATAGGTAGAAGCAAACAAATGTTGATCAGCAGATGGATGGATAAACAAAATGTGGGTGGTAGAGTATTATTCAGCCATTAAAAAGCCCAAAAAATTATGACACCATGATACAAAAGACTATGAGACAACATTGAAGAACTCTGAAAACATTACACTAACTAATATAAGCCAGCTATTAAATGACAAATACTGTACAATTCTATTTGTGTGTGCTATGCAGAACAGGCAAATTCAGGAAGACAGAAAGTACAATAGTTTATCAGAGGCTAGAGGGAATGCAGTCATTACTTAATGGGTATATGGTTTCTGTATAAGGTGATGAAAATATTTTGAAGATCAATAGTGGTGATGCTTGCACAACCTTATAAATGTAATTTATTGTAAAGTATTGTTATAGTGGCAACATTTTTGTTATATATTTCTATAACAATTTTTCAAATGAAAGGCTCAAATCACTGGAAAAAACCCAAATACTCTTACACATGTACCTGGCCAACCAAACTGTGGTACATAAACTGTAATAAAATGGAAAAAATTCTTGATACACATAACAACTTGGATTAATCCCAAAGGCATTATGCTAAGTGAAAAAAGTCATTCCAAAAATGACATACTATATGATTCATTTATATTATATTCTCAAAAAGACAAAACTACTGAGCTAGAGACCACATATGTAATTGCCAGGATTCAGAGGTACAGGGAAGAATGTGCTTATAAAGAAATAGATAAGGAAGCTCTAGAAAGCGATGAAACTATTCTCACTGTGGCAATGATGACATGAATCTGTACATTTGTTAAAAATAAGAACTACTCACCAAAGCTTTTTAAAGCCAAATTAAAAACAAAGTGAACTAGAAGAAGCAATGGCATTAACGGCTAACACTATTCTAATAATGCTGATAACAGCTTCCTCTTCGAGCACCCCTGTATTTTGTAAGGATTTCTCTTTTAAATTATCCAAAGATCACAATCAATCTGAAAAAAAAAAATTTTTGGAAATTACAATGAAGCATCCATATTTCTATTCCTAGAGGGAATTTTTTTTCCCTGTACTCCATCTATCTACAAATTATCACTCGGTTTGTCTTTACAGTCTTGTAGGCTTTCCTAGACAAAACTTTATTCACATGGGGAAAAGGAATGTGACTGTATCCCAAGGATAACATCCACAGATCCTGAAAATTATTAGAACGTACAGCACAACACAGTGCGAGAAACACTCAAGAGTGCTTCTCTGAAGAACAAACTTGGCAAAAGTTGTATTCACGCAGTACAAGTCTCCTAGGTTGCTTGATAAACGAGTACCAGAAAGCTGTATGGTTTCATGCCTGGAGTACCTGAAAGTAGACAGTCTCACAAGAGCCTAATTGAAGGCTCTATCTAATAAACATTTAAAAAAAAAAAAAAAACAGTGCAAACTCTGGACCCAAACCAACTGTCTGCCAGGAAAACAGTAAGCGAAAGCTCCCAACTATCTCATGTTTCCGTGGTAATTCATGCTGCACTGGCAGCTCTGGCCTTTGGAAAGCTCTGGAAACCCCTGGGACATTATTTATGGTAACAACAGGCAGCTACAGGCCCTGGATGTGAGCTGGTCAAACCTGGGAGAAAGCAACATGAGACAGACTGCCCTGCTTTATCTCATCATGTACTTCCTCACCTCTCCTTGTGCGCAGGGGTGTCACCCAGTGAAAGAATATTTTACAGGCAAGCCATTCATCAGTACTCCTAATTAAAAAATTGGAAAGCATAATACTGGAGCTGGATTTGCCATCTTCCAACACCTCATTAACCTCGTCACTATTGTTCTGTCTAGGGCAGGAGTCTCAGGAATTACTACATAGGTTCTGACCTAAAACCTCATGTAGAAACAGCAATCATTTGTCTGAAAAATAGCCTCCAATATGGCCACGAGAGTTGCGCCAGATCCTGAACAAAAACAAAAAAGACATGACAAGGACAGGAAGACCTGCTCAGATCTACTAATTTAGGGATATTCATCTTTCCCCAGGAAAATGGAGCAGGATAATGAGTACACTATTTTTCACGAGGCTTTCTAGTAAAGGGAAGATGTTCCCTGACTTCTATCTGAAGGAGATATGAAGGATAATTAGCTTGAGACTGAAACCATACCATTTTGCAAAAGCTACTCATTTTATAAATTTTGAACTGGGCCCAAGTATTCTTTTTTTTTAATTGAATAGCAAAGTTAAATTTATGTTTTAAATACATAAAGCCCAGGGATATAGTGCATACTGGAACCATGTCTTTTTATTTTCAGTGTCTGATGCAACTGAACCAGAAATATTCACCCAACCAAAGCAACATTTTTATGTGTTTGGGTCCAGCTCTGGTATCAGAGAACCCAGAGGAAGGTGTGAAGCTCTTTGGGAGCACTGGAGCTAAATCTATCCTCACTCCTGGTGAGCTTTCAGGTGGTCTCACAAAGTCCAAGGGCAGGAGCCAAAACACTAGGTCTTCTCTGAACACAGGACATTCTCATTTGCTCTCAAAAAATACTTCTTTTATTAGTTCCCTGTAGGAAGAAAGTTACAGAAGGACTCCCACACTTTTTTTTTTTTTTTCAATCACAATTAGTTATCAAGAGACCAAGAAGTAGGTTCCAATATTTACCTATTTCTTTTGGTCCAGAGTAACTTCCAGGCTTATGACATTGTTGTCCAATCACTTGGGTCCCTTCCAAAAGGTTTCACAGGTAATTTCAACAGTCTCAACAGAATGCAAGTGATACTAAAGAGGCAAATAGAGCACTGTCAAATATTTTATCTCTCCCAGTTAGGAATTAATGGGGCATATGGACAGAGCTCTGGACAATCCAAAACACTAATGCATCCTGCAAATTTTGACATCATAGACAAAAAAAAATAATGAAAATTGGTGATCTGCAGAACAGACAGACAGAGGGTGCATGAATGAGACAGAAGCTGTGTCCTGAGAGTAGAGGGCAGTGGCGTAAGTCTGGTTCCCAATCCTGACCATCTTTTCTAATGTTTTAGTGACTTTTCCTCTCCCTCTTTTGCATAACGGTCTGTTCTTGGACTTTCCCATTCTCCTATGGTAACTACAGCTGCTTCTACACCTTCCTGGAGAGCCTGGTCCATGATGACTCACAATCTATCTCTGCACTTCTTTGGGGAGCTGCAGATCAGTATGCTCAAGGGTTCAGCGGACAATACAAGCAAATGCCTTGAAAGTTATCAGCTCCCTCTCTGTCTCTTTCAGCCTTAAATCTATTTACCCTCCCAAGTCACTCATGACAATTCTGAGCTCTGAAGCAAAATAACTCCAAAATGTGACGCCTGCTTAGTCTCTGAAGATTTCCAACCAAGAGAAGGCAGCTAGGGGGGTGAACATGTCCTACAGGAATGCCTGCTCACCTGTGAGAAGAGCTGAGGTATGTGGGAAGGAAAGAACAGACTGTGATAGGGAGTAGCTCAGAGACAGAAGAGGCTCCTTGAAAGTTGGGAGGCTGATGAAACAAAACACTGTGAACTCCCAGGGGTTTCCAGTATTTATGTTCAGTGTAACTATTTCTAGGACCTACATTACTGGTTCTAATATTTAAAAAAATTCTTAAGATTTATGTAGTACTTACTTAAGTCTGGGAATGTTCGGGTACCCATAGTTTCCTCTAACAAAAATCACTACCTTCTTAAGTAAAATACTAAACCACCTAAAATGGGAGAATATTCTTCTAGAAGGAATGAATGTTGTTTTTTGACCCTTCTCTGAGGTTCTTCCACTGTGCCTGACCTACTAATTGAAGCATAGAAAAAGTTCACTTTGTTTCTACTTACACATCTCAAACTCAGGCACTCCCTGGTGGCACAATGGGTTAGAGTGGAGCACTGTGGAGCTCTCTGAAATGAATTTCAGAGATGACCTAAGAAATCTCTCGATGGGGCAAGGGAATGATGCAGGAAAGGGTGGGCAGACCGGAGTCAGAGGACCAGAGATATGAAACATAAATAACAAATGATCTCAAAATAGTTAAGAGAGAAGTAGGCCTTGGCTCTCCTGGTGGCACAGTGGGTTAAAGAGTAGCACTGTAAGCTAGCCATAGCAGCAGCTATTTCAGTGCAAGTTCGATCCCTGGCCCAGAGGTGACCCACATGGTGCAGCAGACTGTTCCTGTCTCACCCACTGCTCCATTTCAGTCAATCTGCCTGTTCTGCTCCCCATTCTGTCTCTGGTAAATCCTCTAACCCCACACACCCACCTCTGGCCTGTACCCCAGTTCTTGGGTGCATAAATAAATAAATCTTTTTCTAAAAAATCTCAAACCAGAGAAGGGAATAGGATCACAACTGGGGTGGGAAGAGTGCAGGAGACTATGGTGATGGCAAATGGGTGAACTGGTGGTGGGGATTATAACCGAGATGAAAAAATACACAAAATGAAGAATGGTGCACTATATATATATTTAATTTTAAATTAAAAAAAAAAATCTCAGGGCCCTCCCTGGTGGCACAGTGGGTTGGAGCCCAGCACTGTGAGGCTGGCTGTGGCTGCTTCAGTGAAAGTTCAATCTACTCCCCACCACCCCACCCCATCCCCACCCAGGTGATCCACATGGCATGGCAGACCTCTCCAGGTCCACCCGCTGCTCCCCTCAGCAGTGTACTTTGTTGATCTGCCTGTTCTGCTCCCCACTTATCTTTGGTGAATTTAATCACAGCCCCTGCACCTCTGGCCTGTACCCCAGTTCTAAATGCATGGATAAATAACATCTTTTTAAAAATCTCAAACCAGCTGACAACAATATAAAGAACATTAAAAAATAATAATAAGCAAACAAAAGTAAAGAACACTACATCCTCACATACAGTTTTAGGATATAAAATTGACAACCTTTCTAACTTTCTTTTTATAAAGCCCTGAGGGAGAAATGAAAGGGCCCAAGGAAACTAAACCATATTGTGGCAGATGCAAGAGACCCAAACTGAGGGTTTTACCTCTGGGTCTTATGTCCTTTTAATTCACTTAAATTACCCACTCTCAAAAACAGGGTGTTTATTCCTTATCCTGAAGTTCAAGTTTCCTGGTTCTCTATTACATGGTTTCCCAGCATCATCATATGTCCTTGGTTCTTGGGAACTGGTTTATCCAAATATCTAGCTATCTTCAAGGTCAAAGTTCAACTCCACTTACAAACCAACTCTTTTTGTTCTCTTCCTGTAAACATCTCACATAGTCCTGCTTCTGGTCTAGTTATAATAGCTGGCCAGTTTTCAGTAGAGTTAACCTGGCAGGAGACTGACATCCCTGAGTCTCTGAATGACCATAATTTGGGCATCTTGTTCTAGTTTCTTTAGGAATCTATAGTGAATCTCCCAACTAACATAGGGAAACAAACTTTTGGAATTATGTATATTATACTGTAATAGTGCCTTAATATTATTAACTATCATAATTGCACACATGTAGCATTTATATCCACAAACTCACTCATAAAATAAAGATTACAAAATTTATATGTTGAAGATGATTATTCTTGAAATAATATTTGGTCAAAAATATCAATACAAAAGACACCTGAACACCATGGAAGTTTATATAGCATAATACAGCAAACTTACTCCTGTCTGGAAGTCAATATAATGTATTTCTTGTCCTGATTTTGCTAGCCAGAACTCAAATATCTGATCTGCTTGCCAACTCAGGATATCTGAAGAATCAGTCTAGGTCAGCAGGAATTGGGGCCCTCAAAATCTCTTAAGATAGTAGTTTCCAAACACTGCTAGCTATCTCTGAGGAATGAGATAAGGGGCAGTCTCCGTATCTGTAAAAGATAAAAGGATGAGGAGGGACTTTATAGGATGTGTAGAAGTGTATGAAGCTGTTGCCTTACAGAGAGTGCTTAAGGAGAACACCCCTTTTCTTCCTGAATGTTTGCATCTGGGAACTTAAATGGGGCATTTAGAGAGCCTCCTTTCTTAGTCAAGGCCTGGATTTGTTTTTCAAAGGTCTGAGCATCCTACCTCTCTCAGTTTCTTCCTTCCTCCTTTCCTCTCCCTCTCTCCTTCTTTTAGAAATAAACTGCACTGTTGGTTTAGGATGACACTGGATCATCCCAGAGAATGAGAAGGACACTGCTTTGTGCTAAAGGAGAGAAGCAGCCAGATTCAAGTGGGTGGTTGAAATTCTCTATGGGGAACTGCTGCTGAGCCACAAACCCAAAACACAGTACTAGGGGCTTATGCACTTTCGTGGGACCTGTAAAAAAGTTCTCTAAAGGGCATCTCTGGGTCTCATGAGGAAGTACTGCCCAACAGGTGGCCAATACATAACAATAAATAGCTCCCAAACTCCCAACTCGATGTTTGCAGTCAGTATTCCCCTAATACCAAAATCAGATGAAGGTATTACATTTAAAAAAAAAAAAAAAAAAAAGCCCATGAACCACAAACACAGAGGGTTAAAACACAGCACTTCAAGCAAGCTGCAGCCACTTCAGTGTGAGTTTGATCCCTGCCCCAGAGGTGACTCACGTGACATGGCAGACCTCTCCTGTTTTCACTTGCTTGCTGCTCCACTCAGCAGTGAACCTTGTTAACCTGCCTGTCCTGTTCTGATTCCTCTCACTGCCCCTGTGCCTCTGACCTGTACCCTAGTTCTGTATGCATAAATAAACAAATAAAAAATATATCAGTAAATTTAATCCAGAGATGCAGTAATAGGATAATAGTAGTTAAGTCCATATACAATTATTCAGCAATATAGAGGAATGAACCATTCACATACGTGACAACACAAATAATTCTCCAGAAAATTATACCAAGTAAAAGAAGAGAACAGCATGTGTGTAGACACAGATATATGTGGTATTATGTATATAAAACTCAAGAAGAGATAAATCAATTGTACAGTGATAGACGGCAAGATCAGCAGTTGCCTGAAATATGAGGAGAGAGGGAAGACTGACTGGGATGGGGTCCAAGGAAATTTGGTTATGATGGGAATGTTTATCCTGATAGCAGTGGTTGTAATTCAGATGCAAAACTTCCAAAACTTATAAAAGTGTACAACACTGAACATGGTTGCATTTTACTATATATAAACCAAAAGTCAATAAAACTGTTGTTGTTGTTTTATTTGAGAATGCTACTGGGGAACTTAATGTAAAAGACCACAATATTTGGTGGGGTGAGCCAAAAAAACTGTAGTTATCAGACTGAAAATTCACATACAATTCTAAGGGTTTCCTGGAAGTGGTGGCAAGGTAGTTTGAGGTAAAGTGGTGATAGTGGGAAGAGTATGAAATCATCAGTACAAACCTAGAGAACCCTTAGATACTCATAGAAAAACTACCATGTTCAAGAACATTTCTACTGGTGCTATAACAAATCACCACAAATTTAAAGCTTTAAACAATACCAATTTATTATTTCACAGTTTTGTAGGTCAGAAATCTGGATGGCTTAAAAGTTATCTATTCTTGGTCTCATAGATCAAAATTAAAATGTGGCAGATCTGAGTTCCTTTCTAGATGCTGAGAGACTGACCTGCAACTAAGCTCATTATGGTTACTGGCAGAACTAACCTCCTTCTGGTTGCAGGACTGAGGACTCTGCTCTCCCACTGGCTATCTTCTGGGCATACCCACAGTTCCCAGTGGCTCTTCTTAGAAAGGCTAACAACAAAAAATATTTTTAAAAGACTTAAAGGAAGGACCTTAACACTTGTACACCTTGAAGCCTGAGCTCTCATGCCAAAGGGCAGCACCAATAGAAAGCAAGCCCATGTTATAATAGTAACCATACACAGGAACCCTACAGGCTATTAAAACAGAGTGAAGAGAGAATCTCTCACTATTGTAATATAGCTTTCTTTTCTTTCACATTTCATAATGGAAAGAATTAAAAATACATGTATCTATTGGTCCATGTCCCTAGTCCACAATTTCCCCTTTGGCTTTATTTAAATAATTAAGGAAGAACAGGATCTTCCCATATGAAATTTCATATAAGAGATGACATCTTTGCAGTATTCCTTTCATTTAGGTGCAAAGATTTGAGGTTTTCTTCATTACAATAAGGAACTGTACTTTCCTAAGAGACTTTTAATTTATAAAGGAAAGTATATTGTAACATGTTACTTCATATACTTTACGTTTAACTTTGACTTCAAAACTATTCTTACTTAACCAGGTGAGAAAATAATAAGAATAATGAACAGTCATATACCAGAGACATTTTGTGGGGGTGGAGTGGGGAGCGGGATCAAATGAGGGGGGGAGGGAAGTGCACAGGACTATGGTGATGGCACATGAGTGACTCGGTGATGGGAAACCCATGGGGATTACAATTGAGATGAAAAAAAAATGTACAAAATGATGTAAAAATAAACTATTATAAGAAGAAGAAAAAAAAAACTATTCTTAAAGCACAGAGATAGGACTTTCAGAATATCAACCGTGAAAATACACAACAATCTCCAGGTTAAACAAGATTTGAATTTTTAAAGATTGAACTTTCCAGGTATCAAAATGGTTTCTTTGTGTTGTGTAAACTAGCTCCCTTGATTCTTCACAACACAATGACAGCTTATTAAACACCTTTTCTTCCTTAAAAAGTTTTCAGTAAGTATTTTGTTTAGAAACCTGATGTTAGCGAAGCAGGCAGAGATGAAAGTGACACATGGCTTACTGGCCTAAGGTTATCTTTAAAACACTTGTGTTATAAAACAAAACCTAGGGGGTCTCCATGGTGGCACAAGGATTAAGGATAGTGCTATCAAGCTGTTGCCAGCACTTCAGTATGAATTCAATCCCTGGCTAGCCAGGGAGCTGACCCACAAGGCTCAGCAGACCTCTCCTGTCTCACCACTGCTCCCTTTAGCAGTGTTTATCAGTACATCTGTTTATTCTCTCCCCACTCTGTCTCTGGTGAGTCCTCTCACACACATACCCACCTCTGGCCTATACCCAATTCTTGTATACATAAGTAAACTTTTCAAAAATCTAGTATATTATACATATTTCATAATACAGTTTCCCCAAAAATTGTTTTTTTTTTTTTACATCCAACTTTTAGGACTGATGGAATACTGCTTGAGTATTCCACTGATTACTGTGTCAGGAGTTTACTTGGGCCAAAGCTATGTTTCTAGTCTGTACTCTAAGAAATATTTTTTCAAAGGGTGTAAGGCTATGAAGATACCATTCTTCCCTAATTCCAGATGAAATTTAACAATATGAAAAAAAAAAAGTACTTTATTTCTTACATCTTCACCCACTCCTCTACACCTCAGGTTAATTCCAAAGCTCCCAGATATTTTTTTTATTATTTTTAAAGGACTCTCACACTAAATTATTCATAAGCTAATCATGTACAGAATTCTTAAGTTTTCGGTTTTGTTTTCTCCTTTTTTCTAGTTGCCACATTAGTTGCAATTATCAGACTTATTTTATTAAAAACTTGGAAACTTTCCCTGAGGTCAATACTGAGAAAGCCAGTTTCAGCTACTGAAAAATGAGATACCTCCTGGAGAACAAAGGAAATGTCCATGCCAAGAACCCTCATCAGCTGTGAGATGCCTGGGTGAAGCCATCTTGGATCTCCCCACTTACACACAAGCCGCTGAGCAGCCCCAGCAATGAACCTAGGTGAAATCAGCAGAGTACCTCCCCAATTAACTCAAAGAAGATAAGAGCTAATAAGCCATTATTTTAAGCCACTATGTTTTAGGGTGTCTTGACCCAGAAACTGCTAACTGACATACACTGATAAAATATTGAAGACTTTTTGCCCAAGAGATGGAATAAAATCAAGATAACTGCTTTTGACATTGCATTTGAAGTTCTACTCAGAACAAGAAGGGACACATACATAAAACAGCTGCATATAGGAAAAGAAATAAATTGTCAGCATTTGGAGATGTAAGACTATATATATGGATAATACAGAAAAGTTTATCTTAACAAGCAAATTTAGCAAGGCTACTGGTATCAAAATTTTTTATATACAAGCAACAAACACATAAGGAAATAAAAATGCCATTTACAAAGGAATCAAAAAGCATGAAATGCCTAGGAATAAATTAAAGCTATATAAGATCTCTACATTTTAAAATATATATATGGAAAAAGATAAGACAAATGAGACTTAGGGTAAGGTCATGAAGAGAGATGTTACTAAACAGGGAAGTTCAAAGTTCTGAGATGTCAACTTATCACACATTGACCTACAGACAAAATCAAGTACAAACAAAATCACCACATGGTTGTTTCTTCTTTCTCCTGAAGAAAGTCTCCTAACTAAAATTCTCATGAAAACAGAGAGCTACCAAAAAAAAAATAAAAAAAATAAAAAAACAATCTTGAGAAAGAGCAAAATGAGGGGACTTAAACTACCAAATATCAAGACTCAATACAAAGCTACATGAAAGGGGCTCCTTGGTGGCCCAAGGGGTTAAATCTCTATACTGTGAAGCTATTGGCAGTCACTGCAGCACAGGTTCTAACCCCAGTCAGGGAGCTGACCTACATGACACAGCAGACCTCTCCTGTCTTGCCCCTTGCTCCCGTCAGCAGTGTACTTCAGTTAGTCCACCTGTTCTCCCCACTCTGTCTCTGGTGAATTCTCTTACCACTCCTGCACCTCTGGCCTGTACCCCAGTTATTGTATACATAAATAAGTAAACCTTTAAAAAAGAAAAATAAAGCTACATGAATTAAGATATTAAGTCAATTTACTAATTTATACAAGCATAGACAAACTGACCAATGAAATGCAACCACATATGAGATCACACTGCTGGGCAAAAGACCAGTTTATTCAATAAACTGGATATTCAAGTGAAAAAAATCAGTCTTGATCCTTGTTTCAAACCATATCAACAAATAATTTCAAATAGACTGAAAATCTAAATGTGAGAGGTAAAACAGATTTGAGAAATCTGTAAAATATATCTTCATGATCTTGAGGAAAGCAAATTTTTACTTAAGAAGTACCTCATCTGGGGAAAAACTGACCAACTGGACCGTGTTGAACTGTAAAATTAATACTTTATTGTAAATGCAAAGTTAATTCTGTTTATCTATAGAGACACTATTAGTAATATGAAAGGGCAATTTTTATACTTTGCTCATGAAAGATTTTTTAAGTTATGGTAACATAAAATTAACCTTTTAAAATCATTTTTAAAGGTCAATTCAGTGATATTAAATACATTCCCACTGTTTTGCATGAACTAAAACTCTGTACCTATTAGACAAAGGTGACATTCTGACTGCCCCTCTATGGGAGGCATAAGGCTCACACAAATCAATTCCCTCTGAGTACAATCCAGAAATTAGCTGGGTGACTGCTACACTTTGAATGACTAAGAAAATGCCTCTGGTATCTGTACACAATGAAGTACCACTTAGCAATCAAGAAGATAAATTCATGCCATTTTTCAGGAACATGGATAGAGCAGGAAGGAATTATGTTCAGTGAAATAAGTCAGAAGAAAAAAGAAAAATATCAGACTGTTTCACTTACAGGAGGAACATAACAAAGTCATAGAAAAAAAAAAGAGAGAGAGAGAGAGAAAACTAACAGGCAGATTAAAGCTCTGAGACATATAGCACGAGGGAGGGAAGGAAGGGGCCAAACGGGTGGGAAATCACAGAGGTGGACTATGGTGATGGTCCACAGGTGAGGCGGTGATGGGAAGTTTAGGGCATTACACTTGAGGGAAGAAATCAAACATTGTCGAAAAATAAACAATGATGTAAGAAAATAAAAAATAAACAGAAGAAATTTATTTTTACTAAAGTTGAAAAAAAATGCAAATCAAAGTGAAAGAGGCTGAGGAAAACTCTCACCTCAAATCCCACTGCCAGCATGGCACCTGACAACTGAGAGGGTATCCAGAGCTCCCTGCTTCCTCCTGAGGAACAAAGGGTTTGGTTCACACATCTAAATCTCCAACTTTGAAGGCAGTCTCCTGTGGGATGGGTCTCTAAATCACCTAAGCTCTGGACTGTAACAATACATACACAATCCCAATGGCTACCCCACCCTCACCCCACCAAGCACAGAGAGACCAGACAGAAATGCCCATCTCCCAGTTCCTCCATGGAAGGAAACTGCAAACTTCCCCCAGAGTTTCATTGAGTCTCCAGCGTGTAATCAGCATGATGTGGAGCTCACTGGTAGTCTCCCAGAAGCCAGAAAGAACTGAAGCCTGAATGAACTATGGTTCATTTCACAGTAAAACCAAGTTTTAAGCTTATACCTAGAAGAAGCTGTTCACAACATCTAGCACCCCAATTCTACGAATGCCAAACAAGGAACTGGCTCCCCTATCACCCAACTTTGGGAACTGATGGGCTCAGCACTCACAGGTCCCCTGGAAGACATAAAACAAAGAGGGGTTCTAACATGGTGTTTAAAAAAAAAAAAAAACCTGCTTCCACCTACTATTCTTTCTGGCTCAGCAGAATATAAACAAAACACCCAGATCAGTCTTTCTTCCGGATACAAGACTACATGTCTAAAGGCCTGACTTTCCCAGCCACAGCCTCAGTTCAGACTTCCAACTGGCCTGTTCTTAATGATCTTGTCTTGCTGCCTCAAATTCTCAATTCCAATCTTTGGACACTTACCAACTTAACTAGCCAGCTAAAGCTAAGCAGGTCCCACATCTGAAAACAAAGGTAATAATAAGTAGAAGATTTTGGAGCTTAATGAGGAGCATCAAAAATAACAGCTGTCCTCAGTTTCTGTCAGGAGAAAGCCACGTCTCCTAAAGTGGAGAAAATTACTAACGTTGGTCTTTTGATGGCGTTTTCTTCACTCCTTCAAGCTCACTTGACATTTAAACAGATGTAGGAGCGTTTATATGAAATCTGTTCAATAGATCACATTTTAAAATAATTGTTAATGCTTCATTGTTATAATTGCATTCATTTCTTAGATTTGCGAACCAATGGCTTGATAGAGTTACTGTGTCTCCTTCAATTGTTTAGTTTCTTACCAGACAGTGCTTTAGGCACTAAGAGAAATATAAATAAAGTACTGTAAATTTTGAACTGTGAATTATTAATGCATGAAAACATTCCCAGGTTTTCAGTCTAAGTTTTTTCTAATATATTACAACCTGAGAAGAAACAGTCTAGGCACCATGATTTTAAAAAGAGAGACTGCCCATCAAAACAGTGCAAAGTAGACAAGTTTTCATTTATTTTCTTTGGAACATTCCTGTTGGCAGCTGCACCCATTTGGTTGATGGAATATTCTTGACTCATTAAACAGGCTCGTTTAGTAAAAGGAGCCACTGGGACGGTGTGGGCTGGGGAACCACCCTTGCTCTGCCTTGGAACATTCTCCAGAAGTGGTGCCTTTTCAACAGCTCAAAGATAGCATACGGAGACAAGTTGGACATTGGAATCGTGATGATGGACATCAAGGAAAGCAATATGCAAACCAGATGGTGGGTCTCAAAGGTAAGGATGTTAAAGCTAGGGTCTTTTCTCCGTGCTTGTCTGCATGGGGACTTTGTAACTTTCGGGTAATGGATAATGCCAAGTCCCCCCCACCCCCCATAAGCTGACCCCAATTTTACCTCTGCATACCTCACCTGTCCCAAGATTATATATATTCCAAGAGCAATCACAGCTCATCTTGCAGGGCCTTTGGGTTCTCTGCCTTATACCTAGTGCCTTTTACAAACTACAGCAAGCTCCACAGTAGGAAAAGAGCTTAGAATATGGATTTCCAGAGTCCAGTACAAGGCCTGTAGCCAGAAATTGTGACTACTTACAACTTGTTATATTACTTGATGATAAGCCCCTCAGCCTGTGTCACACATCTGAAATGAAAACTAGACAATTTTTCATATTATTTCAAAAAAAAAAAAAAACTGTGACAATTAAAACTTCTGATAGATCTATGAACTTAGCAAAGCTAGTGGCAGGAACTTTTTGTTCTAGACCAAATCCTATTTCAGTGAATTATAATTACGGTAAAAAATTAATCCAAACTCTTCTCAGGGCCCACTTATTTCTAGCAATATTTAACACCATGTATTTACAATACAACCCAAGAGTCTGATAACCCCCTAACAGTCCATCATGTTGAGTTTGACCAATTGATACATTAAGTATAAAAGCTCTTTAGTCAACTATTGACTAACTTTTCCTACAAACTAGTAACATCAAAGACTGTCAATGTATAGCACTCTGAGACTTTCAATATCAAGACCTACTTCTCTTTTTTTTAAAGATTTATTTATTTATGCATACAGAATCGGGGAACAGGCCAGAGGTGCAGGAGCGGTGAAAGGATTCACCAGACCAGAGTAGGGAGCAGACCAGGCAGACTGACAAAGTACACTGCTGAGGGGAGCAGTAGGTGAGACAGGAACAGTCTGATGCACCAATATGGATCACCTCCGGGGCTTGGGATTGAACTTGCACTGAAGTGGCTGCTGCTATGGCTAGCTTGCTGTGCTGCACTTTACCCCATTGTGCCACCAGGGAGAGCCAAGGCCTACTTCTCTCTTAACTACTTTGAGATCATTTGTTATTTATATTTCATACCTGTGGTCCTCTGACTCTGGTCTGCCCATCTCTTCCTGCATCATTCCCTCTAAAGTTATGCCTACCTTGCCCCATCGAGAGATTTCTTAGGTCATCTCTGAAATTCACTTCGGGAAGGACTATCTGATTCTAGCTGGTATCCTCTTACTTTGGGTTCTGGGTTTGGTTAGCTTAAAAAAATCCTGCCTGGACCAAGCACCCCTGCAGGCTGTGATGGAGCCTTAAAGGCAATTCAGACATGTGTACTTGTTTGTACATACACATGTGCATGTGCACATGTGTGCACAAAATGAAATTAACTGCCCAAACTCAAGTAGGAAGAAATATAAGGAAGGTCTTAGGTTTTCCAAAACTAATCAGCTTCCAGAAAAAACAACAACAATAATTCTGCTTGAGAGAAAACAATCTTTCTTTTCGCGTCCTACATAGAAATTTCACTCCATGGTATTATAAACAAGAAAAGACTAGCCATCCACAGGAGGGAGGAAAAGCCCTATGGAGTTTGCCATTTCCCTGTCTTGTTTATTCTACCCCAGAAAGGAGGGCATGAAGTCACATAAACTCCTGTACTCTAGGGGCTAAAACTTTTTTTAAATTGCACTTATGTTAAATAAACAAACTTTCTGAAGTACTGCCATTTGTTGGGAAAGAATGTAAATCTGGACTTAATGGGCCTCAGATGTCCTTTGGGGCTGTCTGAACATGACCATGAATGGAAAAGTACTAAGACCCATTAGGTATTAGCGTGCAAGGCAGTAGATCTGTTCAGCTGCAAACCTCTCCTCCCATTTGAGAAATATCCTTTGTACTGAACACCTAGAACTTGAAGGGGTAGCTGGAAGGCTGAGGGGCAAGGTTTGGAATGAGAGATGACTGGAAGAACTTCAGATATCTCCCAGTTACCAAATTTACCACAAATACATCTTAATACCTTTTCACCTAAGACAAGCTACTCTACCCACATGTCCATCCTTCCCTCTACCTCCATCAGCATACAGAAAGCAAGACTATATAGTTTAATGATGGGACACATGCTGAGAAATGTGTCATTAGGTGACTTGGGTGTCTGAATGTCACAAACTTAGCTGGTACAGCATATTATACACCCAAGAGTATGGGGTTTTGCCTGGTGTGACCAATTGTGTCTGTTTTGTACATGAAGCACATGATTGCACAGCACCTATGTGCAAGAGGCATTTTCTTAAAGGATCTCCTCTGAAGACAGATATCCACCCTCCAACCAGACGGGCACAATTCATGCCCCTGATGGATGCCTCTACTATGGTTTACCAGCTTGCAAGACTCTGGAACAAAAAGGTATATGATAGATAAGTAATGTGGATTTTTTTCTACACCTATTCAAAAGCCCAGCACTCAGTCCTCCAGACAATTAAAGACAACTCAGACTAGATGAACCTGAGAAGAATTGACAAGCGAATACAATGTACACTGGGTTTTGAAGTTTAGTGAGTAGTACCAGAACCTGGACCAGTAATAGTACCAGTGTCACTTAGGTCCTTAGTTTTGGCAAATGTACTGGGATAATGTGAGATGTTATAAATGAGAGAAACTGGCCCTCCCTGGTGGTGCTACAGGTTAGGACGCAGCATTGCAAGCTAGCCGAAACCCCTTCAGTGCAAGTTCAATCCCCAGCGCAGGAGGTGATCCACATGGCGCAATAGACCTCTCCTATCTCGCCCACTGCTCCCTCAGCAGTGTACTTCCTCGATCTGCCTATTCTGCTCCCCATTTGTCTCTGGTGAATCCACTCACTGTCTTGCACTTCTGACCTGTATCCCAGTTCTATATGAATAAATAAATATTTAAAAAAATAAAAATGAGAGAAACTGGGTGAGGTATATGCGAAAACTCTATATACTATCTCTGTACCTTTTCTTAAGACCTAAAAGAATACCAAAGTAAAAAGTTTAAAAATGTAAATCTGAAAAAATAAAATGCATCATGATGACATAGCACAAAAATAAACAGCAGCAATAGCAGATAATTAACAAGTGTTTGTGCTGTGCCAGGCACTTGACTGACAATAGATACTGAATACTCAACAACTCTATCCAAGTGTACCCTTATTAGTGCATGACTGAAGGGGGTCTGGGGATCCCAAGCTGTTAAAGGGTACCTGCTCTGAAAGGGACCAGGACATCTGCATAGATGGCAAAGGCAAAGAAAGCATACACTTAGTGTAAAAGAATTTTAACAGAATTACTGTGCACCGAGATGGAAAAGAAAGGAATGTTCCTAATAATAGTTTCCCAGTAAGGCTCCCCAAATTACCCATCCTTTTGTACAAATGTCCACCAAACAAAGTCAGACTGAAGCAGGGTTCTGCTACTTATCTAGGTACCTTCTGGTTGGGAAACCACAACTAAGGAATTATCATGAAATTAGGACAATGGTTGCCACTGTCTCTGCCAAGGACTAGGAGCAGCCACCTGACATGTTTCTCACCCATGTATCTCTCTCAAGTATTTTTGTTCAGGTGTCTCTACTTGTCTGTCCTTCTGTGTCTCTTCCAAGTTTCCTTCCCAGCAATACCAGGGTGCTGACAATTGCAGCAATTATCTTGAATTGTACTTTTGTTAGTGGACAGACTGAGGAGAAACCCCAGAAACCCCAAATCTGCATACTCTAAATAGGACACAAAAAGACAAGGCATACATTTAGTGTGTAAGACATTCAATAGAAAAGAACTTTACAGAGATATTATGTGAGGGAGGGGGAGGTAAAGAGGTCAAAACGGAAGGAAAGAGCACAAGGGACTATGGTGAGAGCACACAGGTGGTGGGAATTTTACAGAAATATACAATGATGTAAAAGATATAAACTTCTAAAAATTAAAAAAAAAAGAACTTTAATAGAATTAGCGATGAAAGGACAATAGTTTCTCAACAAAACACACAACAAAATGATAACAAAAAGTTATTTCCCTTGTAGGAAAATGCCCAAACAGAGCTGGCCTGAAACAGGGCCTCTGGGGCCCAAAAGCCTGCCACAAGTCTAAGATACCTTCTGGTAGGGAGCCCCAGGAAAAGGGCAGAAGAGAACCAGGCAAGTTTTTGGGTGAAAGGAACAAAATCAAAATAAAAATCACAGTAACAGCTGCCATCGTGGGCTTCCCCGTGGGTCTCTCACCCACGCCTCTTTGAGTGTCTCCATGTCTTGATCCCAAGTCTCTCTGCATGTCCCCCAAGTGTCCAGTAGAAGTGCAAAGCTGAGAAGCAAAGCATGTCCCTCTGCTCCACATACCTCCTCCAAATCTCTCTTCAACTCTTCTTCCAAATCTTCAGTGTCTCCATTCTGATTAAGTGGGGCAGGGAACCTGGAACCTCTCCTTTTTATGGAGATTACACTGATTCTTTGACTTTGCTCCTTTTACCCCCTTCTTCTAGCTCTCTGCCAGAAGATGCCTTAGAATTGTGATAAGCATTTGGGCCTCCTGCAAAGTAACAATTTCATATACTATTATATCATATCATCCCATGATGGATAGTCATTTCCTTGAATGGTCATTCACAAAGATAAAATTGCATCTGTGGGAGTGTAAAGGAAATCATCCCCTACCCTTCTGGATTTTTCTCGGCTGACAAATAAACAAACATCAGATTGTTAAGAGAAAAGGCCAAAAAGAAGTTTGAAAGTAACATGTACATGTCCTATGTATATGGGAGAGATCTGGAATGACCAAGTAGTAACTCATTCATGTGGCTTCAGATGTCATCTTACGTATAGTTAGCTAACACAAGGGACTTTGGACAGGGATGAAGAGAAAGAGAGGTCAATTAGGGAGGTTACAATAGACAAAGATGCAAATTTAAGGTCTTCCTAAGAGAGGCCCTTACCTAAGAGAAGTTTTAATAAATATCAAAAGCAACACCCCTTTCCTTCAGAGTCTCTCCCATAAAATCAGCATCTTGTCAAAAAGGCAGTTTGGGATGGTAGATTTTTGCTCTCCTAATATCCAATGAACACACAAATAGTAGGGCTCTTGCTTAGAAAAAATAAGATTGGGAGACAGTCTCTGCTTTCCCTCATTACAACTTGTCATCTTTTTAATTCATGTATTCAACATGGTTCCATGGTAGAACTATAAAAGGGATCTGAAATGAAAATAAAAACCATCCCCATATATCCAACCTTTAGTTCTAGTGATCAGAGCAAGGAGGCATATGTTTAATGATCATAAAAATCATAGTTCTTGCCTAGAAAGAAATTTTTTTTAAACCATCCTTGACTATAGGGTCCTGATAGACCTCTCAGATCTTTACAGAAGTAAACAAAATCCATATTTACTTAGTAGAATGTGAAATCCTAATGTCAGAGGAACAGTAAGGGGCAAACTCTTAGCCACTGACTGACGTCCCAAGGGATTCAGGTGCTGAGGACAACAGTTCCCAATATGCCATGAGCCAGACTTCCTGAAAAGTGGTGGGCAACTGAGAAAGAGGAAGGAATGAGGTGGATATATATATTTGAGGTAGAAAAGGGAGGAAGGAAAGACATTTAAAGAGGCTGTTCCTGGGGCATTAGCACTTCAGCAGGCAAGCAGGTGGAGGCAGTTATCATCTTGACTTTATGGTGGATTACATAGCACAATGTGATGTGTATTGGGCTCTTCTTTTGTCCCTGTTCTCTGCGTGATCCCTTCCCTGTGTTCCCGTTTGGGATACCTGACAAACTCTTGAGTTGTAGTGACCCTACTTCATGTCCAGCTCTTTTGGCTGAGTACTTGCACATGAGGGAGTGGAAATTTTTTGGAGATTAATCAGGAATCTGTTATTTGAAATCCTTTACTTCTTTCTGTATGCCCCTTGAAGGTCACACCAATAAAAGATCTTTGAGCATACCAAGAACATGCTTTCTTTGCCTTTATGTATGTGGTTAGCCAAGACCTTAAAATGGATAAAATGAGTTTTTGGGGTTCCTGCATACCCTTCAGTTTTGCCTGGTTTCAATTAAACTTCTCTCTAGGGGAGCTGGCATCAACAGAAAAGGTAAAAGCACTCAGGAAAGTTTAAAATGAATTCTTGGCTGATGAGCTTTAACAAGCTATTGAAGGAAACTAGAAAGTTAAACCAGCAGCATCTCGATGTTTTAAAATCAACATGCAATAGATCAGTAGGCTTTTTCTGGGAGTCAGTATAGTTCAGTGAAGAATAATAAAGTTCCTTATTAGTCAGAAATGTTTTCAGCTGCAAAAAAAAAAAAAAAAAAAAAACTAGCAAAGACAGACTGCCATCAGGACATTTAATCTGTGCTTAACAAAAAGTCTGGAAGTGGATGCTCTTGAGATTCATTCAGCAGCTCAATAATTTTGTCAAAGTGCAGGTTTTTCCAGCCTTCTGTTCAATCATGTCCAGCATAGATGCTTTCTATGCTTATATTTTTTTACTTTATGATCACAAATAGCTGCCATAGCACCTATCATCAGCATCCTAGCCTAGAAAGTCTGACAGAGGGATAAAATCCTTCTTTAGAAGGGTCTATTGATCTGGGAAGAAAATCCATCCTAGTCGCACCCAGATTAGATCTCAACAGCCAAACCCAGGTCTGGTTTCTCTTATGGATTGAATAGCTTCTCTCCCCCGACCCCAAATTCATATACTGAAACCTGAACTCCAATATCTCAGAATGCGATTATATTTGGAAACACTGCTTAAAGAGGTGCTTAAGACAAAATGGGCCCTTTAGGCTATATCCTGATCCAATCTCCAATCTGACAGATGTCCTCAAAGAGGAGAAAATTTGGACACACAGACTACAGTGATACATGCATACAGAGAAAGACCATGCAGGACACAGCAAGAAGGTGACCACCTGCAAGGCAAGGAGAGAGGCCACAAGAGAAAACAACCCTGCCAAAATTTAACATTAGACTTCAAACTATGGGCTGTAAGGAGTGAATTTCTGTTAAGACATCTGGCCTATGGTATTTTTGTATGGCAGTCCTAGCAAACTAAAATGGTCCTCTAGCTGGGGGGAAAAAAGTCTCTAAAAGGGAGACTTAATAAAGGAATGGGAAGACCTCCTTATCTTCACTTCATACAAAACCACAGTCCCTGATCCATAAAAAATTGGGGGCAGGGGGGTAATTACTGGGTAGGCACCTAACTATCTTCCACAACTCGAGTAGAATGAATTAGATTACAATTCTACCTCTGCTACTTACTAATGACCATGAGTAAGACATTATACTAAAGTTCCATAAAAAGGGACAGCTAATAATTATTCTTCTTGTCTTCAAATTCAGAAATTCTAAATCTGAGTGGGTTCCCCACAGATGGCATGTTGCTCCTGAAGACAATGTAGAGGAACATATATAAAGTCTATGTTCCTAAAATGCTGGTAACTTATATCTTTTGAATACTCTGTTTCAACTTTTAATTTTTCAAACTTTCATTTCCTAAAAGAAACAAACACATTTGAATCTCTTTTCTTGCACTTTCAAGGCCCCACTACTAAGTTCTAAGCATGCACACAAGTACAGTATGCCACAAAATGAAAAACTTAACAAGTCCCCATTTGGTTATCAACTTCCTGAGGGTAAGTATTATTTATCATTTCTGTGATCACACTAGGTCACCACACATAAGGGCAAAGAGCCCTTCTTAACTGACTGAGTGGCAAGCATGGTCCCTAGGAATTCACCTTAGGAGCCATTCAACAAAGACTTGTCAATGGGAGCAATTAATTTGTGCTTCTTCTGCAAGAAGGGACTAATTTTTTTTTAAGATTTATTTATTTATTCATACAGAACTGGGGTACAGACCAGAGATGCGGAGGGTGAGAGGATTCACCAGAGACAGAGTGGGGAGCAGAACAGG
>NW_004567122.1:31675035-31777201 GCF_000260355.1 Condylura cristata | reverse complement strand
GGGCGGGACTCACTAATTTTAAAGTTAGTCAAGGATCAGATTATTTTCTTCTCTAAAAAGCTCCACATGTTGAAAATAATGACTTATAAAGTATTTTCCTAATACTAGACATTTTAAAATGTCAAGAAAAGGTACATTGGTTCATGGCTAATGTAAGATCCAATCAGACAGCTGGGAAATGAAGTTTGACCTCTATTATGTGATTTATTCCTCGCCCCACCCCAGATTTTAGATGACTAAAGATTGAAATTTAAACAATGGAAAACAGGATTTTTTTTTTTTTTTAATTTCAGTTTCCGGGAGAGTTTCTAAGCATGCACAGAAAGCAAAAAGAGAAAGATTTCATAAATTGATCATTAAAATCATTTTCAAGTGGTATATGGAAAAAATATAATAAACAAAGCCAAATGATGATTAAGTGTAACAGGGTGGTCCCTAGGAAAAGGGGAAGTTCCAGGTTCCCTGCCCCATCCAGAAGTAGGGTGGAGCTGAGGTGAGGCGAGAAAAAGAGAGAAGAGAAGGAATCTGAAGAGAAGAAGGAAGCAGGATGGAGAACCAGAAGGAGACCTGAGGAAGCCACATGGAGCAGCAAGCAAGCATGTGTTTAAGAAACCAATGCTTGTTTCTTGGCCCTGGATTGGTTAAGAGAGATGTGGATGACATACCCGTGAGGAGGTTGACTATGGCAGTGTTTATTTTGATTTTGCTCATTTCCTCCCAGACTTTTTGGCCATATCTGACCCTTTCCTATGGACTCCAGCCAGAAGGTGCTTTAGGTTTATGGTGGGCTTTCAGGCCTTGTTTTGGACCAATCCCTTTTGGGTTGACTTTTGCCCACAAGGGGACGGGTAACTTAAGGTGTTTGATTTAGAAACTATATTCTTTGTGTTGTATATTGTATATTCACTGTATTAAAGTCTCTTTTCATTAAAGTCTAATATGTTTTGTCTTGATGTGGCAGATGCCAGAACCTATTTGGAGCAGGCAGGTTTTGGGGTTCAGGGTGTTAGGGTCCGAGAACTCGATTACTGCGAAAGACACCGTCACGCAAGAATGCAATTCGCAAAGTAGAGTTTATTGGGCTGGCTAGCCAGGGTCAAGCAGTTCCCTGCCCGACAAGCAGGATTCAGGCAAGACCCTGACCAAAGGAAAGTCAGGGAATATATTGGCCTTGTTGGCCGTTACATACGTCAGAGCCCGCACAGATTCAACTTAGCAAATGGATTCAAGGATTAACAGACATCACAGCCTGGGTCACAGTTCAACCACCCAATGACAGGTTTCCAGGAATAGATGTCTCATTTCCTGGTGCCTCAGATCCAATCAGCCTGGGCCACACCATTCCCATTATCCAATCAATTCTAAATGTACATTGTCCCTCTTCAACCTATCCTGCATGTGGGGGGGGGGGGGGTGAGGGGTGGTGCTTGCCTGGGCTAGTCTAGTTTTGCTCAGGCCTGAGTTAGTTACTTCCTCCATTCCTTCAAGGGGTGCCCCTCTCTCCCTGCCCTGTAACATGAGGAACTACTGATAATACCCATGACAGAAAAAGGCATTCACCTTTGTATCTGAAGAGAGCTTTCAATCAGTAAGATACAGATAAAATAATACAACAGGAAAACAATCAAAATTCATGGGAAAAAAGGTCATTCTTTGGGAATAAGGTTGAAAGTCAATTCTGAAGGATATAATAATATAAACAAAACACAGTCATTTTAAGATTGGTAAAGTTAAGTAATTGGGATGGGGTGTGCATCCTGGCATTCTCTTATTCATTCTGGAATTGAAAATGGCATAACCTTTATGAAGGACAATTTGACAATCTATCAAAAGTTTAACTTCCCAGATCCTTATAATTTTCTTTAAAAGCCTCTGAGTCGAAGTTATTCAAAAATATATGCAATATGAGTAGAGATTTAGCACACTTATAATAAAAAAAGACCTAAGTATTCACTAGCAGAATGCTTGTTTAATACAGTGAGACAATACTACACAGCAATTTAAATGAGCAAATTTGAGTTTACTAAAGTAGAAAACATCTAAAATGTGTTAACTGAAAAAAGCAAGTTAGAGAATAAGATGTCCAAAATGCTCCCATTTGTGTAAAAATATAGAGCTAGATGTATATTTTGTACACCTAGAATATTTCTAGAAGGATACATAAAATATTAACTGTGGAAATATCTGGAAATGATTCTGTTTGAAATTTTTACCATAATTGCATATTGCTTTAGTTAAGATACCAAGCCTCTTGCTGTTTCTTCTGAAAATCCTCAAATGAGTAAAATTAAGGTAAAAATGTTGACTTATCACTTCCTCCTGAGTAGGCGTTTGGATAGAGCACACTTGAGGTTCTTGAGGAAACTCTGAAAGCTCAGTTTGAGTTGGAATGTTCTGAAAGTCCCAAGTCTGGATGAAGAAGGAGTCTGAGGAACTGAAGCTGGATTCCTGCTCCTAGTTCCCATCACCTCCTACCTGCCTGTCCCAGCCAACTCAGGCTTTCACCTCCACACTGGGTAGGGAAGGCTGCAGTACTCAATCCTTAATCTCTTCCTGACCTTAGAATTAAAGTTAACTCAAGAGGGAAAGAGAGGGGGTGGGTGGTGAAGGCCTCCAGGGAGAGACATCAAACAGATAGAAGCATCTCTGACCTCTGGGTCACAAGCCACTTAGAACTCTCTCCTCTCCTCCAGCCCACCCGGGGCGCCAGCACTGGAAGCCAATTCCAAGTGATTTAGGAAATCGCCCAGCCCTGGGGCTTGGGGCAGGCAGGAAAGGAGTGATTAAGGGCGAGAGAGGGAGAAGTGAGGCTTCCTTGGGAATGAGCACATTTGGAAGCAGGCAGGAAGGGGGCAGGAAGCTGCTCTCATAAAACAATCTGACAATTATGTGTCAGTCTAGGAGAAGGGCTCTGGAAATTATGGGGCTGCCACGCAGCACTCCCGGGCACTCCCCCAGCCATTTCCTCACGGCTGCAATGAGCTGCAAGAGGAAATTATATTTGGGGCCAGGTGTTTGCTGCTTTACATTCGGATTCAACTTGAGACTGAGAATTTTACGCTCACATGCTGAGAGAAACAATTCCCTGTGGCTGTTCTAAAGCATGATGGCTGCACTGAATCCAGCTGGCCTGGCTTGGCTGTTATCAAACAGGGTACTTACCAAATGCTCATTCTGGCCAGATGCAACACCTGCACTAACTCACAACATCCCTGCAGAGGGTACTGTGGTCTCTGGAGATGAGGGCCATGTCATAGAAAAATAACTAGGAGTGGAAGAGCAAGAATTTGAACCAAGGAACTGTCTCGAGTCCCACACTTAAAATCCAGTTGAAAACATATTTTTTTTTTTTTTAAGATTTATTTGTGCATACAGAACTGGCCAGAGGCTCAGGGGTGGCGAGAAGCTTCACTAGAGACAGAGCGGGGAGCAGAACAGGCAGATCGATGATGTACACTGCTGAGGGGAGCAGCGGGTGGGCCAGGAGAGGTCTACCGCGCCATGTGGTCACCTCCTCCGGGGCAGGCGGCGGGAATGGAACTCATGCGGAAGTGGCTTTAGCTTCTCAGTGCTGTGCTTTAACCCGCTGCACCACCAGGGAGGGCCCTGAAAACATACTTCATGAAGACTTTTCATAAGAGCAACCAACACTAGTATTTGATATATGTATGTGGAGAAAACAGTCTCCTGGAGAGACTCCCATTCGAGCACAAAAACCACCTCCCCTTCTTCATCATTCATTTGTCCCTTTATATCAGCATGATATGACCAGCACACTGAAATTCAGGTATCCTGAAATTATACTCCCCACTCCTGCCCTGAAAGGCACAAAACAACTTACTTTACAGACTCAGACTCCAAACATATTTGCACTTTTCTCCTGTGCCTTGACATGATTCTTTTAGGCCCATTCTAGGTTTGCCTGAACAGACACCCTCAGAACAAGAAGTACTTCTGTTCACACTCTGGTCATCATTTAGCAAATTCTAACTCCCTCTTCTAACTCCCATCCTTGATCCTCTGGAGGTAGTGGGACATTCCACCAGGGAATGTCCCATGGGACATCTGACTGCACCCATAGAGGCTGAGTACAATTCTCAGAGGCTCTCCAGGGGCATCTGAGAGGCATCCAGGGGAGCAGTCAGTGCCCAACTCTACCTGTGTCATATATAACACAGGACATGCTGTATGGCCCTGGGTAAGTGGCATTACCATTCTGAAAGTTAAAGGATAAAACATGCTTCCTGGACCACAGAAAACATTCATAAGTCTTGGGTTGGCCCTGCAGCTCTGTGCTGCATGCTTCATCAGAGAAAGCCAAAAGTGCTCTCAAAACCTCTTCGATTAACAAAACACTCCCAAGACAGCAGAAATGCTTTATTTTCTCCTAGCTCCATTTTGTGATTCCAAATCACAATAATTTTCATGCAATGAGTCACAACCTGGTAATGAGTATTTCTTTAGTTGCACACATATTAACTACTTGCAAATGCGAAGGTGAACAAAACACACCATTGAATAAGAACAAGGTTTCTACAGCTGGAATTTAGAACCCGTTCCTGATGTTTGGGCAAGCTAGTGAACATCTCTGAACTCTAATATCCTCATCTGTAAAAAGAGGATACAAAGACAATTTTTATCCCAATAGGTAATTGTGTGAACATTCTGTGTCTGGCTTCAGGCAAGGACTCACTAAAAGATGTCCAGGTATCATTTAATAAGGTGAAAACTGCACTGAAAGTTGAACAAGCAAAAGAGGTACAGCCCGGGACTCATGAAGTGAAATGAATTTCAATACCTATATACATGGAGTTAACTTATGCCAACTAGAATGAAAACGAAATAATGAGCAGAATTGAGCCGACAACATTAAAAGCTCTTAATTTTCTGCAATTTCACCGAAATAACAAAGAAAATGTAAAAGGTGGTAGTGGGTGGAAAGGGCTCCATGAGGCTTATGATTTACAGTTTCACATTAACTGCTTCATGAGATCTTCCAGCACATCTATTTCCAGAGACTTCTCCTCTGGGGTGAAGATCTACCCCCATCCTCTGGACAACACCTTCCCTAGTGTCTGCCACTTCACAAGAGACTGCTAGATAACAAATACCACTGCTCCAGGATTTCTGCATTTGCAGAGTCCTTTAGCACTTCATTGGTTTATAATTGTTTATGCAGTATTTTATGTGCATTCAGTTGTTCATTTCTCATATTCCTGATATAAAATGACAAGCTTTTGTTTATTTTCATGGGGTTCCACACATATAAATACACAAATAAGATCCCACTCTTACTTGGTATCTTTGATTTACTGCTTTGCATTTGCCTGGAACAGTCCAACACGCAAGATATAGATATATATATATAAAGGGCCAGTAGGGGGCAGTGATGAGGCAGAACTAACCGGAGAAAGGGAAATGCCAATGATTATCCTAGATGACTTGAGGACAAACAGAAAACATTTGGAGTTAGCCCAGAAGAGGGTGCTACCTACTTCTTAGACTGCTGTGCCAAAAAAAAAAAACTCAGGAAAGGGTTTGTCCCCTGAAAAGAGGCTGGTGTTTGGTCTCCTGGGCGACCCTTTGCCAGTGAAGGGAAAACGCTCCAACATGCCTAGTCCTCCTTTGTACAAGGAACTCTTCTTCTAATTAAGACAATAGGCAGGAGTCTAGGGAGCACGAAGATAGCAGAACAAACACAGGGCTACTTCCTTTGTTCTAGGCATTTATCTAAGTAGCCCTGGGGATAAAGTGGGAAAAATCTGACACCACCTCCTATCAATGTGTAACTTAGGGTTGTTTTTAAAAGGGTTTGACAAAGGAGTGAAGTGTTAAAAATAAGGCTGGGTGGATGGCTAGAGATCTGAGGATATTTAAAAAGTCCTAAATCGGGGCCCTTTCCAACCCTTACATAAAATATCTTGCTATTTTCAAGGATATTCAAAAGCCTTTTTGTCTTTGTGAAATATTGCAACTTCTCTAGAGCCTGGGATATAGAAGACAGACCTGTATCTTCCTAGCTGCATTCCTGATCCTGTCTCCCTGAAGATCTTCAGCTAGCTCCTTCATTTCTTGAGAACTTCAATATGTCTGTACCCTAAATAGGAATAATCACTAACATTTTTTCAGCAATAACATGGAGCTTTAGTTCATAATGTTATGCAATACACAGTATTATATTGAACCAGATCACTCACCCACTTCTCATTTGTCTTTTGAAAAGTCAGCTGTGCTTATTCTGAGCAGAAACCCAAATAATAAAAGTAATAAATAAATAGGAAATAAAGTGAATGTCAAACCGTGACTCCTGGTGGGGGGAACCTGAGTTTAAAAAAAACAGCCTGTCAATGGTAGTACAAGTGGAGAAGACAATTTATTTTTTTTTTTTGACAATTATTTTTTTAGATAACTATTTCACCTGCAATTTCAATGTCATGAACTAGTGCTACAGATATACTGCTATACATGCATAAAGACATACATGTTAGTAATCTTACAGCAATATTTAACAATAGCAAAACTCTGGAAATATGTCCATTAACAGGAGATGGCTAAATTACAGTAAACATCTACTATACAGTGAGACAAAGATGTGCTTATGTTGTTTTGAAAAGTTGTTTAGAATATTAAATTTTAAAAAACAAGGTATTCTGCAATATATGTAATATTCACCCACTTGTGTAATGTATGTGAAAATCTATAAATTTGTACTTTTTTTTGAAAGGGGGGCTGTGTGCACATGGAAATTTCTAGGTTACCTTGCAAACTTTTGACATGGCAACTTTTAGACAGTGGGACTAGGAACATGGGACACATTTTATCACGTAAATGTTGTAGCTTTTGAAATTTTTCATGTATTTACTTCTTTAATAGTGAAAACCAGACTGGAAATACAGTAAGCATTCCTCACACCTGCCCTTGAAGCTTTCTTCATTTCACTTATCCTAGAAACATAAAAGTGGAGGACAATGGTGTACATGTGCCTATGGCTGAGGAGACAAAGAAGCTCAAATCACCTTGGATATGAAACCATTATTTTCACTTTCTCACATTCAGGCAACAAGCAATGCTCCCAACATTAGGCTTTTACATGATCTTGACAACATGTTGCAGTATCTTGGGGGAAATCAAGATTCAGTGGCTTGTTGGCAGGGGTGGACACACAGTCCTTCTCCTAAGCCGAGAATGATACTGTCCTCTGACTAGAGGAAATTTGGGTTTCACATGTTGGGTTCAGCTGTGAAGACCAGATAATCTCAAAAAGTGCCTTAAATAATAGTGCTTTTTGTTGGCTTTTTCCCCCCTTATATTAAGGCCTTTTAAGAGCAAGCTGGGGGAAATTAGCACTTCTAGGAGCTGCCAGTAGACACTCTTACCTGCTAGCAATGGCCACAACTCAGTCCAATGGCCTACGCAGGCACAGGGGAGCTGGGTGTATAATCTTAACACCAACTAACTACGTACACTGACAAAAGTAGGGATTCTATGTGGCTGCCACGGAAGGAAGGAAGAAAGCAAGGCTACTAGGAAATGAACAATGCAACATTGATCTAACTTACTTCCCTATACCCCCCAACCTACTTTCCAAAGATGAATCTGTTTGTCATTTCAACAAATGGGACAGGCAGGAAAAGTATCATGCTTTGCTACCACCTTTATAAGCTTAGAAAAACAAAAGGGTTTTGTGACTGAACACTGAAAGGATGGCAAGATGTCCTGGAATTTCACCCGCCTATTTTTCTTCCCATCTCTGCTCCCAGAACTGAGATCTTGAACATAAGATGGTACATACTAGCTCTTGGGACCGGAACCATGTCATTCCCACAATAGTGGCAAAATAAACGTCAGCAGCACACAGTGGGCTGGCCTATGATGTAATTCATAGACTATTTCCTGTGAATGAGACAATATACACCAGAATAGAAAGCTATTTATGCTATGGGAAAAGCACGTCTGGGTTCACATTTAGGTTCCAGGAAAAAGGAACTCACCATCTGCTTACATTGGATCCCTGAGGACCAAGGATGGCAGTGTTAACAGCCATAAAAGAATAGAGACTCTTAGAGACTTCCAGGCCTTTTGGGGAGATGACTAAACCCTGTTTGGAGTAGGCAGTGGCAGACTCTGCCGCAGACAGACATTCCTACTGGCCACCTTCTCAGGAGCTACCCAAAACTAGTGGTTCCTTGAACCTCTGCAAAGGAGACTTGCAGCCTTCCCTCTACCCCCACTGCCGGCTATCTGTCAAGTCCTGAGGTTCCCAGAAACAGGCTGGTCTTCACCAGAAGTCAGAAATGAGGGTGCTTTTATGTTTTCTAGTCTCTGGGCCATTAGTTGACAGTAAAAAGCCAAGTGTTTAAACCTTAAAGTTAACTTCTATGGAGTGTTCTTCTGCCTTGTTAAAAACCACTTCCTAGGTTTTTCAATCAATAAATAACCTAAGGGTATAGAGATAAAGAAAGTGAACATTTACATGAGGAAAACAGAGTAAACAAGGCTCCTGCACATGACTATGATGCCAGTGAAGATCTCAAGCTAGCACTCCCCTTTCAAGTGCAATACTTACTTGACCTTGCTCTACAAATTCTACTAAGATACTCAAACTTATGGTAAGACCTAGATCAACTCTTGAGTTTCCTCAAACCAGCATCTCCCCATCTTCTCCACCTCACTAACCGGGCTATTCTGCCAAGAGCTTTGGCTGAAAGTCCTGGATCCTTCCCTGACTTTTTCACTCACATTCCATTTCCAAAGCATTTGCAAATCCTGCCTGCCTGCTCTTAAAGGCTATTTGGTATCTGATCACTCCTTATCACTTCTACTGGTCCAGATGACCTTCCCCTTGTCCCCTCACCTGGATTACTACAAATCCTCTTAACTGAAGTTGCAGCCCCCCTCTCACCAACATGCCTCCTTCTTTTCACCTTTTAAAATTTAAATTAAGTCAGGGCAACCCTTGGTGCTAGACTCTATGGAAGTCTCCTTCTTTCCTATGAAAGCCCAAGTCCATTCCAGGCCTCCACATGCTCAACAACCACCCTATCTTTCCCGCTCACCTCCCATACCCTGTCCCTTGCTCTGCTCCAACCTCCAGCTCTCCTCTAATGGCAAGGCTTAACACTCCAGCTACCTGTAAGTTTGCTCCTTCACTTCCTACAACTTGCTATTCGTGCGCCCTGGTCAGAAACCTCCACTCAGCACCTCCTTATCCTATTCTACTTTTCTTCAAAGTGCTTATCCACCCACACTTGACTGAACAGTATCTATTTTAATTGTCTGTCTCTCCCCACTGGAATGTCAGTTACAGAGATACAGGATTTTTCTCCCTAACACGAAGCATAGTACAAATCAGACAAATATTTGAAAAATTAACAATAGTGCACACTGCTGAATTAATGTGCAGCACTAGGCAAAACAGCAAGTACAACAGAAAGCTCATATATAAATATGGCGATACCTTTTTTCATAACTAATCAATGATTTAGTTTTTTCATAACTAATTTATTCAATACTGAAAAAAGAAGAAAAGTTTTTATTGTTAGATAATGGGGTGTAAACTATTCACTGAACAACTATTATGTCTCAAGCACTATTTTAGCCTTGGAGGGACAGAATCATGATAGGTAAGCTTCCTATTTTGTGGAACAGGCAATATGGAATAGGTGGAAGGTGAAGAATTGGGAAGAATACCATGAATAGAGTTTCAAATAGTTATTTGTAATATATTTTTTCAAGAAACCTTACCAAAAATACAAATGTTTTAAGCACAGACATACTTGGGAGTCATTTTTTCTCACCTGCCCCCCCACCCCACACATTTAATTAATAAAATCTGCTCATATCAGAGCAACCACTTTGTAACTTCTTTTAAATGATAAACTATACTATGTCGAAGACAAAATACCTTTTCATTGGCTTTAGCAGTTGATGCTGTGCTCTGTCATGAGGCTTCTAAAGTACCCCCTGAAAATTAGTGGATTTCTCACAGATCTTCTGAAGTAAATGTCTGCAACTCTTTCTTGACATATTGTAACTGGGTGGTCCCTAGGAGAAGGGAAGTTCCAGGTTCCCTGCCCCACCCAGAAGGAGGGTGGAACTGAGCAGAGAAAAAGGAGAGAGAAGAGAGAAGGCAGAGACAGATGGAAAAAGAGACCTAAGGAAGCCACATGGAGCAGCAAACATGAGATGAAGAAACCGCGCTTGTTTCCTGACCCTGGACTGGTTAAGGCAGATGTGGGTGAGATACCTGTAGGGAGGTGACTATGGCAGTGTTTATATTGATTTTGATTTTGCTCTTTTCCTCTCAGATTTGTCTGGCCATGTCTGACCCTTTTCCATGGGTCCCGGCCAGAAGGTGCTTTAGTCTTGTGGCAGGCTTTCAGGCCTTGCTTTGGGCCAATCCCTTTTGGGTTGACTTTTGCCCACGAGGGGATGGGTAACTTCAGGTGTTTGATTTAGAAGTTACATTCTTTGTGTTTCATATTGTATATTCACTGTATTAAAGTCACTTTTCATTAAAGCTTTATATGTTTTGTCTTCTTGCGGCGGATGGCAGAACCCACTTAGAGCAGGCAGGTTTTGGGGCTTCAGGGGTGCCTCTCTGAATTGAGGTGCCCTATAACAATATCACTGAATCTTTGTGGATATTTCAGTGCACTGCTGAGAACATACATACTTTTATTTTAGTGGAGTTGGTGAAATTCCATATGGATTCCTCCATTCATAAAACTAAATGAAAATACAGGACATTTTACAATAAAAATAGACACATTTCAGAATCACAAGGGAAATGTTACTTATTCTCTGAGAATTCAGCTTCTGCTATCCCTAGTAGTGGGGACCTACACTGTCATTCCAATTTCCTATAAACTTGGCAGGACTCTGTGTCCATTTGGAATTGCAATAGCCAGAGTTTCAGTTTGGAGAGGAAGGAAGGAGTCATAGCATTCCACCAAAGCTGAATCCCAAGGAGCCA
Organism: Condylura cristata; assembly: GCF_000260355.1. Lineage (NCBI taxonomy): Eukaryota > Metazoa > Chordata > Mammalia > Eulipotyphla > Talpidae > Condylura > Condylura cristata. The sequence goes on along the minus strand of NW_004567122.1, from coordinate 31,766,226 downwards.
AAGCTGAACTGTCAGTGTTCTCCCAAAGGAAAGAGATGTCTCCATCTAATTAATGAGTTTACCTGGTTAACATTCTATAACCAGTTCTGGAGGTTGTCTTTGCTGGTCTTTCTTTGTTAATGCTGCTTATTACAGAAAATTCTTGAATCTATATTCAGTGACTTCAGGTGGGTTTTTTGTTTGCAACTGTACATAGGTTCCTTATACCAAATACCCTGGACATTTCAGACTGAAAAAGTCCAAGATACATGCACACAAACACAGAAACACATGTAAATATATCCTTACTGTTCATTCCCCACTGCTGCATGCTGTGGCAACTGCAAGGAAGACCAACTCACCCTCATCACCTCCCCCCAACCCCCCAGCTCTAATCTCCTATTGTCACAATCAGACAAAGGAGCCGAATCCTATTATGGGTGGAATAACCCTCCACAGGGCAGGAGGCAAGAGATGCCTCTGATAGGCTTTGAAGTGACCCAAGTGAGGGAGGCTTGCTGTGAAGGGTGGAAAAGGGCTGAGACTTGCTGAATGTAGATCAAGCCTTGGGCCTGTGGCTCCAGCTTCCCTCTCTCCCATTTTTGGTTCCAAAAAAGTGATTCGTGTGCAAACAGTTACATTCCACAAACAAGCCATTTCCCTTTCCTTGGGGGAAGGCAACTGAGAGGAGAGAAAGGAAGAAACACCTCTTTAGAAAACCAGGATTGTGTTAAGGTCCTCATCTGAGGAGTCCACATATTACAAATTATTTATATCCCCTATCAAAGACATATGTTTCTTTCCCTGGTAACATTATAGAACTTTAAAAATTCTCCCCTAAAATTATTTGGCTCTGAGCAAATGATGTCTGAGAAATGAGAAAATTTTACAACAAATTGTTTTCAAATGAAATAGTTTTTAATGAGCATCACTAAACTTGAGAACTTAGTTGACATGATGTTAGCTATTGTAAGCATTTCATTAGACATGTACTAATTTAAGCTTGTGGGTTTCTTTTCATATGTTTAAAAACAGATTTCTATTTTTCTGTCTACATATATCATATATATGACTATAAATATATCTGGAACATATTTTTTCAGGGTTTAAAATACTGCCACAGGTCCTTAAAACCCAGTGGGCTCTGAGCCGGGGGCACATGTGGCTTAATAGATACAACAGACTGGGAGGTAAATAGTCTTCTCTAAAACTAAGAAAAAACAGCAATGAAAAAAGTTATTGCAAACCCAGGTCAGTGAATGGATTAACATGGCCAGAAAGCCAGTTCTGTTGAGACTTCCTTGCCAACCCAAAGGCTACTAGAAGCCCTGGATTTTACACCCACTCCCCTCCAGCCTTGCCATAGGAAGCAATAATCCCACCACAGAGGTTTCTATTTCAGACCCACTCTCAAATCCCTTGGGATTCTGCTCCAGGCTGTCCTTCCTAAACCACTTGAATCTCATTTCTCCTGCAGCTGATTTCTTATTTCAAGATGTTAACAATTTCTGTGGAACCATCTGGATGTTATTAAGAAAGTGTCCCGGGTCCTCTGAGGCAGCTGGCTGTGGCCTCTTGCCTTGTTTCCTGTGTCCTGGATGTCTAAGTTGACTTTCATAAGAAATTTGGAATATTAGCTTAAAAAAAGAAACAGTCAATATTTTTCAGGCGTTGAGCTCTTGCAGCCTTATTTCCCCAGTTGGGACTTAGCATTTTGAGTTCCTATTGTTGGCCCCTGCTCTGGGAAAGATGAAGCTCGTCTGTTTAAAAACACGGAAGGTCCTGGTGGGCAGGAGTGAACCAGAAATCCAGTCTCTCCTGCCCTCCCCAGTTAGACTCCTAAAACATTCCTCATACTGCTGCAGCAATGCCATTTCCACACCCTCAAACCTGCTCTGAACTGAGACTCCCATCTCCATCCAAAAGCAAACATTCATTTGTTCCGTCATATCAGACTCTCTTAGGCATTCATGAGGGGAAAACAACGGAACAAAGACAAAAAGATGACATCAATTCTTTGGTTCAGAGGAGTAACCTGAGTAGGTGGGATGAGAGAGTATACTAAATACAGCCTTTCCTACCAACCAGTCAGGAGCCCCAGGTCAGAACAAAAAAGTTCCAAGGATCAGTTTTACTGCTCAGCAAATGGGGCTCACCTCACTTCCTATTTATACCCCAGCTCAACAGCCAAGTTTAGGTTGCTGGCCTTGACCATTTGCCTTCCTAACTAAAAGTGCACATGCCCAACCCTGGCTTCCTTCTTATTCTTTGGCCTTTGTCTCCCAACAACTTGCATCAGCTTTTTGAATTAACAATAGCAAACTAGATAAAGTTTACACTGGTTCTCTAGAAGATTTTAAGAATTCCCCCTTTCCAACACCCCAGTCAATGCTGTTAGGTCTTACAAGGTCAGTGTGCCCACTCTACCTATGAAGGACAAGCACAAAATGTCTTTTGAAAAGACAAACAACCTCACCATCTGTCTCTGTTGCTGGTAGAACCCCAGGAGTTTTGAAAGAAGCATACAAGTCACTTTCCACTGAGAATTCACTCAGAAAGGAAAGGGGCTGAAAGAGAACTGTGGCTCAGCATTTCTAATTTTCCTGTCACAACTGTCAGAAATCTATCATTCCCCACATCTGGTATGTAAATATTTCATTAAATGGTTTTCCCACCCTTTATTTTTTTTTTATTTTGAAAATTTCAAGATTTAAAAACACTAAAAGAATAAATTTCTGTATATCCTTTACCCAGATCACCAATTGTTAAGTTACCATATCGTTAAGTTATCATATTTGCTCACACCAAATACTTTCTCTATTCATTTAAAAGTAAATATGCAAATATTGTAACATTTTATCTCTCGAGGCAACATATTTAAATACATTGCTAGCATTTCCCACAAGATAGAAAATTGTAGATAGCCACAATACTATTACCACATCCAAGAATTTTAACATTGAAAAAGTTTTATCTAATAGCTCATAATTTCCCTAGTTTTCCCACAGATTTTTTTTAATATAATCCACACAGCATAAAATTCACTCTATTAAAAATATACTATAGGAGTAGAGATGAAATTTCCCCCTATTTGTGTTATTCTTGGGCTGGTCAAGCAATCAATCAATATCCAACAGATTAGTAGGCAAAGAGAATACATTAATTACATATATATGGACAATCTACATGGATGTAGATTCTGAAGTCAGTGGGGCAAAGTGAGAATATATATCCTGAGCTAAAGAATGGAAGGTGCTTCAAGGAGAAAAGAGGGGGACTCAGATGAAGACCAGCTGCTCTGTAATTATATTTTCCCCTGCCAGACAGATAGGCTTCTCTGATAAGCTATTTCTAAGAAAAATCCTAATTTGGGGTAATACACCCAATTTTCAATCTTCTAGGTAGTTAAGGGAGTGATAAAACCTTCTCCTAAGTCAGCTGGACCTCGACTGACCTTATTTTGAAATAATCACATGCCCAAAAGAAAAAGGCCTATTCTGGACATTTTGGGGAGGTCTACTCTTCAGTACAATTACTAATTTTTATATGATCACAAGGTTGAACAACCACCACTACTATCTAATTCCAGAACATTACCTCACTCCCCAGAGAGAAGCCCAGCAATTCACTCGCATTCACATCTTACCTATGCTCACCCTTCCCTAGCCCTTGGCAACCATTAGTCTTTCTAGCCCTATGAATTTGCCTATTCTGGACAGTTCATAGAACTGGGATCATAAAATATGTGGCCTCCATGTCTGGTTTCACTCCCTTACCATAATGTTTTCAAGGTTCCTTATGTTGTGGCATGTATCAGACTTCATTCCTCTCTCTGGCTAAGTAACACCACATTCACTGTATGAGCAGATCACATTTTGTTTATACAACCATCAACGAATGGACACTTGGGCTGTTTCACAGTTTTTTAAAAGTCAGGAGAATCAATTTAAGGACTTATGTGTTGCTTTTAATTGTCATGTCTTTAGTTTCCTTTAATATAAATTCTACATTGATTCTTTTTTGGGTGAGAGGATTCACCAGAGATAAGAGTGTAGAGCAGAAAGGCAGATCTACTGAAATGCACTGCTGAGGGGTGCAGCAGGCAAAATGGGAAAGGTCTGCTGTGCCATGTGGGTTGGTTGTTAGGGGGGAGTATCAAACTCGTGCTGCTGTGGCTGCCGATAGCTTAATAGTGCTGAGACATAACACTTTGTGCCACCAAGGAGGCTCAATTCTTTATTAATTCTAGAACATTAATCTAAATTCTAGGACAGTCTTTTCTTCATCTTTTACAGCAGTAAATTTTTTTAAAGTAGAGGTTGGAAGACTTGGACAAGTCCTCATGGATTTTTCTGGTTGTTTATTATTTGATTCAGGTTAGGTTAGCCAATTTGGGCAACAATACAACATGAGGTTAAATACCTTCTGTTGTACCACATCAAAAAGTACATAATGTACTTTTTGTCTCATAATTATTTTGTCTCATAACTTGTCCACTTGATGCTAAATTTGGTCATTGATTAGATGACATTTATTTTTCAATAGGACAGGCATATTTTTCTCTTTGCATAATTAAGTAAAATTTAAATAAATATATAAGTAATGTAATATTAATATAAGTAACCTCCTAAGACTGTCAATATTGTTTCCCAACAATCTGTCACAAAAGGTTTTAATATCCAGTGATGATCCTTGCCTGAATCCATTATTACAATGGTGTTACAAAATAGTTATTTTCTGACTTCTCTAACTCTGTCTTTCTACATAAACTGGCATTTTATCAGAGAATGTTTTCCCTTTTCTCTCCCATCTTCTTAGCGTTATCCCTGTTTTCTCCCATCTTTTTAATCAACACTGTGAACTGATGAATTTTTTTTAACTCAATGTGTTATCATCAGCATCACAATCACTCCTTTTCTGATGCTCCAGCTGTCCCAAATTTGAGAATTGGGAATCAGTTTGAGCTAGCTCATCTGTCTTTCTGACATGGCCCCATCAATCTTTAAGCACTTCATTGTGACACAATAAAAAGTTCCAGACTCAACTTGTATCTTCCCTTTTCCAGATCTTAAATCAGCATTTGTCAATACCCAGTTTCATTTAGTGGGAATTGATATTTTAGAAACCAAGATTTGAGTATTAGCTTTGCCTGTTAATGCCAGATTATCTTAAAGTGCCTGAAAGACTCAGAGCATTTATTTAAATCTCCTACATGTAACAATGCTTTTGATTTTCATCTGGGTTTCCGTTAATTGATAACACTATTTGCATATTCAGTATGCCCTCAGTACTGTAGTATAGTAGCTGCCATTTGTTTTGTACTTATTATATGCTCAAAAATACTATCTTTCATACAGTATTTCACTTAATCTTTGTAACAACTCAGTGATGTAGGCATAACATTTATTCTTATTTGACAAGTGAGGTAGAGAGAGATTAAGAAATCTGGTCAAGGTCACACACTAGTCAGTGGCAGAGCAGGGGCTAGATTTCACAAAAGCCTGACTTCAGACATGCTGACTTAGTAGGCAATCTATGTCAAAAACAATCACCGTATGCGTCAAGCCTACAATCCACTCCTGGGTATATTAAATACCATGTGTACAGTGGGTATGGTTCCTGTAACTGTCTCTGAGACACAGCCTGCTGTCAGGAGAAGGACACAAAAAGTATCAATGAGTAGGTCAGTCCCTTCACCTTCCCAGGTACCTGTTATGTCATCTGTAAAAGTGTAATAATGATACTACTCTTGGGCACCATACAAGGTCGCAGTGGAGATCAAAGGTAGTATGTAAGCAGAAGCCTTTCCAAGAATCATAAAGCACCCTTTACTACAAATTAAACTGAGTATAGAAATCACCCTAGGAAGTGCTAGCTGTTAAATTTAAAGTCCAGCTTGCTGGCTCTACTCCTAGAGATTTTTAGTAACCTGGTATGGACCCAGGTTTCTGAATTTTTAACATGTTCCAAGTGGTTCTGAGGCAGGTAGCTCATAGACCACACTTAGAAAAATTCATGTACTTGATGTAAAAATGAGAAAAGTGATATGAACCCTTGCAGAGAAAACATTTTATGTCTTTTCACACCCATCCTTGCATCTGGTCACTTCTATTTCCTTCTACTCTCTCTCATCCTTTACCTACTCCTTTACCTTTTCTACTCATTCTTACTGTCGGTTCAAATGTCACTTCCCCAGGTCAGCCTTTCATGACCCTCTTATTACATGCACTTATCATATCCTTTGAATTGTCATAGCACACACCACACACACCACCCTAATAATCTGTAACTTCCATTTGTAATTAGATATTTAACGTCTGCCTCTCTTAATAAAATATAAGCATCAGAGGGCCGTTAACCAGGACCTTCTCAATGCCCAACATAGTGTCTGGCACACAGTGGACTATCAGTGCATGCCTGTTATACACACAAATGAAAGACTAAAAAGGAATACTAACTTTATTACTAAACAAAGATTGGGCAGAATGCAGAATTCATAAATAATGAATATGGAATAAAGTTCATTAACAACATGAATTATTGGATACCCCACTTCCTGTTCCCATCATCTTTCTGAGATCCTTGGAAAGACAGTTTTCATAGAGGAAATTGCACTTTTAATGACAAATTTGGGGACAATCTGCTCAGAATAGGCAGGAATTCATAATGAAATTATGGCCCTCTGCTCCGGTCTCCCCTCCCACTTCCTTTCCTCCTGGCTTCACTTGTCATCTCTCACTAAGCAGCAGCATCCCCTCCTTCCTGCCTCCTGCCAGCTCTAACAGGACGTGCAGGAGAGCTGTCCTCCTGGGGAGGGAGGGTGTTTCCCTCAGGCCATCATTAATTGTGTGTGTTCCCCAAGTTATGTGTATTTTCATTTGTGCATTTATCTCCATCCTGAATGGGTCCCGTAAAACTGCTTTATGATTTAGCTTCAGGCCAAATAAGCATTGAATTTCACAACCAGAGTTTATGTTCATGTATTTATGGCTAGGTGGGAGGCATGGTTGTTTTGTTTTAAATATTTATTTCTCCAAAGTGGTTACTGAATCTGTCTGGAAAAGCTGAAAGAACACAAGTGAAGGGGCAAGAACAGGAACCGGTTTTACCAAGTGATGGGGTTTAGGATACATTATGCCAAAATATGGGACCTGGTATATGGCAAGTTGACAAACTACTTTAAATTGAAGGAGTTTGAAAAGGCTGCCGCAGGGAGGTCTCTGACCTTCCCCCACCCTTTTCTTCTGAAGCTGATAAAGATTCTCGTGTGAGAAATATCGTGTTCTATCTAAAGAAAGGGGCATCCTTATCCCCAACACAGTGGGAAATGGGAAAAATCCAAACAGGCAGACATTACTAAATTCCCCCAGTTGACTATACTTGCTCATACCCGCTTGTCATATCATTCTTTTCTACCACTGCCCATTCCTCATCAAACATAAAAACAGATTTAACTATTTCTTCATATCTGCATTTTCTTATGAAGGCTCCCCTGTCACATAAAACTGAGATGAGGGTCTTCCCTGGTGGTGCAGGAGGTTAAGGTGCAAAACCACAAGCGAGCCACAGCTGCTTCAGTGCAAATTAGATGCCCAGTCTGGAGGTGACCCACATGATGCAGCAGACCTCTCCTCTCTCGCCTGCTGCTCCCCTCAGCAGTGTATTTCAGTCAATCCTCCTATTTTGTTCCCCACTCTGTCTCTGGTTAAACCTCTCACTGCCCCTGCACTTCTGGCCTGTGCTCCAGTTTTGAATGCATAAATAAATCTTTTTTTTAAAAAAATGAGATGAAAGAAACATATATGGTTTTCTCCTGTTAATCTGACATTTTAATTTTTAGTCCCAGTGAGGGATCCTAACAGGGTAGAGAAAAATATTTTTCCTCCCCACACACAGTTTTCAGAACTTTACAGCAACCCTGCGCTTGAGGTAACAGCACAGTAATAAGTGGGCATGTATGCAAACTGAGTTTATAACTGGGTCCATGAGAACCCACTCCCCAGCACAGTAGGAAGGAGAAAGACAAAGACATGAAGCATATTCAAATCCTCAATATTAACTAAATGTAAGAGCATCCTAGTGATGAATAACTGCTAAAACATTGATAAATATGCATAATGATGTGGTCAACATTATTTTCTCAGGAAGTTCTTTGTAATTTTGGCATTGCCCTGAATCAGGGCTGGGTCTTCAATCAATCAACCTCTTTGTCAGTAACAGAATGGTGCAGTGGCTCACCAGTTTCAAGGCAAATCCCCCTCACTTACTAGCTGAGCAATGTACACACAGTACTGCCTCCCCAGTCCTCATTTTCTTCAGCTATATGATGGGGTAACGACAATAACATACACTGGGGATGACGACGACAGACACTTCATAGATTTTTGTGAATCCAAAATAGAAAATATGTGTACACAGCTTAGCACAGTGTCCAGCACAGAATAAATATTAACAGCTATTCCATATCTGAATTCAAAGAGGTTTTCAGGTTTAAGTGCAGGTGAGTGATCAGTCTCCTCTAATCAAGAAAGAGCCAGAGAACTTTATTATTTACAAGAGGAACTTGCAGAATCCACTTGCTGTGAAGATGGTGTCCCAAGCTTTTGGTGCTTGGGAGCTGCTATGGGGGCGGCTCAGGCATCCAGGGTGTGCAGTCATGGTGTGAGCTATAGTCTATGCCTGCCTGTGGCAACCTCAGGACCTTTCCAGAGCCATTTCTTAGTGTGGATTCAATCTTCTCCCTCGCTGTCTGACAAGCCAGAGAAACTGTGAACCACCTAATATTCTTCAATAAATTCTACTGCTACTCTGGCAGTAGAATGGGTTCCAGAGCTGGCAACTAAGGACCACTCAAAATCCCTGTCCATTGGGTTGGCCAAACACCCAGGCAATGAATTCTAAAAAGCTAACTCTAGCCAAAGTTCTTTGATTCAAAGGAAATTTCAATGTCATGATTAGTATAAGAATAGAAATGGAGTACTAACATTGACTCAGAAATCTTTTTCTTAAGAAGATCTTCATCTTCATGGCACTTGTTGGAACTCTGTCTTCTACTTCTAATGGGAAAATGTATTAGCAGAGAAGGAAGGAGCTTTGGACATGGTTCAGGTTACCCCAATCAGTTTCAAATGGGAAAGATGAGTATACCATATCAAAAATGTCATACTAAGGTCACGCAGCAACTGCAGAAGAACAAAAATCACAAGTTTAGAAACTCAGATCCTGGCTCTGCTACTTTAATGAGCCCTAGGTCATCATTCTGAGCTGGGCCAGACATTTATTTTATTTATCCCTCTCAATAGCTCATTAAGGTAAATACCATCATCATGCCAATTTCATTGAGGCTCCAAAAGGTTAAGGAGTTCACTCAAGGCACATGATGAATGGAAAGCAGAACCAGTATTTGGATCCAAATTTGTATTTATTCTCTTCTAGATGTGAAAGGAAAGGGAAGAAAGGACTGAGCATGAGGCTCCAGTTTCCTGCTCAGAAGATCAGATGAATGGTAAGGCCACTGCTGAAGATAAAAGTCACACAGTCATGTAGGAAAAGATAAGAAACTCTGAACTTGATGTACCTTCTGATGGGACATGCTTCTAGTGCCATCCAGAAGATAACCAGAAAGATGGAAGGGACTGGGATAGCAGGCAGAATAAACTTTAAAGTGGAAGGCATGGGAAAGATGAAATCTGAGGGAGTGAGTGTAAAGAAAGCTGTGCCTGGAAGTCCACAGAATATTAGCTCTGAAGGGGCTAACAGAGAACAAAAATCAGGTAAGAAGCTTGAGAAGAAAATGTCTCAGAGAGAAGAAATCAAGAAGCAAGAGTTACAACAGAAAGGCAAAGAGACAGAGTCTAATTCTGGAGGAGGAGAGGGGAATAAATTAATATAAGAAATTAAGTGTTCCCTTAATTAAGGAATTAGGTTGTCACAAGTGATGATGGCAACAAATCAGGACAGGGGAGAGAGTGGTGATGGAAGGAAACAATCCTTTGTTGGAGCTGACCTATAAAAAGAACAAGGGAACATGGTCGTTAGCACAAACAGGTGGGTTCAAGAGTTTTCTGCCATTTTAATTTGTGAGATTTAAACTATGCCTATAGGTGGAGAAGAGTAAATCAACAGAGAGGGAGGAGATAAAATGATATAATAGATGAGTGGTACCAGGAAGAAGTTGAAGCAAGAATACTTAAAGCACTGAGTAAAGCACTAAATGTATTTAAAATCTGTAGCTAGGACATTATGATGTTATCATATATGAACTGTCACACGGACTAAGAGAATGGAGATGAAAATCCATCTCCAAGGGTATGTGTGTGTCCAAGAATTTCGTAAATGAAAAAAAAAAATGACATTTTATATGATCAAGGAAAGACCTGATTATATAGTTATATCTAGTTATACCTGGTTAATTATTTGAGAGAAAGTTGTTTGTTTCCTATTTCTATAATGTACCAAAGCATATTCTAGATTGATTAAAACTTTAAATTTATGACATGAAGCTATATGGGGAAAATATCAGAAAAATATATAGAAAAATAGTTATCTTGAGTGGGGGTAGTCTTTCTAAATGTTTTAGTATTTCGCAGTTGAATACAAACTGGATTCAGTTTGTATTGAATAGTTCAATAGTTTCGCAGTTGAATACAAACTGGATTCAGTTTGCAAAATGGGTGGGTTAGTACAGTTGGTGTGAGTTGGAAGGCAAGGGCAAATAAACATATATCTGTAAGCTAACTGCAGTCAATGTCATTCTGGAAGAAGCTGTATATTCATCACTTGTAGTGGGAGTGAGTTGCAGAAAAAAGTAAACAGACAGGATGTTATCATATGCTAGATCTCTTGGCCAAGATCTGAGGCCCCATGAATTTAAGGACACTCTTTCAGGAGACAGAATTACCCTAACACAGTGAGCCTATGAAGAATTCATCTGAATATACCCAAATGCTTTCTAGGTCTGAGAGTACAAGGATTGGTGCCTTTAATGGAAGCCTCCAAGATTAGTGCTATAATAAGCTATGAAAGCCTGCCATTCCTGAATACTTAAGAAAAAACATGCAGCAACAGAAAGTGTGGCTACCTCACCTGATAAGGTACTTCCCTTTTTGCATAAACTAATTTCAAAAATATTAAGTTTATTAATAAATTATTCACATAGAGGAGTCTGGAAAAAGACAGTAGTGATGGCAGTCTCTGAACCACAACAAATCCTGTGAAGAGCTAGAGTCTCTCCTTTTTCCTTGTATATCTGGGCTGCAGTTGTGATTTGCATTCTATAATGGAACACTGCAGAAGTGATGACATGTGACAATGTTAAGCCTTGGTCTTGGAGGACTAGAACACTGTCACCTGATAAAGAACCTGGTTCACCTCCCTATTGATAACACATCTCCCTGAACTCACACAATTTTTAAAATTAGTTTTTAATGATGATAAGGAACAATTCACTATCCTCAAAACTTGACTTAAAAAGGCAAAGCATCACTATTTGCATTGACATGATAATATATAGCGGAAACCCTAAAAATTCCACCAAAAACTACTTTAAATAATAGATTATAGTAAAGTGGCATAATACAAAACTGTACACAAAAATCTGTTGTATTTCTAGATGCTAACAATTGAAGGAAAGAGAAATGATCCCATTTGTAAACAAATCAAGAAAAAAGAAATTATCTGGAGTAAAATAAAAGGAGTTAAAGAGCTAATTCACTGTAAACTGTAAGACATTGTTAAAAGAAATAACATACAAAGAAATGGAAAAATACCCCATGCTCATAGATTGAATGAAAAACAATACTAAAGTAATCAGATTACCTAAGGAAATTTACAGACTCACTGTAAAACCTATTCAATGACTTTGCTCAAGGAAATATGAAATTATAAAATTGAGATGCAATCATAAAAGACATTGCATAACCAAATCAAACCTGAGAAAAAAGAATATGAAGTCATCACACACCCTTACTTTAAACTACACTACAAAGCAATTGAAATCAAAAACAGTATGGTATTTGAACAAAAACAGAAACAGACCAAAAGAAGTGAAAACTCGAAATAAATCCATACACATATGAAGAGTTAATCAATGACCAAAAAGCCACAATCATTCAGTGGAGAAAGGAGTTTCTTCCACAAATGGTACTGGAAAACTTTGAAAGACACATGACCAAAAAAAAAAAAAAAAGAACAACAACAACAGAAAGAAACTAGATCATGATTTAACTCCATATACAAAGTTTAATTAAAAATAGATTATAGTAGTGGCCCTCCCTGGTGGCGCAGCGGGTTAAAGCACATCCCTGCGAAGCTAAAGCCACTTCCACGAGTTCGATTCCCGCCTGCCCCGGAGGTGACCACATGGCGTGGCAGACCTCTCCTGACCCGCCCGCTGCTCCCCTCAGCAGTGTACTTCGTTGATCTGTCTGTTCTGCTCCCCACTCTGTCTCTGGTGAAGCCTCTCACCGCCCCTGAGCCTCTGGCCTGTACCCCAGTTCTGTATGAATAAATAAATAAAATCTTTAAAAAAAAAATAGATTATAGTGGCCCTCCCTGGTGGCACAGCAGGTTAAAGCACAGCACTAAGAAGCTAAAACCACTTCAGCATAAGTTCGATCCCTGCCCTGGAGCTGACTCACATGGTGTGGCAGACCTCTCCTGACCCGCCCGCTGCTCCTCTCAGCAGTGTACTTCATCAGTCTGCCTGTTCTGCCCCCCACTCTATCTCTGGTGAATCCTCTCACCACTCCTGCACCTCTGACCTGTATCTCAGTTCTGTATGCATTAATAAATATTTTCTTAAATAATTTAAAAAATGTATTAAAGAACTGGGTATGAGATCTGGAACCATAAAATGCAAAGAAGAAAACATAAGTGATACACTCCCATACATCAAAATCAGAGACACATTTAAGGACTCAACTCCAATACCAAGTGAAACAAAAGTAAAAATAAACAAATAGGACTTAATCAAACAAAAAAAGCTTTTCTAAGAAAAAAACTATCACAGATACAAAAGAGCAGCCAACATTTTAGGAGAACATGTTTATACTTACATATTACACGAGGAGTTAATTTTCAACATACATAACAACTCATATAACTCCACAACAAAAACCCAATCAGAAAATGAACAAAAGACATAAGTAGACACAACTCAAAAGAAGACAAACAGATGGCTCACAGGCAAACAGGGGGAAAAGTGTTTAACATCACTTATTTAAGAGAAATGCAAATCAAAACCATAATGACATAGCACCTCATTGACAAGATAAGAGATAAGAATGGCTATATCACAAAAACTGGAAATAAGTGTTGGTGAAAAAAGAAGAAAAAAGAAGTCCTCATATACTCTTTGTTGCCTCTATGAAAAAATGGTAAGACAGTTCTTTAAAAAACTAAAAATGAAAGTACCATATAATGCAAGAATACCATTTCTAGATATTTATCTAAAGAATATAAATAAATACCAAAATATATGTGTATAGCTGTGTTCACTGTGCTAGTCAGAATTGCCAAGAAACTGAATCTACCTATTTGTCCACTGATAGACAATGCTGCTTATGTGTGTTTTTAAATGGAATACTACTCAGCAATTTAAAAAAAAATGAAATTATGTCTTTTGGTACATAACTTGAGATGATTATGCAAAGTGAAATAAGTCAGAAAGTAAAAAACAATCATTACCATATCATTTCACTCATTTATTTAGTATAATCAACCAAAGCAACAATAAAAAACTAGGAAAGCACATACAAAAAAAAAATCCTAAGATTCCATTAAAAAAATATGGTGGCTTTCAGAGGGAAGGAGATGGGAAGAAGATAGAGAGGGGATAAATATGACAGGATAATGGCACTGAAACTTTGACAGTGAGTGAAAGAAATGTATACTGACTGAGGTATGAAGCAGTATTCTTGAAATCATATAGGATTGCAAATGGATGGTAAATCAATAAAATTTGATTTTTAAAGTGGGAAGCATTTACTCTGCTATTTTATATGAACTGTGCCACTATGTGATCAAAAGTACATAAAACAAAGAACATCTTTACAAGAAAAACATTCAGTACATAAATGGAGGGGGTATAGAAGTAATTAAAATATCACGAACCTATTACCCCAATGAATGAAAATCTAGGCAACAGCATAAAGAGCTATTAATATTACCAGAAAATAAAAGGAAGATGCATAGTATATATTTTATGTTTCCTAATGAAAGAACACAGCACCACTTTAAGTGTTGCCAAAGGGTTCAAACACAAGTCTAATCAAACTCCTAACCCAGTTGTCCAATTGCAGGAAATATGCAGGACAGAGGAACATGCAAAAATGCACCATGGGGCTGCAATCATCCAAGTACAGAGTGGGAAACCACAGATCAAGTACCTGAAATGATGGGAAATCTATCGAGCCCTAGGATAAATGTGTGTACATTATTTTTTAAGTAGGAAATATTAAATTAGCATGTCTAGCATGTACACTTGAGTGTTTAAAAATACAAGGAAGTAATTACTTATAAGTCAGAACAATATATGCTTTGGGAGACATGGGGTGTATGTGACTGGAATGGAGCTCGGGGGGGGGTGGGGCTTGGTTGAACAAGACAGTTATATTTGTTGACCTAGGTGATTTTGCCTTAGATAAATTCATTTGCATATAAAATATCATTTGCTTTTGTGAGAATTTCCATTTTATTGTTTTCAGCAAAAAGACTTCTTTTTTAAAAATAATTCAGAAAAGCAGCCCTCCCTGGTGGTGCAGCGGGTTAAAGCACTGCACTAACAAGCTTAAACCAGTTTCTCATGAGTTGAATATCCGCCTGCCCTGGAGGTGACCACATGGCGTGGCAGACCTCTCCTAACCTGCCCGCTGCTCCCCTCAGCAGTGTACTTCATCGATCTGCCTTTTCTGCTCCCCACTCTGTTCCTGGTGAATCCTCTCACCCTCCACATCTCTGGCCTGTACCCCAGTTCTGTATGAATAAATAAATAAATCTTTAAAAAATAATAATAATTTAGAAAAGCAGCAAGTGAGAGAGTAAAAAAAATCTGGTGACCACAACATGATAGTGGTCAACACACACTCATATTAATGAACAGATCAATCAGAAAAAAATCAACAAGGAAATAATAGTTTCCTTAAACAAGTAGTTTAAGGTGGGCCTACTGGACAGTAATAGATCACTAAATCCCAAAAAAAGCTGAGCAGACAATCTTCTCAAATACACACTTAAGTTTTACCAAGACAGACCACATCTTGAGTCATAAAACAAGCACAAATAAATTAATTAAATCTGAAATCAAACCAAATAGACTCTGATCAAGAAGAGAAGTCAACACAAAAATCAAGCAGTAAATGCCTCTGAATATGGATTTGGAACAACAAACTACTGAGTAACTATTGGGCTAATGAAGATTCCAAAGAAGAAACTTAGAAATACCTGGAGACAAATGAAAATGAAGATACTACCTGCAAAACCTATGTGATGCAGCAAGAAACAGTACAACTAAGGAAGAATAAAGCAATACAGAATTACATCAAATAAATATTTTAACATTATACCTTAAGGAACTAAAAAAAAAAAAGAAAAACAGGTAAAACTAAAAACCAGTAGAAGTAAATAAAAATTAGAACACAAAAATAAATCAAAACAAAATGAAACCAAAAGCTTGCTCTTTGAAAAAAAAAAAAAAAAAAACAAAAATCTCTAACAAGACTCAAAGCAAAAACAGACAAAAAAACTCTAGTAAATAAAATCAAAGGGACCCTCCCTGGTTCAACAAGAGAAAGCACAGCACTATGAAGTATCCAAGCCACTGCAGCACTGAGTTCAATCCCCAGCAGGGAGGTGGCCAACATGGCATGGCTGACCTCTCCTGTCCCTCCCACTGCTCCCCTCAGCAGTGTATTTCATTCAGTCTTCCTGTTCTGCTCCCCACTTTGTCTCTAGTGAATCCTCTCACCCACTCTTTTTGCATAAATAAATAAATCTTTAAAAATAAATAATAAAACCAGAAATCAAAGAGGAGAAGCCAAGTTATGGAAACCACCATAGGCAATGACAGCAGAGTGGGTTAAGGTGTGTATGTGTGTGTGTAATGGAATACTATTTGGGTTTTAAAAAAAATGAACTGTTGCCATTTTTGCAAGGAGAGAGACAAATACCAGTGGTTTCACTTATATGCAGATATAAAGAAACAAAGGAAATGACTAAACTAAATCAAAACAAACTCTGGAAATATGACTGCAGAATTGAAGCTACTAAAGAGGCTGAACTGTAAATTTCAACTGTGTGCATAGTATGTATTATGTGAACTATATTTTCAGTAAAACTTTTTAAAGTCAGGGGAAAAGGATTTACTCTTACTCTCTGATTTTCTACTCTCTGATTCACTATGCTTAGTCCTGGTATAGTTTCTTTTTTGCATATCCCATGTAGGGTTTATTGGGTTTCATAAGTTAAATATGTGACTTGAACAGATTATGACAAATTGTCAGCCAATATTTCTTTAAAAATATTTTCCCATTTGCTTTCCTCTACTTCTGCAACTATAGGCAAACATACATTAGAACTTTTCTACTGCTCACAGGTCTAAGAGGTTCTAAAATAGTTTTCCTGTTTATTACCTAACTAGGATGACTTCTACTTACCTATCTTCAAATTAAGAACTCTACCTTTGTATTTTCAATCTTCTGTTACATTCATTCAATGAATTTTTCAAGACCCTTTGGTTTCAAATTCCAGAATGTCCACTTTGGTCTTGTTAAAGTTTCTCTTTCTCTGCTGTAAGTTCCTTTGTTCATTAATTGTGAGACTTTCCTTATGTACTTGAACACAATTATAACTGCTTTAAAATCACTGTCTGCTAAATTCAACATACGGCTGCCTATTGGTGGATATACAATGATTGTCTCAGCTTGAGTATGCATCACATTATTGTTTCTTTCCATGTCTAGTAATTTTGTATTGTGTCCTAGACAGTGAAAACGAAAAGTAGACTCTATAATTTATGATATTTCTCCAAGTAGAATTTACTATTATTATCTTTTGGTTTTAGCAGGCCAAAAGATAAGACTTCAGATTCTGTTTCCCCTTCAGTTGGATGGTAACTGATACCTCTGTTGAGTTCTGTTAACCTACTCTAGGCTGTTGGAGACTTCAGTTTAAATATGACACAGTCAATAGGATTATACTTACTTGAAGATAGTAAAGGTAAATAAAGGTGGTCACAGAAACAATACCTGGACTTACCAAAACGTAAAGTTGAAAAGAAAAGTAGAAGTAGCAGAGACAGCAAAAAGGTATCCTTAAAACTAGGAGGAAAATCCTGAAGAAAAACAGTTCTCCAAGAATAATGGCAAGTTGAAAACTGAATTTGAATAAAGTAAAAACAAAAAAAAATTTAGATTAGCAATATGGAAAGATATTAGTGACTAAGGGTCCAAAGCCCATGCATGTTAAGTGGCTGAGGAGAAAACAGAAGGGGGTGAGGGACTCAAGATGATTATGGAAAATATTTACAGAAGTTACTCTGTGAATGTGGAAAGAAATGAATGAGTGGCTGAAGAGAGGCACTGATCCAGAAAACTTTCTGGAGTTACAGGAACATGTTATATACTGGAGAAAATCTACTATGTCTCTACTATGTGAGCATAGCAGGATTCAAATGTGGCCTGATCATTCTTGACCTCCCCATACTCCCAAAGAGGGGGAAAAGATACACAGCACCATCTTTAATTAAGACAAGGACTAATTAACTATGTAGTTATGAATGGAAACAAAACCCCACTGTTAGAACTAACTATCAAAGATACTTTGAATTATTGATTTCAACAACTCTACCTTTAACACAACATAATTTTAGCCCTTTACATATATAGGAAATCCCTGTCTAATGAGGATGTTTTCTCTGGGCAATATGAACAGTCAATTCTTATAGAGACAAGGTATATGGGCCTTTCCTATCTATGTGGCTATAATCCCAAGAGGACCAAAACAGTTTAATGATAAGAACACAGACCTGGACATTACTCAGAACTTAGATCAATTTCTGCTTCTGCCTCTTTCTAATGCAGTTTTTTTTTGTTTTTTAAATAACAAATACAGATAACTAGCCAAATATTTATGTAACTTCTAGACCTGAATCATTAATACACTGGTTTCCCATTCAGGTACTCCACAATTGTTCTCTACATATAACTGGAGGCAATAAGAACTGCAACCACTTTAAAATCCCACTCAGCATTGGAAAACTGAGTACAAGCAATATGAGACCTGAATTCAGTATTTGCATTGCAGATGTGAAGATAGTCCACACCTCTAAGGGTTTCTGGACACCAGGGATCACTAAATTACAAAAGCAGATGTCCGTTCAAAGTCCAAGAGGTTAATAATGAACAACTTTATTTTATCTGTGGCTGGGGAGGTAGACTCAGTGTTGTCAACCCCAGGCAAACAGACAGCAAAGCATTTCCCAAGAGAGATCTGAAAAGATAAGTCAGAAAAATGCACCTGTTAGAAAAATTACCCCTTTCCTGGGATTTCCTATTGGTTTTGCAACAACTGGACATATTTGTCCACATGAGTCACTCTTTCCCCTTCTGCCTTACTTATCTAAGTTAATAATATTCAGAATAAAGACAAAAAGTTCATTTCCATATGAAACTTATTATAAGACCAGGTAACCTAATGGAAAAAAATCAGATGTCTCACCTTAAGTCAAAGGAAAAGATCTAAGAGTGGTAACTTTTGTTTCTAGGAATTACATTGAAAATCATGTTTCAAAGATTAGATTTTCCACTGTTCTCAATTTGGGCTCTGAAATTTGTCTGAAAGTGAAGCAACAAGGGAAAAGAGATTTCCTCATGATTTCACATGCATTTGGCATGCTATTCCGAAAGTCAAAACTATCACACAACCAAACTAATAGCACACTGAAAAAGAAAAAAATGGTACTTTTCTTATAAGTAAAAAAAAGAAAGAAAGGAAGAAATGAGTAACACTCCAGGAAAGACTTCTAGTGTTTAATCTAGTTTTACACCCTGTCCCAGGAAATGGAACTCCTTTCATTCCTTCATTAAGTTTCTTCCCTGGCCTCTTTTACATTCGAAATGAGCAGACAAGCCTTTGTTACCACCAGCAACTCATCCACGTTGCTCCCTCCACACATACATGCCAGTATAAGAAACCCAATCCTCCTGTTTCTAAACATGAAAGGCTGCCTGGTCCTATGGTGCCGAGGAGTCTAGGTATCTCAAGAAAGGGCTTAGATCATAGGCCACCCAGCCCCTCCCCTGGGACAGGCCTGCTGACAGCAGCAATGGAAACCCCACCAAGGGTGGAGGCTTGTGGGTAAATGATTATTATTTTAAATTGTCTTGCATTGTAAAACCCCTTCCGGGTCTCCAACCATAGTAAACAGCAAAGATTCTACAGGAAACAGCAAAATTGCAGAGAGAATAGTTAATAGCATGAAATAAGCATGATGGTCAAATTGAACAGAAAACCAGCATATGCTATGGCTCTCTAGGCCCTCTGGGCTCCAAGCAGTTCACTTCTACCAGCCTAACAGATATTCCCTTAGGAAAATAAAAAAGCCCATTACAATCCCAGAGGACTGGACTAGGGATTTTTCACTTTTTCATCAGAAGTACAGATTGGGGTCCTTTAACAGGTGAGTTTAAGAGAGAGAGAATGTGTGCGTCTGTGTCTGGCATGCAGGCATGTGTATGTGTGAAGGAGAACATTGCAGTGTTTTACTCTGTTATACTTCCTGGTATTAAGGAGCAAGGCACTTATTTAAATTCACTTGGGGCATTTGTTCAAAATTCACATTTCTGGTTTGGTGATATGAGGTGAGTCTTGGGCATCTTCCCCTAGTGATTTTTAGGTACCCTAGACTTTAAGAATTATTCACACAGGCTATGGGAAGAACAATTATAGGATTGAACCTCATGGAGAAAACAAAATGATCTCTTTTATCTCTATTTTCAGACAGGCCAAGGTTATAGCTTAGCAGCTACTAAGGTTACATAATAAAGGTGAGACAGTTCAAAATATGGAGCCAGGACAACTGACCATTCATATGAAAATATAAAACTCAATTCCTGCCTCACAACAGACACAAAACTAATTCCAGGTGAATGAAAAATCAGTGTATTTTTACCTTTAGAAGGAAAAATGTGAGATTTTTTGAAATTTTATGATTAGGTAAGATATTTTAACAAGCTACAAAAAGCACAAAGTACAAAGGAATGACATTAATTTAGCTACCTGAAACTTTAAAAGTTCTTTACATAAAAGACTGGAAATCCAAAAGATATGCACGGAACTGGGAAAAGAAAGCTGGACCATCTGGAAGGTTTAGCTCTAATAGAAAATTACAATCCAGGCACTCTCTGGTGGTGCAATGGGTTAGGACGCAGCACTGCAAGCTAGCCACAGCTGCTTCAATGTGAGTTCGATCCCCACCCAGGAGGTGACCCACTTGGCGTGGCATACCTCTGCTATCTCACCCGCTGCTCCCCTCAACAGTGTACTTCCTTAATCTGCCTATTCTGCCCCACACTCTGTCTCTAGTGAATTCTCTTACTGCCCCTGCACCTCTGGCCTGTATCCCAGTTCCGTATGCATTAATAAATAAATGTTTTAAAAAAGAAAATTACAATCTGTACTTAACAAAGAACTTCCATAAATCAGTAGGAAATCAATAATAGAGAAAGAATATAAACAGGTAACTCCTGGGGGGTGGGAGGAAAGCCCAATAAACATAAAAATATGCTCAACGTTTCTAATAACCCAGCAAAAGCAAACATCTAAAAAAACCGATATTTTTATTTCCAGTTAAGAGATAATATTTAAAAACTGATATTAAGGAATGAGAGTTCTTAGACATTGTTAATGGCATTATAAATTCAATCAGTCTGCAGAGCAATTTCTTAATATCTAATTTTGAAAATGTTAGTATTACCTAAGGACACATGAATTACAGTTCTAGACATATAAACAAAATATTTCATATATGTATACAAAGATGTTCATTTTGGTATTATGATTATATTTAAAAAATAAGAGAATAAGGAGAGTATTTTCCTTAAAGACTAAACTATCCATCAAAAGGGTAGTGAATAAACAAACTATGCTAAATTCATATACTGAAACCACAGATTACTAGTAATTAAAATAAATTAGGTCTATTGAATTAACTGTGATAAATCTGCAAAACAATGTCAAAATAAAAGCATATTTCAAAAGACTATGTAAGGATAATAGCATTTAAGTAAATTATTAACACACACATAGTATTATACATTGCTACAAGAACAATTAGATATAATGAACACTATAAAGTTTGCATGCCAATGATGCACATCAACTTTCAGCTAATGGTATTTTCTGGAGAAGGACATTAGCTATAATGTTTCACGTCTTAAAAAGAATGACCTGGGGCCCTCCCTGGTGGTGCAATGGGTTAAAGCAGAGCACTGCAAAGCTGGCTGCAGTCGTTTCATTTTGAGTTCAAACCCTGGCCCCCGCAGCTCCGGCTCTGGAGCTGATCCACATGGCGTGGCAGACCTCTCCTGTTTCATCTGCTGCTCCCCTCAACACTGTACTTCCTCAATCTGTCTATTCTGCTCCCCACTCTGTCTCTGCTGAATCCTCTCACTGCCCCTGCACCTCTGGCCTGTACCCCAGTTTGGTATGCATAAATAAATAAATCTTACCCCAAAAAATGAAAGTTACTATTTAAAAAAAGAGAGAGAGAGAGGAAATGACCTGAAAAGAGTAAGACAAAACATTAGTACCTGTAAATTTGAGTGGTTTAAAAGGATGTCTATTATAACAGTTGTATATATAGCCTGAAATATCTCATAATGAGAAAAACAAAACAACCCAAATCAATCATAACAATGAAACTTAGGTTATGTAAGACTAGCACAATTCATTATAGTCCTGTGATATACTGAAAGAAGCTAGAAAGAAGCTATGGGGTCTAGGTCACCAGTCTTTTCAGAGAAACAAAGTAGGGAGAAGGATGAATAAAGTTTTACAAGACCTAACTCCAAAGGATTTCACTGAAGCAAAATAAGAAAATTTACTCATGGTATTTACTCGTGGACAGAGGAAGAGAAATGCTGATAACCAGTCATGTGAAACACTGTCTTAAAGCCAAGCATGCTCAACCCTTGAAAGCTCACTACAGAAATCAAATATCCTAACAGGGAGTATTGGGGAGAAGGTGGGGATAAATAGGGAAGGAAACACAATGGTCTATGGCCATGGAGTATGGGTGATTTGGTGGTAGGTGCATTATGGTGGCAATGCCTGATGGGGGCATCATAATATTACCTCAATTGAAAATAAATTAATAAACAAGAAGAACCAAGTGTGTTTAGCAGACAGGAGGAAAGGTGGTTATAATTTTCACACTATATAAATCTACTATATAAATCTATCATGAAAAGGCCAACAACAATAAAAAGAGAGATGGGGATCCTGAGGGTGAAATCCAGAAAACTAAGATATCCTTTAAGATAGCCTAAAAAATACATTTGGTGAGGCCACAGACTGTCAGAAGCTGGGCTCCAAACAAATCCTATTCTGAAACACAGGGTCTAGTTTTTTCTTGGGTATATTCTTGGCAAAATGTTTCCTTTAAGGTCATGGCAGAAGTGCCGTCAGGTTAATGAGAGCATCTTCTTTTCTGAAAAAAATGTAAGAATGCATGACATCATGATTAAGTGAAAAGTTGACTAGATAAAAAGAACTCTGAATTTGAGTCACCTGTATAGTAGATGTTCACTGAGTATTTACTGAACTCACAAAACTGCTGCAGTAGAAAACTTTTGAGGCAACAAGGAGGAAAGCCATAAGAAATTCCATCATCACAGATAATATAGTCATCAAAGACAACTTTACTTTCTTTGTCCTTTTTTACGCTACCCCCCAACCCCCCCTCATTTCTCCACTTTCTTGTTATCCTCTACTTACATTTCTGCTACCTTAGTCCCAAAGATTATTTAATCAGGTTTCTAAGAAATCTTCTAAGGAGGTCTCCAACTCTTATCACTTGCTGATTTAGAGGTCTATGCTTCTGAAAAGCACTGTAGGCATTTCATTTTGTAAAATAATGTCAAGTCAACATTTGATGCAGGTATTTGATTCAGTCCCTATTTGACTCAGGTTTCTGGAAGCCAGGGAACATCAGGGGAAACTGAGTCCTTCCCTTGTCTCAGACATTGATTAGTCAAGGCCAAATATAGTGGGACTCCTCTTACAATGACAGTTTTAGGAATGAGTATTGTTGCAATTCTGGCCAATGTAGACACGAGGGAAAGTCTACTGAGAAACAATTTGTTCACCAAAATTGACTGTATGAAATAATACCCTTAGCTTCTGACACCATTATGTGACATAAGACGACAAGGGGGGAAAGCCATATACTGAAAATGGAAGACTAAAAAGTTAAGAATAATCTGAGTCCTCGATACAATCATGAATCAATCCTGAAGCAGCCGTATCCTAGGGCTTAAGGAAACTACCAAATGTCTAAAATATTTAAGCTTCCTTTAACTGGGCAGTTTCTGACAGCAGGAACTATCCTGCAGCACCTCCTACTCTAAATGATAGCTGTCAGATCTCACTAGGGGAGCACATGGCCAAAAGTGCCTCTATGGAGACAGTCTACATCTTTTAAAATTAAATTCATCAGGCCAAGAGAAATCTGTTACTCGAGGATTTTCAATCTTTCTACTCCAGGGCAGCATTTTAGAAAGTCCACAACTTTGGTAAGCATTCATTTTTACTCAACAAATATTTGACTACCAACTCTAAGCCAGGCACTATTTTAGAAGTTAGGGCAAAGGTAAGGATCATGTGGGAAGATGCTAGGGAGTGCTTTAGGGGCAATAAAGAGAATGAAAACAGCTAAATAGTTGTGAGAGAGGCAGAGTGCTGGTAGATCAGGTTAGAAAAGTCTGCAGTAACCAGGTGAGATAGGACCTTAGACTGACAAGACATTTGCATATTATTCAAAGTATAAAGGAAAACCACTGATGTATTTGGGGGAGGGGAGCCTGGAAGAGGTAATTTGAGGGGAGCTGGTAACAATCCATGATCCATTTACAGGAGATTTCTTTATCTTCCCTCTGGTTTGACTGCTCAAAGGTACCATTTTATTTCTTCTCAGTCCTAAACACAGAATCACAGTGCCCTCGGATGTCGCCTGAGCCTCAGGAGCCTCAGGAAAGGGCTGTGCCAAGGCTCTTGCTTTAGTCCTACCGCACATAGCACCCCACATTTGGAATACTAGCTTGTCTCTGTAAAGGAGCTGTGGAATCTGACATATTAAATAGTACCCAAACAAACAAAAAAAAAAACACTTCTTCAAGTTCACTGCCTTGTTAGAGGCCTCCCAACAAGCGCAAAACTTTCTTTAAAAAAAAAAAAAGAAAGAAAGTAGGTCAGCGCTCTTCTGCCTGGTAGCAGGCGCACGGAGTGCTGGGCAGACTCCAAAGGCAAAGGCTCCACTCGGAGGTCTCTATTGAGCAATTTGAGTGATGTCAGTACCAAGGGCCTCCGAAAGCCCAACGGTTTCTGAAACTGACCTCACCCGTGGTTTTCCTGGTAACTTTTTAAAACCATTACTTCCTGCCCTGTGCTTTATTTATCCCACATGTTTATTTTCTATATAGTCTATTCCGAAACAGAGCTCTGTGTGAGTTTCCAGGTCACCACGTCCCATCGGGGCAAACTCAACAGATGTGGGATGAGCTGGAAGATAAAACAGGCCATCATGCTGATGCTGAACAGGGTTCTTGTGGGGCCAGGCAGGGAAAGTTCGTGTCTCAGATCTGCACAGTCTTCCTTCTCTGAAAGACATCTTATAGGCGGGGTAGGTCCTCCCAACCCCTACACCCAAGAGCATTCCTTGCTGACATGTTTGACATGAGTGTGGAGGTCAAAGTGATGTCCCAGGATTCCTAAGAAGCCTGCTTTCATTTCTTTCTTCTTCTGAGGGCACCAGCAATTTCCTCCCATTTAATTCATTCTTTGGATCTCCTGGCATGGTCTGTTGTTGCCATAGCAACAAGGACCAGCAATGCTGCTCACTGAGGTTAATGCACCCTGTGGCCCGCTGCCCACAGGCCTCGGCCTCATCTGCAACGGCTTGCCTGCTCTGGGCTAACACTGCCTGCACTCTGCCCACCCCCAGTAGCTTGGCACTAACACAAGAACAAGAGCCGCCCAGAATTTTAGACAAGATTGATGCTTCTCCACCATATCCCAACAAATTTTAAAAAGGAAAACCAAGAAAGCTCCCTAGAAAACCAAACCCCAAACCTTTGAACTCAGTTTTGCTAAAACTAAAATTGATCCTTCATGCTTCTGAAACCACCAGCAGAGATCTGTTTTCAGCTATGAGCTATTTTCTTTGCCTTCCTCCATATAGGAAGCTCATTCTTCAGCTTCTTAGGAAGTGGGGCCTGGTGTTACAAGGTCTATGTCTATGATGGTGGTGCAATGAAGACAGAAAGCACAATCAAAATAAAGGCTTTTCAATGAACTTTACCTTTTATTATACTTATTCCTATAAAATAATTGTATCTATATAATGAGCACCTTAGAATAGGGTATCTGGTGTACAGTAGGTCTTCAAATTTGCTAAATTAACATGTAACATTTATTGAGGTCTTACTATGAACTGAAGTATTTTATATACAATTGTCTTGGCTTCTATTGTAGGATTATTACGAGGTCTAAAAATACATTTACTCCACTCTCATTATAGACAAGGCCTTCTTTATGCACTGTACACATGCTGTAGTGAGCCTCACAGCCCTGTACTGTGTTGAATGTTGACTCTTTTATTTGGAAAGGGGTCTCTGTAGATTTAATCACATTATGGATCTTGAGATGAAATCCTTTTGGATTATCCAGAAACAACCTAACTTCAAAAACAAGTAGAGATGGAAGAAGAGAAGATAGAAGATGAGAAGACATAGGGAAGGGGGAAGGCCTGGGGCCTGCATTGGAGGCTGGAGTCTGGAATCAGACTCCAGTGATACAGCCACAAGCCCAGACACATCTGGGGCCACCAGAAGCTGGGAGAGGAGAGGGAGGATAATCTCCTGAAGCTCTCAGAGGAAGCAGTCTTCTGACCTTCTGACCTTTGACTTGGGACTTCTGGCATCTGGAACAGAAATTCTTGAGACAGTAAGTCTCTGTTGTTTTTTAAGTCCCTGAGTTTGTGGTGATTTGTTATGGTAGCCCTCTTCTGTCTTCTCAGACAGAGATAAAGCAAAGAAGATGAAGTGATTCAGTCAAGTTCGCACTGTAAGTAGCAGAAATGAAATTTGAAACCAGGCAGTATGGCATGAAGCCCCTGCTCTCTAACCTACATCCCTGAAATATTACCTATTTAACATCTACTATGTGTCACATGTGTTAGATGCTGGGGACACTGCCATTAACGAAAGAGACCAAGTTTCTTAAGAAGCTTAAGTGAGAACTGAGGGTTAGAAGGAATGAGTCATTTGTCTAAGGTCACACAATTGGCAGAGCTGAGACTTGAACTCAAGCATCCCAACTTTAAAACATAATGGGAGCCACGGGCCTAGTTGACAAATGAGAGGTGGGGACATGTGGGACACAGCAGCAACCACCCTGTTTCCTCTGAGCAAGGCCCTCTGTCTTCTGGGCTCACTCAGCTGCCTCTGACTGGGAGCCCACTGTTCTACCATGAGGCAGAAACAGAACCTCTTTTCTCCCTCAGGTGTCAAGATGACCAAAGCTCTGGAGAAAAAAGCACTTCGAGGAGTTGGTGAACACTGATACTACTCCTCTAGATTGAAGGCAGGCAAACATATCTGACTTAACTCTTCTGGCACCAGGGTTAGGGCTGCCTCTAAGTTTGCAATGGAATAATCTGAATTCCACCTGGAGAACAAAATAACTTAAGTGAAACCAGACATCATTCCCCAGGCCCAAAGGTAAAACTCTGAGTAGTGCATCTGCACTTTCCATGAAACTGAGATGTTGTGTTCTGGGACTTCTGACACCTAAAGACAAATACGTTTGAGAGGATAAAGGTACCAGAAAGAGCCAGAAATGTGTTTTTAAATTTGTTTCTTCCTTACAGGAAAAAAAAATGAAAAGAAAAAAAAATAGGTAAGCCTGAATAAATGTGGTGCCATTTCCCTTTATGAATTGAATTTAATTAGATCAATTGCAAAAGCAAAGAAGTCAAAGGGAATAAAATGAGAAGAATGAAAAAAGGGAGGGAGGGAGCTTGAGAAAGAGGAAAAAGGGGGGGCGGAGGTAAGAAAGCAGAGAAGCATAGGAAAGTCCAGCCATAAAAGGGAAAGAAAAATAAGAGGATGCAGCAACAAGAAGGCCAGTGATAGCAGATAAGGGAAAAATAAAAGAGAAAAATCAAGACGGGTAACCAGAGGAAAAGCAAACGGGGGGGGGGGGGGGGGGGGATAGATGGATATTTCTGTGTCGGTTTTCCAAATGACCTTCCACCTGGGGCTCTGACCACCCCCTTCCTTTAGCCGTTGCTCAGGGGACTTTCTATCAG
The DNA here is from genome assembly GCF_000260355.1 of Condylura cristata. Classification (NCBI taxonomy): domain Eukaryota; kingdom Metazoa; phylum Chordata; class Mammalia; order Eulipotyphla; family Talpidae; genus Condylura; species Condylura cristata. The sequence continues at coordinate 31,738,664 of NW_004567122.1, read as the reverse complement.
TCTATTGAAGAGGCAGGAGGCTATCAGTTTACAAAAAGAGAGGAAGCAGAGGAAGAGGAAAGAAAGCAGACAAATTACTAAATAAGGAAGCCAATTATCCAGTGCACCATACTTTAAGCTGTCAGGCGGCTGCTATTCCTCAGGCACCTTTGAGCAAAGTGGAACTCAGAACTCTACAGAGTTTGTTGCCATCTGGCCTTTCCAATAAGATAATCTCCACAGACTTTCCCCATCTATATCCAATTGCCAGCATCCTAAGCAAAATCTTTCCAAATCAGAGACCACTGTTACAGCACCACTGGATCACAGGCTCACAGAAGCAGAGAGGACTCCAAATAAAACTGCCCAGGAGCCATTTCAGTTTCCTATTTGGACAAGCTACGGGGCTTATTTGGAGCTGACTGCTGACTCCTCTAATAGCAACAAACATAAAAAGCCAAAAGCAATAGACATTGCTTCAATCGAGAAGCCAAGGATGGTGCAGGGTGAAAGATCTTTTATGACTGCCAAAGACTAGTACATGGAAGGCAGGTCACCACACAAGTACCTTAATTGATGGAGAATTCTTTATTTTCACTTAAAACCCTTACAAATGTTGATGCAGAATAAAGTATCACCTCATGCACTACAGGGGCTGACATGGGCACTGCTATACAATAGCAGCCCCCACAGAATTTGATGTGGGAAAGCCAGGGCAGAGAAAGATTAGACCAGGGACCAAAATGAAAAGAATCCTGTTAGTTAGTGGCAGGTTCCACTTTGCAAGAAATATGAGTTGCAGAGAAGGGCTGGGGCATGGGGCAAGCAGCAGCAGCACAGTTATATAACATCTCCAGCTTGAGTAAGAACCAAACTAACTCCAGCAGTGGACACTTCTGCAAAGTTTACAACATACTGTATTATCTTGTTTCCTGAATAAAGTCATGTGATATGGATGCTTGGATCTGAAGGAAAGCAAAGACCTTCAAGAAAAGGAAAATATCAGGTTGGTAGTGGTCACATTAACTTAGGGTAGAAAATGCCCATCTTTCAATGATTATTATGTCCTTAAGTCCCTCTGAAAACAGAAGTGGTCAATCAGCTTGTCCTCTCACCAGTGTACTGTGTAGCTTTATAAAGGATTCTCATTCTCCACAGAAAGTGAAGACTAACTCTAGGGAACATTTAAAGTGACCGATACACTCATTTTCATGTTCTGTAAGGTAAAACTGATTAGTCACATTCAGAATTTCTATAACAATATTCTCAGAATAAAGTTGGTGGACTACCTATGTCAAAATCACGAAGGGGGACTTCTCAAGCATACAGACTGCTGAACTGAAATTTCCTGATATTGGGCCTTAGGAATCTATACATTTTTTTTAAAGATTGATTTATTCATGCATACGGAACTGGGGTACAGGTCAAGGTACAGGGTCGGTGGGCAGACTAAGTACACTGCTGAGGAGAGCAACAGGCCGGTCAGGAGAGGTCTGCCCACACTATATGGATCACCTCCAGGGCATGGATCTGCACACCATGTGGCAGGGATGGAACTCATGCCTAAGTGGCTTTGGCTTCTTAGTGCTGTGCTTTAACCCGCTGTGCCACCAGGGAAGGCACGGAATCTACATTTTTAAAGAAGCTCTGCTGGGGCGATTCTTACGTACTCCAAAGTTTTAAAACTCTTGTATCACATGCTATCAGTGGGTCCTTTTCCTCCTCTTTCCCTCCCTCCATTTTATCCCTTTTTCCTCCTGTCTTCCCTATCTTTCTCACAACCTATCTCAAGTTTCTCACGAAGCACTGGTTTGGATGCTAAAGGTATAAAAAGCAGAATTCACAGTGACAGTGTGAATGAAGAAACATTTCTTTGCAATAAAGAAACATTCATACTTGTAAACATGTTCCTGTAACTCTACTGTAAAAGATCACATCAGCCTATGAGAAGATGATTTTGGCTCCCATTCATGAAATGCAGAACTTCTGAAATAGTTAAGGAAATTAAAACACACACCCATTATCACAAATACCACCTAGACAATGTCACAGAGTATCTATTTGGGGAAGAAATATGTAAATATAAACACATTTATCATATTTGTCAATAATTATTTGCTCCACAGACTACTCTCTTTTTGTTATCTGTTTGTGGTATACAGAGAATAGCTATCTTCACTTAATGTGAATAAGAAATAAAACTTAGGTCATTGCCAAGGGTGTTACCAACTGAGTAAGTGAACTGCTGGCAGAAGAGATCTGCCACAGTGGCTAGGGACTTCTTAAACACAGAAAGCAGTTTCTCCTGATCTTAGAGTGAGTACTGAAAGATAACAACAAGAAAACAGAGGCAGAAATAGCTTCAGAGAACTGATTTTAGAAATGGTTATGAGGCATTTTCATTCATCCTGTCTTCTCATTAAACTAACCTGTTGCATGCGAAAGGAAATACAGTGACTCTTAACCATGTTCTAGTCCAAATATGGATGCCACTGCCTCAGGGAATGCAGACTGGATATTCTGCTGTGTTTAGAACATAGCCTAATACACTATACCCAGCACCCCAGTTAGCTGAAGATCAATTTCCTGTGATTTCTCAGTTCATCTTCCTGTGACATCCCCGTAAGCCTCCAAGCCCCTGTTTTCCTTCACTTGAGCATTAATCCATCACTTTCCTTTCAAGTTGTGAAGGATTCTATCACTTTCCTTGCCAAGTTCATGGTCTCTATACCTTTTTTTCCACTATGTTACCCTTCACCTTTTAACATCCTCCTTTTTCTGCATCTTTTCAGCCATCAAAAGTTCTTTGATGAGAACAAAATAAGTTCCTTACCAAAGTTTTACATACATTTTTGTTCTACAAGAGGGAAGAAGAGCTCCAAAAATTCCAAGTCAACCATAAAACATGCCTGTGAAGGACAATATTTTCCTTTTAGACAAAGAAAAGAAAAATAAGCACATACTACATGCCATGAAAGACTCAAGAGATGGCAACAATGCAGTTTCAGCCCTGCTGATCCAACCTGAATGAGAGGAATGGACCAGAAGGGAACCCTGTCTGATAACTATTAAAAAATTCCACTGCTTGGTAAAAAAACAACTTATTTCCTGTGAGGTGGGAAGCTGTGCATGCCATCAGTGGAATTGTATATCAAATCCGCCTTGGGAAAGAATCCACTGGTCTCACAGTCAAATGCTATCATATTTCTGCCTGTTTGGATTTTGGCTAAAGTTGTCTTTCACACTGGTTTTCTGTGTACTACAGTTGTGATCCATGTATGTTGGCTCCACTATCCCCAGGTCTATAGATTCAATGTCAAATCAAGAAGAACAACAACAACAAAAACACTCTGATACTTTGAAAACCACTAGCATAGCACAATAGTTTCCACAGGTTTTCAGGTGCCACGGAAGAAGACGAAAATGGAAAAAAAAGAGAGGAAATCACTCAACCTCAATACCGCTGTCAACCACATGAGGTTGGCCTGAAATCTAATAACAGATTATGTTGACTCTGGCACTCACCAAATATTTGGGCAAGGGTGGGGTGGGCTAAAGAAATGCCTTTTTTTGTAGGAGACATTTTCATTCTCTTTTTTTCTCCAGATTCATGTTGTGATTTCTCAAATAATTCTTATCACTTGATACAAACAAAAAAATATACAAAGACTAGGAAACTACATTTTTAGTCACTCAGGCTGAAGCAGAGATGATAAAGGTCTTACATTCCTGATCATTTTAAGATGCCCTAGCTATCCCTCTTTATGATCTATTGCCATCACCTACCTTCAGTTCAGGCAGAACAGCCAGTCAGTGAACGCATGAATCTATTCTACTGAAGAAGACCTAGGAAGCACTCTCAAACCTAGAAAGTTCAGCTTCTCCAGCAGGAACATGAGATAGGGAAGGGTTCAATGTGTAGTTTACCAAGTTATAAAGAGAACTCTGAGTTTTTAGAAAAGCTTGTATGCTGTAGATCTTGATCCTGAAACTTTTTAGGAAACAATCTATAAGCATCAGCAGAAGGACAAGTTCACGGCTCATCACTAGGCATGTAAGGAGAGCTTAGCTATGCAAAACTGGGTGAGAAAGTAGCTTTTGCTTTCCAACCATACCACCCACAGTTCTCACTCCCTTTCTTTGTTTCCTGCCTCCTATTTTCTCAAAAACACTCAACATTATCACCATTATCATCATGAGCATCATCACTTTTGAATTCTTACCACTGTACCTGACATTGTATTTTTTATACATTGCTTAAAGAACCTTCACAATACACTTACAGTGAAGATGCTACAATTATTAGCGTTTATAGATGATAAACCTAGAACTCAAAAATTATAAATAACAGATGGTAAGTGATGGAGCTAAGACTCAAAGTCATGTCTGTAAACTAAACTACAACAGAAAAAGTGTAAGTCAGTTCAGTTTACCAAGTAAACATTACAATGAGGTATACCAAAAAAAATACACAGAAAGCACGGAAAACTTTACCTTCATATAAAGCTAAGTCAAACCAGATTCAGTGGTACAGAAATTTTTGTTATAATTTGAAAGGATTTCAATAAACAAATTAGAAATTTATAAGATTATAGATTCATTAATCAAAATGAGAAAAGAACCCAATAATTTCTTTAGTGACATAATACTAGAAATCCTTCCCTTTGAAAGGGCAGGTATATGAAAGGCAAATAAAAATAGGAGAGGCATGTTAAAGGTCCACCTCTGGAACTCAAAGCTTTGTTTTCCTGAGAACTGTTGAACTGAGTTGTCTAAGAGAAGTCTAAACAATGACTTAAGAAGATAGGAAAATTGATAATATGACAATAATATCTGTAAATGGTACTGCTACAAGTGATCACATAAGAGTTTTCATTAATATTTTTAAACAATCAAATATGCATTTATCCTAGTGGTTTTGAAATACCCAATAAAAGAAAATATCCTAACTGTCAATAACCTTTTTACCCTGTCTCTTTAGCACCAAGCTCACTGGATCATGGATATGCAGACTGGTATACAGAGAACAGTAAGAAATGGCTACACATCCATTTTATATTACAGAGTGCATTGAAGATAGGGATAGGATTATAATTTGGACCACATATTAATTCGTAGACTAATATTGGACTGTATAAAATATAAAAAGGTTAAGTCAACTGGGCAGAAATTATAATCAAAATGTCTTAGGTTGACAAGAGAATCACCAGAGACCTGACTGCTCTATCTAAAATAGAACCACAGTCTTAGACATTAAATAGAGGGTGGGTATGGGCTAGAACCCACTGGTGGAGGCTACAAACTCACATCAGATGAAAAAGGAAATCACCTCATATCACAATGTGGAGGTAAATGCCATCAGGAAATTCCCTACCTGCAGGTAAGCCATGTCCCACAACAAATGAGCAAATGCAAACAGCGAGTTTGAGTTTGCAGGTTAATGTATGTCCATTCACAGATATATATATGCTCATATGCCCAATAGAAATATAGATACACATAACCATGTGAAAGCAAACAAATAATAATGCATGTTGTTGTCTAGAGAATAATGTCTTGCTTTAACAGATGAAGGGCCATACTGCGGCTAGAAAAAAAGCCTGCTCTAAGGGAGCAGAGCCTGAGAACCATGGCTATCAAGTCCACAGAACTCCTTCTGTGGCTATCTCAACAGTGATCTATAATCTAGAGCTCTCATAAGTTCCTGGAATGACACATGCTTCCCCCAACCTCTAGAAACTTTCTAGGGAAAACTTCCAGGGTGAATTATTTGTTTCCAGAGACCCTAGTCTTGAGGCAGTTACCTCCTTCTGGTCCCTTGTATGTATAGTTCTTCATGGTAGAGCACACAATCATCAAATTTAAAAATTACTTCAAGCATCTCAGGGAGCCAACCATACTTCAGAGAGGTAATCAGGTGCATACATTCGTCAAAAAGGCATGGATGGGGATATTTTTCAGAGCACTGTTAGTCATAACATAACACTGAAAACAACTTAAAAGTCTATCAATAAGAGGATAGCTCAATAAAGTATGGCATAGTCAATCCCAGTAATACTACACAGCATAAAGAGCAAGTAGATCTATATAAACTAACATGGAAAGGCTCAAGGGCTTTTTTTTGAGTGACAAAAGCAAACAGCTAAATATATACCATATGACTTACAAATCATCATTCCAGATATATAAACAAAAAAAAAATTATAGAGTCACATACATGCTCTTATAAAGGAAATCAAGGTCTCCAAGGGTTTTTATCAAATTGCTAACCTCAGATCCTCTGAAGGGTATAGAGAACAGCCCTGGGATTTATGGTATTGGTTAAAGGAAACTTCCTCTCACCTGAAATTTTCTTACTTTGTTTATAAGAACAATGTATTCATGCACTGCTTCTATAATGAGAAATAATTTAAAGATATTTGAATAAACCAGGCATATCTTACTTATAAATGGAATCCTTCCCCTTGAACATACACAAGACAGTAGCCCTTTCCCCCACCTCAACCCTCCCAGAAACTGCCAATATCATTTTTCCACATGCAACAAATATTTCCTGGGGCTTACTGTGTACAAACTCCTGTTTCTGTAAGTTAGTTATCTCAGCAGACAGCCTCCTACTAAAGAGTTTCTTGATCCCCTAAGATGCCCCATATCTCACCTCCTAACCCCAAGTTTTTTTCCACTAAATTATCGTTGGTTCATGAACTCTGATGTCCAATCTCTCACCCTGAACCTCAGGGAACCATTCTTTCAGGTACTCATCTCTTCCTCAACAAGTATTAACAACTGTTAGCCTCTGTACTACTTTACTACATCTACTCCAACACTTATCTAACTGGGAGCACTCCCAAGTCTACAGAGGTTAGAAAGGAGAGGGGTTTTTCCCACCCTGCAAGGTCTTATAGTAGGAAAATTCACTGTGACACACACAAATCCTCATCTGAAATCTGCCCTCCACCCCTTGCTATACAGAGCAAGAGTGGATTGTTATTTTGAAGTCTGAGATCTGCTGACCTCCCATCCAGACATCCCTAGGTTCTGCTCTGGGTACAGTTGGAAAGAAAAGACACATTTGACACTAATTAGATTTGGTTCTCATCTTAGCTTTGTATCATTTCTGCCAATGAACTCTCTCTGGGTCAAGGCTCAGCCCCACTCTTCCTTGATACTTTGAAAGGCCTACAGACCTTCCACTGAAAGCTCAGTTTCTATTAACTTTCCTTTCTCCAGTTTGTCCCCAAACCAAAAAAAAAAAAGTTAAAAATAAAAATTCCAGGGACTTCCTTGGTGGTGCAATGGGTTAAAGAGCAGCACTGCAAGATGGCCACAGCTGCCTCTGTGCGAGTTCAATTCCCCAGGCCCAGAGGTGATCCACATGGTGCGGCAGACCTCTCCTAGCCCACCCAATGCTCCCCTCAGCAGTGTACTTCATCAGTCTGCCTGTTCTGCTCCCCACTCTGTCTCTGGTGAATCCTTTCACTGTCCCTGCATCTCTGACCGGTACCCTAGTTCTGTATGCATAAATAAATCTCTTTTTTTTAATAAATAAAAATTCCAAACAGTCTGGTGATGGTTTGGCAAGTGCCAGGTTTCTCCAGTATAGAGAGAAATTTGTGGGTAAAGGGTTAATAATAACATTTCCCTGGAAGTTCTCTTCCACCCTGTTAATGGAACCCAAGTGCAAACCTTGGCAGGAATTACACATTAGCTCATGACAGGTGTGGGCTTCATGCTGGTTGCTGCTACATTTCCAGCAAAAAATTGGGGACATGGGGACCACTCCACGACACAGTAGGCTGGAACAGATTGCTTTGCAGAAATCTCTTCTGGCTGAAATAATTCCCTGTAACAACTTCCTTGACACGCTGTCAGGATGGCCTGTTTCCAAGGTAATAGCTGAAGCATGGGGACATAATAGACATTATCTGTGGTCTTCCAGAGATGAAGTCACAAGAACAACCCTGTTGCATCCTCCTAAAAGTCACCCCACCTTTCAGCAATGTTTACCAGATTGAGTCCCTTGTTATATGCCCCCCATCAGTCTTCAGTTCTTTCTGCATCTTACTGTTGTTTATTTCTCTCTGTAAATATTGGGTAAATAATTCAAACTGAAATTTCTGTGACAAAAGCAAGCTACTATCACCCAGGGATTCCCTACTTCTATAAAAGGAGAGGCCACTCTCTGCTCTGGTCAGTGTTTTTAAGATAGAAATGCTTTTTAGGAAGAGTTCTTTGTAGATCTCTTCTAATTGAAAATAAGACCATAAACAATATCCAAGATATTGGCAGAATGATTTGTGTCCTGGGCTAATGAATAGTGAATTCATGTCCACCTGAGGAAAGAGTCTTTGCAGATATAATTACATTAAATAGACACAAATGAAGTCACACAATGACTGCCTGTAAGAGAGTAGAGACATAGGCACAGAGAGAAACAATTTGTGAAGATAGAAAGAGATTGGAGTGATTTATTTTCAAGCCAAAGAATGCCGAGAATGGTCAGCAACCAGCAGAAACTAGTAGAAAGCCATGGACCTACTTGGATAAAGATGGGACCCTACTGATTATTAATTTAATTGTTTGATGGAATTATTCAACAAAAGAGAACAAAATTTTTCAACGAAAGAGAAAAAAAGCAAAAATGCTCACAAGCTCTATGCTACAGGGTGTCTCATTTTAAATACCACAATCACTACAAATCCATTCTGGTTCATTTCAATCCTCTCTCTCTACTTCAGCAAGAGGAATTTTTTGAAAATTCAAATCAGATGTCACCCCTCTCTCCCTGAAATCCTTAATGATGTCCCATTACTCTTCCAATAAAGACTAAAATCCTTACCAGAACCTAACAAACCTGCAAGTTCCAACCCCTGCTTCCGCTCCTTTTATGCCTTACAGTCTCACTGACTTCTAATGTCCCATGCTAGCTTATCTTTAACCTCAGGACCTTTGCACATGCTGCTCTGTCTCAAATATACTCATCTCCTCTTCCCCCTCAATGTACATTGTATCTGCACAAACATACTCATACAGACATATGTTCCTTTTACCTGGCTAGTGATTCTCATGCTTCAGCTCTCTGGTCAGTCATTTCCATAGAAAATCTTTCCCTGCTCCCCTCATCTTTCCAAAGTAATCCAAGCCTCTTTCAGACACTCTCATAGTACCAATTCCCCTTCATATTCAGCATGTCTCACCTAAATGTGTGTCATCATTTGATTCATTCTGCCACTGCAGTAACTAAAAACACCATCCCTTGAGCCTAGCATGGTCCCTGCCACACAGTATGATCTCACAGGAGGCTGTTACAGGGTTTTTCCTCCAGGGAGTTTGTGTGCTAAATGCTATTCCAGGTTAATAGGTCTCTACAGTCTCTTTACTCCAATAGTCCTTGCTTTATACTTTTATTATAGTAACATTTCACATCTTATACTGTTCTTTGATTGCTCAGATCTTTTTAAGTCTTCCAGCCACTGGCCACATTGAGGGAAAAGATCAAATTGTATTCATCATTGCATATCTCAATGTACAGTATGAAGCCTTTGTAAATATTCGTATTTATTCAATTCTTAAATGTGTATTTTAAAATCCTGCCTGTGATGAGGTAAGGAGGTCTTACAGAGTTGTGTGGGCAGAGAGAATGGCACAGTAGTCAAGAGAGTGGGTTCAGGAATCTGGGCTTGAATCTATTTTCTGCTAGTTCTATGTGATTTTTGGATCACTTAATTCATTTCACTGTACCTTAGTTCCTTAGAACACAGATAAGTTAGTTTCTTAGTTCATAGAAACAAGGATAAGGAGAGTACCAACCAAAGGGTAATAACACTGTAAAGAAGGAAAAGGTACGTCAGCTCTGAGAGCATAGTGGGGTAGGGAATGTTCAGTCATGCCACTATGATTAGTATTTGTTTTTGTTGATGGAATAAGTGAACACTTTTCTTTATATTAAAAACTGTAATAATGAGGGCCCTCCCTAGTGGTGCAGCAGGTTGAAGCACAGCACTAAGAAGCTAAAACCACTTCCGCAAGAGTTCGATTCCCACCTGCCCCGGAGGTGACCACATGGCGTGGCAGACCTCTCCTGACCCTCCCGCTGCTCCCCTCAGCAGTGTACTTCGTCGATCTGCCTGTTCTACTCCCCACTCTGTCTCTGGTGAAGCCTCTCGCCACCCCTGAGCCTCTGGCCTATACTCCAGTTCTGTATGCACAAATAAATCTTTAAAAATAAAATAAAATAATTGTAATAATGAGAGCAGCTATTTTTCTTAAGATGGATATACTTAAATATGTTTAAAGGTTCAGGGAAAGGCTTTATTAGAGGAACAACAATTCAAGATATAAAATAAATGAGGACATTTCACTGCTAGATCTAATCCCCAAAAGCATCAGAAGGGAGAGGTGATAGAGGGAACAAGTCAGAGAGGGTAGCTTCGGAGAGCTTCTTCTTTTATTTTCTTTTAAGGATTTTTTTTTTTCATTGATGCATACAAGAACTGGGGTATGGGCCAGAGGTGCAGGGGTGAGAGGATTCACCAGAGACAGAGTAGGAGACAGCACCATGTGCACCATGTGGGTCAGCTCCCTGGCCAGGGATCAAACTCATGTTGCAGTGGCAGGTATGGTAGTACTGAGATTTAACCCCTTGTACCACGCGGGAAGCCCCATTTTGGAGAGCTTTGCAAAACCAACTCTACTTTCTAGGAAGATGTCATTAGAAATGTCAGATTTTCCATTGTATGGATTCCCCTGTCTTATAGAGGCCTTTCTCAATTGGCTCTAAACTCAGTTTTACCAGTTATTCTCAAATGAGGACTAATTCACCGCACACAGTCTAGGAGAATGCCTAGAATATTTTTTGCTGTTCCAACTGAAGAGGAGAGAGGTGAGCATGTGGTGGGGTGGGAAGAGGGTTGTTAACTGGCATCTAGTGGTAGAGGTCACAAATGCTGCTACACATCCTACCACGCAAAGGACAGTTTCACTCCCACAACAAACAGTTATCTATCAGTCATCTATTCAATGGCAGCGAAGTTGAGAAACCTTCTAGACCACAACATTAAAATAGCCCAGGGGTCCTAGACCTATACTCACAGTATTGGGTTATAAGCTTGAGTAATTTAGTTTCTGTGCTATCACTCCCTCTTTCCAAAGAAGCACCCTCAATGATAATCAACATATTTTAAAACTTTGTAGACTCTAAAATAATTTGCCTTGATCCAAACCAAATTTTTCATCTCTTCCATCCAGGTCCCCAGATTCCCCCACGGTGCCCACTGTCCTTCAGAAGGGACCACAGAGCCTCAAGGAACGCCAAGCTGTTCAGTGCATGCAGGAAATTTGTGGTTAATCACTTCAACCTGCTTTACTTTAAAAGAGATTTTCTGAAACCTGTTTATTGTTTCACTGTGTGGCTGCTCTAGAGTTATCTATGACTGAAGTCTTACATTTATTTGTAGAGTAGAAGAAGGTATATTTTTACTCTCACATCCCTTCCAAGTCCCTGAATTAAATTAGTGTGAACTTTCCAAAATAAATTCACCTTTGAACTGAATCTAAGCATGGAAAGTTTTCGCCTAAAAGGATACATTATTGGAAAATTAGAAGGAAATGAAAAATGGGGATTACAGTGGATATTTTAGTGTAACTTCAGCATTTGTACTTACAAAGGACAAAGTATTTGTTATATAAAAGATTCTCTAACAGAGCTGATATATGCAACCAGGATTAGCTTTCAGTTCTCTTTTCTTCAGACGCTAAGAAAAAACAACTGGAAATAAATAGAATGGAAAAATCAGCACATGTGGATCTAATTCTGCACCATGTCACTGGTTAAAACCCAAGGAAAGAATGTTTTTATCAGAACGGGAAAAGGGGAACAATCAATAATAAGAAGGAAGACCACTGATTCCTTTACTCCACAAACATAATTTGCTGGACCCCGGCTGTGTAGTAGCATTTGTCAAGAACTCAACGTTAACCATGACTTTTCCTACAGAAAACTATTCTTAGAGCTCTGAGAAATTTGCAATATTGGAAGATGTCAGGGCATTTTGAGCTTGTTTTTTCTCTGGATAACATGGAAAAATATGTCTCAATTGCCTGTTTCCTAAAAAAATCACTATGAGTGATTGTGAAGCATACACCTTTTCAAAAATCCATTTCATAGCATAACTCTGACTTCATCCAAAACAAGCCCTAAATAAAACACTATTTGTCAATGCAGAATTAAAACTAGTGCAACACTATGGGGAGGAGGTAGGGGAAATATGCAGGAAAATAAGCTATTTCCTAAATAATATTTTTATATTTGAATGGTTTTTAGGAATAACAGAATACTTCTTTTCCTCTTATCCCTAAATCCCCCTTAAACACATAGACCACACAATCTTGGGCAGAATCTGTATAAAACAGATAAAAGAGAAACAGCTCCAGTAAAGCAGGGGTCCTAGAGGCCCATTCATCCCTACTTTTCCTCAATACTCTTCTTTGTTCCCTGAAGTCTGGATAGATAAGCAGGAAAAAAAAGTTTCCAAGTGATTTTTTTTTTTCATTTTCTCAATGAATTGAGTTGGTTTCATATAGAGCTACAGGATCAGTAACTTACTGATTACTGATTCATTTATCCTCTAATTTTGGCAACAAGATAAGTAACTTACTTCTACTGATGTTAATTTTAACAGCTCAATTAAATAGTAACTACTAGGTAATGTAATTTGGGAAAGCTGATTTTGCTTTTACTTTCCTTGATTCTGTGTTATTTACATCTTTATTACTTGGTGCTCCCAAAAATTAGTTGGCGCTTTTTTGTTCCAAAAGCAGTTTTATTTTTCAAAAGAAGATACAAAAAATGTATCTCAAAAAACAACAAAAAATTTACCAAGTCTCCTTTTTTGTCTTTTTGTTTAATATTTCTTGTAGGTTGTTAGTATATTGGTAAAAGGAAAAATTTTTTCACCTATAATCCAGTCAAACTATAAACTATAACACATGGAGTTAGTCAAGCTGATGACACTGTATAGTTTTAAAAGTGTCTATGCATCATGTCGTGTACATTCCCACTGATGTACTTACTCATAACTGCAAGATACTTAACACTGTAATGTTTGTCACTGATGTCAGGGTCAATTCTGGTTTTGGATGCCAGAAAGAGAACCCTGCTCTCCATTATGGCCCTATGGATATACGTCTACCACCTCTCATCAAAGAAGACATACTCCCAAACAAATCTTCATTTGTCCCAGGGCATGTCCTTAGCACAGGCTAACACACACACACACAAAAATCACAACACTTGGCATTCCCTTGTGGTGCAGTGGGTTAAAGCACAGCACTAAAAAGCTAAAGCCAAATCAGCATGAGTTCAATCCCTGCCCTAGGGGTGATCCACCTGGGGCAGCAGACCTCTCCTGACTAGCCCGCTACTCCCCTCACCAGTGTACTTTGTCAGTCGGCCTGTTCTGCTCCCCACTCTGTCTCTGTTGAATCCTCTCACCATCCTGAGCCTCTGGCCTGTACCCCAGTTCTTTATGCATAAATAAATAAAATCTTTTTTTAAAAAATCATAACACTCATAACCTAAAGAATATACATGTTATTAGGTAATTCTATTTTAATAAAAGCATTTAAAATTCACAGGACCTCTAATTTATACTTGAAATGGGAAGACATCTTTTAAAATGTTTTTCATCAGGAAACAATCTCCCAAAATGCATGCAGTCATCAAAATGATAACAACCACCTCAAATATGCAGCCCTGCCAAAGAAGCCAGTACGACAGGAGCAGTAGATGACAGGGGCTTGCAGAAGTTCACGCTCCCTAAAATATCTTTAGTATTCTTCCCCAAGAAGCATAGGAGAAATCAAAGCAGCTGAAATTGTGGCTTTTTCCTAGCCACTTCTGAAAAACAATCTTCCAAAGACTATACATCTTATTCTTAAGGACCACATTTCCAATGAGGCTAAATAAAGAAAGTGCCTTTAGATTGGCACATGGTTTAAACTATTTTATTTTAGAGAAAGAAAAAATTAAGCAATCCTGGAAGGACTCCATACTCTCCTTTTTAAAAAAAAATTTTTTTTTAAAGTTCCTCTTGAAAACTAGTTACTACTTTGAGCAGGAAGGAAGGGTTTAGAACAGCTGTCCCTGAGTGAGTTGGAAGAATGTTAATCACTGTCCCTTCTCTCCTGTACTTAAAGATTAGCTCACATCCCAACCCCTGCAAAAGGAAACCACATACACTTAACTTCTGAGACTATCATGAGGAATATTTCTGTAACAGTAGTAGCATGTCAACCTGATCTCAAAGCCACTCAAGTCTGGAAACACACCCCAAGGCAACAGGAGCCCAAAGGGTCAGCAGTGGACTGATGGACATTTGAGAAAGCCATTTGTTTCTTGACTTAAGTTCCCCAGGAACAAAAATCAAATTTAACAAAAACAGTAAAGATGCAACTGCCATATATATGGAATCTGAGACTTTAGCCAGTCTCTTCACAGGGAAAGTGAACCAGCACAGGCTATATTAGGTTAAAAATATTATATTAAATGCAATTGTCCTATATATTGTCAAATGAGGAATGCAAGATGTAGGGAGATAGATAACATATAATCCCACTGTAATAAGCAATAAATCCCCCAATACAGGAAAATAATACATGGGTTTTTTCCATACAATTGTCTGTACAATTGCATGAGCTAGAAATGGACAGATATATAAGATACTAATATTCCTAACAGGGAACTGAGAAGCAAAGGAATTGGAGTTTAAAACAAGAGGAATAAACAGAATGACTGTTGGATAGAAAAATATGCAAGACACAATATTATAGAAAACTAAGGCTAAAATTCTGTTTTTATTATAAAAATGTAAACATTAAACATGTACAAAGCCAGAACTCAAAGGTGATATAAATGGAAACTTAGCTGTTTTTAGGACAAAACCATGGATAATTTTCTTAAAGTCACTGCAATAAGCTATTTTAGTATGATTCACTACCTGCAATTAAAACTCATTATTACACACTAGTTAGACATATAACATTAGGACAAAAATGAGCTGCATTTGAAAAGCGGGTTTGAGATGCTGTTAAGACAAGTGGGGTTCTATGGGATCTAAATGAATCAGATGTAGCCTAAAGAATTCCAAACGTTCTCAAAAATGGACAAGTGAAACCAGTCCTCTCAACAAATGATTTTCTCAGGCACCTGGTGGTCTGGAGGTTTGTGAGTTCACAAAAAGCTGAGGACCACAGCGCCAGAGCCACACAGCGATGAAGTGAAAAGCCAAATCCCAAGTAAAGATATTAAAGTATGTTTCTAACTCTGTCAATGTGGTAGCAAGATGTTCATTTTAAATGGTGGATAGGAAACTGATCAGAAAAAAATTTTTAAGGAAATAAAATATTAAAAAATGTAAATGTGACGGAAATTATAAACAGCCTAAAAGCTCCTCTCCCTTCGGGAACAGCTGTGTCTGCTAATCCCTCGAGGAGTCCTCCCTGCGATCGCCCTTCCTTCCTTCCTCCGTCTCTCTCTAATAGCTCCCTTGTTCCTGCTGGACAAAACTAGCCCTTTGTGGCTGCTCTCAGAACAACATTAAAAACAGGAATAGGGAAATTGTAAACAGGAGGCTTCTGGTCTACAGGCGAAGACACACACACAGGCCTCTGAGGCCTACTTCATACTAAGCAAAGAAACAGATCTTTGTTGCTAAAGGGATTAGGGCTGCGGGATTTCGGAGGCACTGCTGAGGCATTCAGCTGGCCTGAAGTAGGGGCTTTGTAAAGAGATACCTCCATTAGAGGTCTGTGAGCGGAAATCATTCATACTCTTTATACAATCTGGGTAATGTGATAGTGTTGGACTGTTAAACGCCTCTGGTGAGACAGGGTCCTATCTTCTTGAATGGTAAATTCTTCAGCAGCTAAATAGATGGTGGTATAATTACCTTCACTGGTTTTTGGTTGTTTTTTTTTTTTTTTTTTTTTGAGGGGGTTGGGAGGAATCTTTCTATCTTTAACCCTTAGTGAGAGTAACATGAAAGAATCACCCGAAAGAATCACCCAAAGCCAGAGAGGCAAAGTCTTCCCAAGTTGACTACTGAGTGCTAGCAACTTACATCGCCAAAAATGGCATTCTGTGCATCACCTGCAGAGACCACTCTGCCCTTACAATCACCTCGACAGTGAGTATCTCTGTAATTGCCTCATTTCATGCCCTTGGCCTAGAATGTCCCCAATTGGCCTACTAAACTCCTACCCAGTCTAGCTGGCCCTTTTATGCCTTGTCTTCAAGACAGACTAGTGTCTTTCCTGGGCAGTCTGTAACTTTCTCCACACAGCTCCTACTTACATTCCCCATAAACTTGAAATTGTTAGTGTCCCCACCTACTTCAGTATATGGTGAGTTCATTCAGGGCAGTGGCTTGTTTACCTGTGTACCCACAATACCCAACCATCATAGATGCATAGAGTTGGGTCCAGCAGGGGAGTGAAGTGGTTGGGTTGCCTTACCTTTCGATTGGTCCCTGTGGTGCCTGGGAGACTATCTACTTGTGTATTTTAATGGCTTACATATATATTTTTTAAATTTATCACTAAACCCTCCCAATGAAAGCAGGGGTTTTAAGAGACTAAGCAAAACATTCTGTGGCCAGTTAGGAAAGAAAGACAAGTTCTCAAAGGAAGATAGCAAATGACCACTTCCCACAAATGGACAGCACCTTTCTGATCCTGCCTCCACACTTTTGGTTAAGAAATGTAACTAGGGCCCTCCCTTGTGGCGCAGCAGGTTAAAGCACAGCACAGAGAAGCTTAAGCCACTTCTGCATGAGTTCGATCCCCGCCTGCCCCGGAGGAGATCCACATGGCGAGGCAGACCTCTCCTGACCCGTCCTGCTGCTCCCCTTAGCAGTGTACTTCATCGATCTGCCTGTTCTGTACCCCACTCTGTCTCTGATGAATCCTCTCACCCTCCGCATCTCTGGCCGGTATCCCAGTTCTGTACGAATAAATAAATAAATCTTTAAAAAAAAAAGAAATGTAACTAGCAAATTGAAAATGCTCTTTGGATTCATATGTAGAGTTTCTGGATTGAAATGTTAACTAAATTGGCTCTTAAATACTTAGAAAACTTCTCAGACCTAACTCCAAAAGTAGAGACCAGAGAAAGAAGAAATGCCACTGAGGCCCCTGGGCTGAAAGTTCTTTCCGAGAGAAAGCAATGGCTCCATGGAAAGTGGGGTTTTGCAATAATTTTACTCAGAAGGGTAAAAGGTAAAAGGGTACTGGTTTCTGTTTTAATATAGACCTGGAAATGAAATGTGGGTTTTCCAAGAACTGTTAGAAGACTGGAGGTTTCTCTACTGATGCTCTAAGTTCTCTGGGACTTCTAGGTGAGCAAGGTATTAGTCATCATTGATCTCTGGCTCTTTCCCTGGATCACAATTTTTTATCCTCAATACCTCTCTTCTCACCATTTGGCAGATGGGACTTTCTACCTTGCATTAGAACTGTTACAAAGAACAATTAAATATGGAAGAAAAAAACAACAAGAAAGCCATGGGCTTTGGCTCCATTCTGCCACTTAATCACCCATTCAAGCAGTTGAGTACCTTCTCAGCTATGGGCCACCCACAGTGCTAGGCACTGAGAATAGGAAGACAAGAATGACATGGACTTGATCTAAAGAGGGATAAGCACACAGAGAAAGAGTGGTTAATACCATGAAGGCATTCTGAGAGCATTAAGTAGCAAAAGGGGTTCAGGGAAGTCCTCATGAAGGAAATAAGAACTTAGCCTAGAAGTAAGAATCTTGGTGGGGGGGAAAAAAGCCATCAACACTGGGGGCAAAAGAGGAAATATAAGTTAAGGACAACTACATATTAGACAGTATTACTGTACTAATATTAAATTTCTAATGTGTGGTGAAGGCACACCTGTTATTTATTTTATGTTGGAATTACACATATGCTCAACTATGTGTTCTTCAGGAGTCATGATATCTGCAAATTACTTTCAAATAATTTGGAGAAAGATCCATGTGTATGCACATTTATACATACAGGAGGCAGACAGGACATATATAACAAAATTTTAAAAAGTACAAGGAACATTCACTATATTACCTGTATGTTTATAATTTTTAAAATGAAACACTGGGTAAATTATATATTTATGTATATATATGTAGAGATATATACATATATATATATGTATATATCTCTACATAATATGTAGTTGTCCATATAAAATGTTGGAGGGGGGGTTAGGTATTACTATCATAACAGCTAAACACTAGACTGGAAGAACAAAAAAATAAGACAGCTTAGAAAGATAAACAGAGAAGGGAGGCACTCAGGAACAGCTGATGGCCGGACCATAGGATCTGGGGCACTAAATAGATACATCTAATCACTACTGGCCCACAGTTGGCATTTGTATTTGTCAATTGAATAAATAGCATCATTTATGCAGGGAACTATAAGCAGATCAGACTAAAGTGAGCATAAGGTTTGTGTTAAAGGAGCAAGAACTGATTCACCTCAGAGGCAGGGGACCTGCCACAGAGCCCTCTGTATATTCTGCTAAGGTCTTAGACTTTATCCTGTGGGCAAAAGACTGAGGTAATGCAGTCAGATTAGCATCTAGAGGGACCACCCTGGCAGTCAGGTGCCATGCAGAGTGATGGAGCACAGACCTGGAGGCAGGAGAGACGCCTGTGGCTTCCTAAAACACAAATCATTGACTCTCACAGGACAAATTTCTCAAAAGGTCTATTACCCAGCATACTTGCAACCTCTGGCATGACAGGTAGCTGATGTAGCTGGTCCAGTGCCTCAACAAAATTACCAGCAATTCAGGTACTATCCTCTTCCACTCTACCACTTTCTGTGGTTACCTGTGCCTGAAGGCTGACTATCCTCATCTTCAGAGAAAGGCTGCAGCAGTTTCAGAATAACACACACAGAGAGCAAAACCAAAGAAAGAAGGAAGCCATCTCTTCTATGTTTTTTTTCTTAGCAAGAAGTTTTGGTTTTCTTTTTTTCAGAAGTTTCCCAGGAAATACTCCTTTCCACTGGCCCATAGTGGGCCACAGCCCACTCCAAAAGCAATCACTGTCAAGAAAATAAGATTACATGTTTAGCATTTAAAATAATTACACATAGCGGGAATCAACTACTCTGAATCATCACTTGAAACACCTAGGAGGCTACCAGTCCAGGCACAAGATGCCAGAAGCCTAAACTTGACAATGGTGGTGAGGACTAGAAAGATTCAAGATTAATTTAGTAAGCAAAGTCAGTAAAATGTAGTTATGAATTGAATATGAAGAAAGAAGCAAAGGAAGGACATTCTTCTCCATATTTCCAGTTTGGGTAAGTGGGTCCAAAGAAGCAAGAGTCTTTAATGAAGAAAGTATGCAGGGGGAAGAGAGGAGTGCCTGTGGGCATCTGAAGATTTTAGCAATTAATGGAAGATATGAGTCAAATCACTATCCCAGAGAAGTGGTTCATATTCTGACATGGTTCTGAGACAGATTTTGGTCCATACAAACATTTAAAAAAAAAATTTAACCAATTAAGATTTTTTTTTAATCATTGAGCAATTCCAAACACAATTATATATTTCGGTTTCTCTGAGGAAACTAGAAAATCTGGAGACACTGGTTCTGCATTCCAACATGTCAAGACTCAGCTATCCCACAATAGCTGCTACCCCTCTAGCTAGAGCAAGAGGTTCTCGAGTCTGCCATACTCACAGTCCTTTCATTCACTGACTTCACCTGTCTGGTTCTTGAAAGCACTTATATCTGACAGTCTGCTAAGAATCTTAGGGAAGAGTTCTGAGTTATAAATACAGCTGGGAGTCACTAACACTTAGCTGGTGACCAAAGTACTGACTATGGATGCCACCACTCAAAGAGAAAGTGGAACAAGAAGTTGGTCAAGGAAGTAACCACATACCAACAACTTTTAGCAGGCAGGTTAGTACACAAGTTAGTGAAGACAAATCTGAGAACAAGATCATTAAGAAATTCAACAGCTAAATGATCTTTCACAAGTGGGAACTCTTCAAGGGAACACTTCAAGGTACTGGATTTGGTATGAAAGTTAGGGCGGGGTGGAAAGAGTAGGGAGGCCTCACCACAAACCTACAACTGACAATGGCAAAGTGGAGGACAGAGTTGGTTTTCAAGCCCTGGAGACTGAGTTCCTACTGGCAAAGGGAAGGAGTTTACACAGTATGAGAATTCACCTGCAGGAAGATGGGACATCGGCTTTGAGGGTAGAGGGGAAGGGTTACAGCGCCATGAACTACATCGCTGAGAACAAAGACTCTAGGCAACCTCTGGTATGCATCCTGGTCTGGTAAATGCTCTTTCCACTCAAGCAGGTAGGCCCACTGAGGGTACAGTGTGCAAGCCTGCACTTTAACACCATATATGGGGGCTGGCCCATCTGCCTGATGTGATACTCAATTCTGAACTTTAAGAGGCTCTGGTGCTTCTTCAATACAAGGTCCTCAAGCTTCCTTTGGGGAAATTTCACTAAAGTAATGTGAAATCATTATTAGAAAATATTTTGTGGCATTTTTCTGAGTAAATTTTCTATCCTAGGAAGTCAGGCAGACTCCAAGGCAATAGATTTCCCATAGCATTCCATTAATGAGGTAAAGACTTTGATCATAACAAACAAAACCCTTCCTGGTTTGGGGCTACAGTGCTAACAGAGCTGCTGGAGACCCGAGAATAGAGGTTGGGCCTCAGTGGCTCTTGTTCTGTGAATCATGTTCTGTGAAGCTCTGAGAAGCAAGGAGAGTTTTCCACACGCAAGCCCCTTGACAAGCCAATTCTAGCTGTGATCTCTAAACTTACTTTTACCTTATCTGTTACTGGGAAGAGAGGGGTGACACAGAATAACAACAAGAAATCACAAGCATTCTAAAAGGCAATGGCCACTCTACTTCCTTTTCCCACAACACTTTCATAAAATTTCCTAGGCATAATTACTTGGGTTGTCTCTACTATGTCTTATTTATTTTATGGTGGAGTTGCTATGAGAAAAAAAAAAGATTTTTAAAGAAATAAGCACAGGAGGCCCTCCCTGTTGGTGCCACGGGTTAAAGTACAGCACTAGGAAGCTAAAGCCACTTCAGCATGAGTTCAAACCCTGCCCCTGAGGTGATCCACATGGCACGGCAGACCTCTCCTCACATGCCCACCGCTCCCCTCAGCAGTTGGCCTGTTCAGCCCACTACTCCCCTCAGCAGTTGGCCTGTTCAGTTCCCTGCTCTGTCTCTGGTGAATTCTCTCACTGCCCCTGCACCTCTGGCCTGTACCCCAGTTCTTGTGTGCATAAATAATAAATAAATCTTTTTTTTTAAATAAAATAAAATAAGCACAGGAGAAAAAAATACACCTGGAAAGATCACTAAGTTGACAATAGGTATCCTTAGAACACTTAAGACCCAACTGATGTAAAAATCTCCATGTCTTAGAAACTATCTCTTATTTTTAAAATAATCTGGTTAGAGACCTTATGCAGAAATAATCAATACTCTAATTCCTTCTAAAAACTGTAGGCTTAAAACAGAATCTGGCGTGAAGAGGTGGGAAGGCCACCATCATTTCACCTTTTTTGAATTACACAGTTAAGTCCAGCAAATTATTCCCCTAGAGGGAATCTAGACATGGAATCTTCTTTCAAGAACATGCTCAATACCCATCTGTCAGGACCAACTGTGGGGTACTGGGGTACAGAATAAGAAACCATCTCTCAAGGTTTCTGTATGTGCAGAGCAGTCAGATGCATGGACTCACTCTTCTTGGGTGACAGGCAGGCATGGTGCCACCCATGAGGACACAGAGGCCAAGGTACACAGGAAGGTCCACATCCCTTTCTCTGGCAGAGTCAAATGCCCAGACAATTAGAAGACAACAGCACATTGTGCGAATAGGATGTTGATGGGAACCCAAACCAAACACCCTAATTCATTTTATATTAGAAGGGAGAGGTCAGCACTGAAAGTTGACCTCACATATTATCACCACCTGCGTACATTTCAGGAAACAGCCCTCTGAGGTGTCTTCCCTCATCTTTGTGTTCTGAATGATACAAAGATCACCAAAGGCAAAGCCTCGATATGAACCCAGTTTGCTCTGATCCGAAGGTCCCTGCTCTTTTCATACCAAGCAACATCTCCATTATGACTTTTTAAATATAGCTTTTCCTGACTCCCTTAAACTGGGTGTATTTATTTGTAGTTCTCCTAAGGCAACCACCTTAATCTGGAAGGACTGCCATTTATGTGCTTGTCAGTTTTATTTACTAACAAATCTACTTACTAAACTTGAAAAGAACAGCACCCTTTTATGTTTTTTGCACTGTGTGATTTTTTTTTAATTTTAATGCGCGATTTTTACTACAAGCTAAAATAGTATCCTTTATAGTCATTCAAATATTTGAAGAACAACAGTTGAATAATATACATCAGTAAAAGGTTATTTGGAAAAATTAAATGGTATCATGAATTGAAGCTAGATGTGTACATTTTTTAATATACCTGTCTGTAACATATGCTTTATCACCTCAGTTACCTGTGTATCACCAGCTCTGCACAGATTTCCAAGTGCTTTTATATGTATTATTTTATGGAGTGATTTTTTTTAATTATTACAAAAGTTTATTTTTACATCATTTTGCACATTTTTTTTTCCATCTCGATTGTAATCCCCGCGTGTCTCCCATCACCAAATCACCCGTGTGCCACCACCATAGTCCCATGCATTTCCCTCTCCCCCCCCCCGTTTTTGATCCCATTCCCCACTCCACCCCCACAACATGTCTCTGGTATATGGTTGTTCATTATTTTTGTTATTTTCTCGCCTGGTCCATTATACTCCTGCTATGAGTGAAACCATCCGGTATTTTTCTTTCTCTTTCTGGCTTATCTCACTAAGCAAGATCTTTTCCAGCTCCATCCAAGTTGCTGCAAAAGACATGTGTTTCTCTTTTTTGATTGCTGAGTAATATTCCATTGTATATATGTACCACATCTTTTTTATCCAGTCATCTGCACTGTGTGATTTTTAAGACAAGGCATGTCTCTCTGACAAGGTGATATTTAGGCAGACACCTGAAAGAAGTGAGATCACTTCTTAAGGAAAGGGTGTGGGGGGGGGGGCGCACAAGTGCTCCAGGCAAAGGACACAGCAAATGCAAAGTCCCCACAAACACCAAAGGTCAATTTAAGGATCAAAACCTCTACTCCCTCACCTCTCTATCACTGTCTCCTCTTTCTGCTTTATTTTTTTTTCAAGGCACTTTTCATTACTTGACTTTATTTGCTTATGAATTTATTTTGCTTAAAATTTATACCTCAACTTGAGTGAGCTGTGAGGACACAGATAGTATCTATTTTCACTACTGATGATCCTGAGAGCCTTGAACAAGTCTGACATGTGAAGGGAATACCACATATGTGTTTAGGAACATACAACTAAATGAAAACAGCATTATATGATTTTTTGGGCTTCATTTTTATTAAGCACTTATTTAGAACCACTGAGCTAAGCACTTTATAAACTTCATTTAAATTTCACACTAACCCCACTGAGAGAGATGTTCTTATGATCCATGTTTTTTACAGGGGTGAAACTGAGGTAACTTGTTTAAGATGACTCAGTAAGTGGTGGGTATGAGATGTGAACTCATGTTCCAAAGCCCATGCTTTTAACCAAAATATTATTTGAATCTTGCTAAGTCCTCTGTTACCTCCAGTGTCACATATGTGGGAGGTCCCTGACAAATATTGATAGAATTGAATACACTTAGTGCAGAGGAGGCAGCAACATCAAAGAGAATATAACCTGGAATTTGAGGAGCAGGTTAGAAGATGCCTCATTCTGGCATGGAAATTGAGAAGAACCAAAATAAAAGATACAAGGAGAGCAGGATTTATTTTCTCCCATAAGAAATAATGTCTAGGGCCCTCCCTGGTGGTGCAGCAGGTTAAAGCACAGCACTGAGAAGCTAAAGCCACTTCCACATGAGTTCGATTCCCGCCTGCCCCGGAGGTGACCACATGGCGTGGCAGACCTCTCCTGACCCGCCCACTGCTCCCCTCAGCAGTGTACTTCGTCGATCTGCCTGTTCTGCTCCCCACTCTGTCTCTGGTGAAGCCTCTCACCGCCCCCTGAGCCTCTGGCCTGTACCCCAGTTCTGTATGTACAAATAAACAAATCTTTAAAAAAAAAAGAAAGAAAGAAAGAAAGAAAGAAAGAAAGAAAGAAAGAAAGAAAGAAAGAAAGAAAGAAAGAAAGAAAGAAAGAAAGAAAGAAAGAAAGAAAGAAAGAAAAAGAAATAATGTCTAAGTGTATTGCCCATGTGACAAGGCCACTTCCTAAAGATTTCTGGGCTGCCTGACACAAAACAATGACATTGACTTTAATTAATGACAGAAAGATCTGTCCTCAAGATCTGTGATGAGAAAGAGGAGATTTTTGTGACCATAGAAATTTTTGGTGATTCAAAGAGAATGCCAAGAGTGGGGATCCTATAAGAAAACCCTGTTGGAGTTCACCCAAGAGGCCCTTGATAAGATGGGCTAGAGAGTTTTGCTCTATTGAAAGGTAAATGACAAAAGACAGTTCAAAAGGTCTTTGTCTAAACAAACTGGACATACCCCACAAAGACTAACCCCTTTGCTTTGATTTTATGTTCACTAAGACCCACTCAGTTTCTCAATATGAGACTGCAATTCTCAGATTAGTCACACGTTTCTCCATCCTCCTGACTGCATTATTCTGCGCTAGTTTATGTGTTAAGCTGGTCAGCATTCAGGTCTATGAGGCAGGCTTTTGCTGCTGATAGATGAGCTCCAAGCCTGGTCAGTGCTGGATTAATTGGTACCCAAGATCTTCAGAGGTAAGTCTGACAGTGAGCCCCAAGGGACATATGCTAGCCACCTCTACCTCCATCAGATGTAGAGATGCCTATGTCCAATAGAGAGCTCTGACATTTAGATGAAAGAATGGCTATATAAACAAATTCACTGATCCCAAAGTTTGAATTATCGCCAAATATCACAACATTCACCACAAGAAATTAAGGCTTGACCATCCACTGCTATGTTCACTTACCTAAAGGTTTTCCTTTTATTCTTTTATCCTACCAAAACCACAGTCTGGGTATTACAACATCAAACCACATTTTCCTACTCACCAACAGTAACTGCAGATTAAAACCTAAAGCTTTTGTACTCATGTCTGTAAACCACAGAGAGTGGTTTATTGATTTCCAGTAACTTTCCAGGTGCCATTTCCTGGAATTCTCCCAACACCACCTAAAGGTAGGCAGCGAAAAGGTCACTTCCCATTTTTAAAAGGAAACAGACTCCTCAAGGGGTGAGGTTCCAGCTGGCCTCCAAACCAAGTCCACAGACATTATGCCTAGAGTCTTTCCCCTAAACTGTACCATCAAGGGGGCCACAAACTTCCCTGACCTTGCTGACGCCAAAAGAGCCAGGATAAGAACTGAACACCAAAGCAGTCAGAAAGAAGGGCTCAAACCCTGGATCTCCTGACTTCCCATGGCTCTCTGTACTACTTACCTAACTTCAACTCTGTCAGCTGTAAACCAGAAAGGCTTTTAAATATTTTTACATGGCATGGTACTGAGTGGTTTAGAAATTAATGACAAGCACACTAGCTAACATTCATCAAAATTGGCCATATCCCAGGCACAGTCTCAGAGGTGGCAGCCCCAGCTGAGCTCTTCTCAGGCTGACACCCTCACCCCAACACCCTCTTCTGATCCAGGTGCTGAAAAATAAGTGCCTCTACCTACCTCCTCCCCTCCCATCCCTTAAACCAAAAGTGGATATCCAGACCTACTCACAGCTTCAACCAATGAAATTCGCCTTTCAGGCTCCTGCTTTCTTTTAATCAACTTCCCCCTTTCCTAATGCCTTGGTTATCAATGTCCTCCTTCCACTGAAGCATAATACATTTGATCAACCTGGGCCAGCCCAGCCTGCCATGATGATTTCTCCTATAATGCAAGATGGTGGGACCTAGATTCACATGGACTGGTTGGTCCACAGGTAACTACTCCAGAGACAGGTATTTCCAACAATGATTCCCTTGGCTCTGAACAAAAATATCCAGGAATCAATCTTAATTCTCACTTTTTCCTCAGTCCCCATGCAACCCATCTCCTGCTAAGCCAATTCTACCTCCAAAATACATCTTAAATCTATCCACTTCTCTCCATCTCCACTGCCTCTTCTGTAGGTCAAGCAACTGTCAGCACTCATCAAAGATCCTTAACAATCTTCCAACTGGCTTAACCCAAGTCCCCTCTAGGACTCTGACACATTACTAGTTGTCTTCCAAAATCCAATTTTCTCTTGTTTTGGAAATTTATTCAAAGGTTACATTTCCTTCCCAGTGTCTCCTTTCACTAACTTAGTCATATGACCACATTCATCTGTTATCTGCCAGTGAAATGTAAGGGGGAAAAATGTGTACAAATTTTTTATCATCTGTTTAAGGAAATGGTTCCCCAGGATTTCCTCTCTGTCTCTTTGTGGGCTAAAATGCAGACGTGGAACTGAGCCAGTTCTGATCATACAAGTGAACAAGAGCAACCTAAGGGAAGATGAACAATAGGAGGGAAGGATCCTTGGTTCCAAAATTATCTTGTGGAGGAGAACTGTCTACCAGTGCTGGATTACAATGGCTGGTGTGATGAGAGGAGACTCTAGACATGAATGGGTACAACAAGTCAGTGTCAAGGCTGGTAGAGAATGTAGAATACAATGGAATTGACCTTGACAAGGGTGGTAGATAGCACTACTAGTGATGGGACAGGGTCAGATTCTAGATACATTTTAAAGATGCAATTAATAGACTTTTCTACTTAATGTGTGAGAAAAACAGAAAAGTCAAGGATGACTCCTAGGTTTGGAACCTGAGCAACCAGAAGAATCAAGTGGCTGTGAATTGAGTTGAAGAAAAAGTGAAGGTAAGCCTGAACTTGGAAAATGGTCAAGAATAAAATTTTGGATGTATTTAAGAGCAGAGTCAAAGCATGGTGAAGATTACTTGGACCTGAATCTTGATTCTCTGTGACTTCAATTAAGCTACTAAATCTTGTATGTGTCAGAGTTCAGATCTACAAAATGAGGACTAAAAACAGCCTGTCTCATAGAGTTGATGTAAAGACTTTCTTTTGATTCTTCCCAAAGGCTCCGAACTTTTGAGATCAGGAAGAAATCTTTACTCATCCCTCTGCTTGCTTATCCAATCTCAAATAACACTAAGCCCCCAAGATTCTGCAAGTAAAGATGTGGTTGTCTGCTGTGGTTAGGGGACAGCTGTAAGGAAGCATTCAAAGCAGCTGGTATAGGCATATAACTAGAACATTTTCTTCACCTCAGATTCCTGGCAAAACAAGACCCACAGTTAGAAGGAAAGGTTTTAATTACAAGGCCACCTGTCCACCCATCTGAAGCCAACTCCAGCCTCTGGCTGGTTCCCTGTGGGCAATAGGACATTTAGGGGGAACCATGCTCAGAATCCCTAACATATTTCATGTTTCACAGCACTGCAAAATCAAGGAGAAAATTAACTGCTTTTAAAAACAAATCCCCTTCCCCATTTGTTATTAAGGATGGAGAGAGACATTAAGGGCTTGGGTCATGAAGAACTTAAAACTCCACCCTTTCCATTGATATGTTCAGGAAAAGGTAACCCTAGTGCCAAATGATCTGATGCTCTCCAAACTTAACAACACTCCTCTGATTCTCCCTCCATATGGAGATAAATGATTTCTAAGTTATTGTTCAACAATATTTTCAGGTAGAGATATGAAAACTGGAGGTAGCTATATTCAAACTAGAAGGTCGAAATCCCCCTTAATTTTCATTCTTAGCTCTCAAAAAGAAGTAAAAGTAACCAGTTACGTTTAGGGGTGTCATTTATTTAAAATATATAGTTACATGAAAAAAATTAAAATATTAACAATTATAGAAGAAAGTGAATCCAAGTAAAAAAGATGCAGGATCAAATAAATTGCAGATTGGTTCATTATTCATTAAAATGGTTTCCACTTCTTCCTGGGCCCACAACTAGACTACATTTCTCAACCTCCCTTGCAGTTAAATGTGGCATGTGACTGAGTTCTGGCCAGTGAAATATGGGCAAATAAGTGATGGGTACAACTTCAGATCTGGCCCACTGAAACCCCCTGTGCACAATTAACCATGTTCTTTCCCTTTCTAACTGATCTCAGAAGCTACATGTTGAAGAAGATGTAGCCACAAGAGGGAACGAACATGGAAACCCAAAGCAGTATTTAAGGGAGAACACCCCACTGACCAAGAACACCTGATGAGAAATTTGTCTATACTAAGCCACTGACATGTTAGCATTTATTTGTTAACAGCAGCTAGTGTTTCATAAGCACACAGCTTAAAACTTACCTGTGTCCTGCAGTATCATTTGACATTTGCAAATACTGACTTTTAAGAAAATCATGCAAGTAAAGCAAATAACAGACTGGCTGTGAGCTCCATGAGGGCAGGGATCATGCTCATCATGCTCACTACAGTTCCTCATTCTGTATTGACACATAATGGGTATTAAATACTTACCCAATAGATGAGAAGAAGAAAGAAACTTCTCTGCTCACCTCTTTCCTCATCGCAATATATACCACATTCTCAACACACTAACTAGACATGATGCTTCTTCCTCCGCTGGGCCTTTGTACACTCTGTTCCCAATGTCTCCTCACTCTTGCCTTCACTATCTTCTCTACCTGATTACTCCTACCTCTCTTTCAGGTCAAGCATTCCTCTCAAGTCTCTCTGGTGTACTCTACCATAAAACTACACACCTTCCCTTCTGTGTGATTTTATCTTTGAGCATCTGTGTGGTTGTCTCCATAATACTTGCCTATGTCTTAAGTTATGCTGTTTGTTGGGGCATGAATTAATTGTTCATCTCCTCACTGTCCACAGCAGAGGCCTTTAATGTCTCATCCACAGGTATCTCCCAATGCAGGCCACAAACTAAATTCCCACATAAAGTCCTCAATTGATAGACTGAATGAATAGTGTATTTCAGATATCATTATTTTCATTTCTTATGACTAGACATAACAGGGAAAGTTGATTTTTGTCCAGTTAGCCCAACTACTAGGTTGACTTTCCTACTCAAACATCATATATAGAGCTATGAGTATCTGTTATGATCACTCAGTGAGATGAAAAACCATGAATAAGATGATAATGGTACAGAATCAAAAAAATTTATCTTCTATTCTCTTGCCTATCAAATGTATGTTTAATGTTTCTCTATGCAAGACACTATGGCACTTACCACGGAAGGTATCACAGTGAATTAAGTAGAGCTCCCTTTCTCCATGTCATTAACAAATCACATGTCAGGATAATACTTGTAACATTAATTTTGAATTTTCTCCAGATTTTCTTGTATTCACAGTCCCTTGCCTATTCAATGAGCCGATTAGCCTATATTTTCTGCTGAAAAGGTAGGTTGAGAAAGAAGGGAGAAAATGCTACTTGGGAGTTATTGCTGGTAATTAACACTTTGGGAGAAAATACACAATAATATAAGAGCAAAGCTTCCTGGCTCTACACAAGATAAAGTGTACCTGATCCAGCCTTTCAAACTCCAAAGATGAACTCCAAAATCCAGTTAAGTTTGAGGGCTTTGAGGACTAACCCATGCCTGAGGAAGTATGTAGACCTCAGATAGAGAGTGCTACACTAAAATAGCAGGCAGCCACACAGAGTCCTGTTGCCCACACAAGGCATGGGCCATATGAAGAGTCCTATGGGCCTAAGAGAGACAAGCATGCAGTAAATAGAGATGCTGAACCTGAAGAGTGCTTGCAGCAGGATGTACATGGTAAGATGGCAGCTATTCACATGTTCCAGTGACTGAGAGCTGAAGAGCACAACATACCCACAGATGCCAGCTGGACAGATGCAAGAAGTGGATGCACCATCTCACAGATGCCTTTCCCCCAAACCTCTAGAATTTAGAAGCTGTCTTGAGACAAGAACAGTATGGTGAGGAATAGGATGATATATTTACAAGTACATGGAGTACTCAGAACAGAAAGTGAGTTAAAGAAAATTAGTTGGCATTGTGGCATTAAGAGTGGTACCTGAATCACACTTTATAGACCTGAAGAGTCACAACTACTGAGAATACAGCCAAGATAAAAGGCATAGGTCATCATCGTCCAGGGGAAAGCAAGGAGAGCCTGCAGCTAGGAGATCATGGCAGATTTCAGAAGGAAGGTGAAACATGAGCAAAGTCTTAAGCTGGGGAAAGTTCTGAAAGTTGGAAATGTGAAATAGAAGGTTGGAGAAACTCCATTTCAGAATGGGAAAGCACAGGCAAAGATGCAAAGGTGGGAAGGCTGTCTGTAAAACAATGACTTGTCTTACTTTTCTGTAGGTGAGAGCTGGAAATGAGTGACACGATGGAGAGGCTCACCGGATAGACCAAGGAGGCTGGCTGCTATATGGGAGGTACAGGGGCTGTCTAAAGGTGACTGGGCAGTGACATGACATGATGAGTGAGCTGACAAAGATGAGGCTTCTAGGCACTTAGAAGACGAGGGGCACACAGGGAAGTAGGAGCTATAGGAGCAGAGGAAAAGAAGTTGGAGCGAGAAACATACAAGGAAGGAAGGAGAGGAGAGGAAGGCGCTGAAGGCAAGCCCTTTAGGAAGGGGAAGGCTAGGGAAAATGAAGAGCTTAAGAAAGATTGTAGGCAAGAGTTAGGTTAAGAGTAGAATATCTATATTGGAAATATATCTTAGGGGGAAAAAATATCAGTATTTGGCATTAGTTGTCAGAGTTGGGAAGAATTTAAAGATGCCTGAGACCATTACCTCTCAAACTTTCAAAGTATATGTGTAGATATGAATAAACAAACAGACTTATGGTGGTGATCATTTATATTGTATACAAATTAACCATTATGATGCATACTTGAAACTAATATAATGTTGTATATCAATTATACCTCAATTTTTTAAAAAACCTATGAATTTTACCTCAATTTAAGAAAGACAATAACCTTACCTTGAATATATCAATCATTGAGGATCTTCTTAAAAGTACAGAGAACGATTCAGGAGGTCTAGGGTAAAATCTGATATTCTGCATTTCTAACCAGTTTTTATAGAATATTGATGTTCATGGTCCAGGGACCACAATTTCAACAGCAGTGGACAAAACCAATACTTACCCAAGAATAAAACGTATGTGCCTGAAGATATGTATATATAAATTTACACAAACTTAAAATGTACATGCAGCATGTCTGTGTATATATACACATTTAAGGTAATACATACTGTCATTTATAATAGGCATGTGAATTTGCTTTACATGCATTCAACTATTAAAAATGTTGATTTGGGCTCCTTGGTGGCACAGTGGGTTGGAACACTGCATTGAAAAAACAAAGCCAAGCCATGCCCGCTTCAGTGCAAGTTGGATCCCCACCCCGGAGGTGACCCACATGGCACAGCAGAACTCTCCTGTCTTGCCCACTGCTCCCCTTAGCAGTGTACTTTGTTGATCTGCCTGTTCTGCTCCCCAATCTGTCTCTGGTGAATCTTCTCACTGCCCCTGCACCTCTGGCCTATACCCCATTTCTGTATGCATAAATAAATAAAATCTTAAAATGCGGATTTGAAGACAATATTAACAAATCATAATAAAGGAGATACGCAAAGGTGACAGAAATTGGGCAAGTGACCTATAATTATGAGTGTCTGGGGAATGCTGGTGGGAATCTGAGGATACTTGCAGCAAGAGAAACAAATTCCAATTCAGAATGCACAGTGGTGATACATGAAGGAAAGGAACACCTCAAGGAACACTTGAGGGAGTGAGGTGAGTAATATTTATGAGTGTGAGGCCTGGATACCCATAGGCTATTATATCCTCATCACAACTGTCTCAAATATGTATATATGTGCTGCCCCAATCACTGGCCACGTCAGGATACTGTGGCTCACAGAGGTTGTCCCAGGTCAAAGAGATAGTAGTAAAAGCAAGAGTCTGGACTTGAATCCTGGTCTGGAGAACTCCAGAGCTCAACCCTTAACCTTTCTCTTAGTAATGCCATCAGCAGACTGCAGGCCCCTACAAAATTCTCCTTCCAGGGCTGTTATGATGTTTTCAAGGAACACAGCTCAGTGTAACCTTGTTACAATTCTGTCAGCAAAAACTGCAGGTTCATATTCATTGAAATCTATTTTTAGATAAGTCAGGTATTATCACTCCATTTTCAACAGTGACAAACTGAGATGTACTAGGGTTACAAAGTGTATACTCACAACTCTAATTTAGGATTTAAAACTTTTCAACAAGCCTCCCTGACCCCACTTCTTGTGGTGTGACATCATTATGAAGAAGACCTTCTTCCTCAGGCTGCAGTGACTTCCTGCCATTTGTCAAATACATATCTCCTGCTCTCCCGCTCCCCACCCCCACTTCACTCTCTAGCTAGCTGGTGGACACATGACACCATTTAAACCAATTCAGAGTTTAACCTATAATCTTGGTGTCAGTTGGTGGCTAATAGCTCCCTTGTAACTTTAATAGGTGCACCAATCCCTGGCAGGTGCAGACAAGCCACAAAGAAACCCACTTTGAATCATGCATGCTGGAACCATCCCTAGATTATAAACAAAACTCCATGAAATGTCAGGCAAGGTCTTTAGTTTTATCGAGAATGCTACAAAGATATATAAACATAGATATAGATATATATAGTTTTTTAACCAACTTTGGATTGAGATGTTATACTTGTGATAGCTATCAGATGGGGCTAAACCAAACTCCAGTAAGATGGCATACAACCAAAACCTGAAATACTGTTCTTTTTCAAGGAGGACATATCCTAGAAGCAAGAATTTAAGTGTGAGACAAATAGCATCTACTCTGAGCCTTAATCCCCTTTATGTTCAACATGGTATTTTAAATGATCACTAGTTTTCTCTTCAAAGAGGATTTCCAAGTAGAATCCAGACTCTCTGATTTCCTTTCTTGTCAATTTCTGCAGCTCCCCCACTCCACCCCTCCCCTATTTCCTGATTCTATGCTACTTCACATCAATGCTTTCATCTCCAACATTGTCTGCTCAGTTCAGTGCACTAAGATGCTAGTAGAAATTCTGGTCTCCTTCGATCTAGACAAACTCTGTTCTTCCAGATTTACCCATCTTGTTTGGTTAACACAGTCTATCCAATGCCATAGGCAAGGGCCCACAGATTCTGAAGTAGTGCAAAAAATACATCATGATGGAATTGGCCAAGACACAGGAACCCAAGTTCAACCACAAATCAGCCACTGTCCCCAAGAGGCCCCTGGGGATAGAGGTACACAGAGAACAAAGCAATAATTTATCACTGGCTGGGGTCGGCCTCAGGCTCTGAGCAGAGCTCCAGCAAGACTGGCCAGGCTATGAGCAGCCTTACTAGAGCCAGCTTAAGCATGAGCAGCTGATATTCATTCCCAAATCTGAGCCCCAAACAAGAGCCAACCACCATGAAATATGAGAGAGAGAAACAGACCAAAAAAATAGGGCAGCAGACCCAATGCCCAGAATGGAGTCAATGCAGGCACCTCCCTGGACGCTCTCCAGTCAAGGAAGAGAAAGGAGACACACTAAAGGAAAAGAATGCTAACAAATGACTGAATAAACAAAGGAATAAGAAGGCAGAAAAAAAGATAGCTTGTGAGGCATTTTTTCATGGGTACAGACCTCAGACCAAATTACTTTTCAGCACAAGCATGTCTTCAAAGAAGAATCTAAACTCAAACAAATGAAGAGTCAGCTCATCTTTTATCCCTCAAGCAGCAGAGCAAGGAGACCAGAGAGTGAGGAGGTCCCTTGGAGGCATCTGTGCTTGGATCCTGGAAGGTAGGCTTTCTCACAGGAAAAGAGAGCGCAAAGAAGATGGTGTGGGCTTTCTAGTAACCTAAAGGTAGCCTCCCTTGTCCCAACTTTCCACAACATTCTCACCCTCGCCTCTGGGTGTGGCCTGGCAGGGCACTAACACTCCTACACTTGGCAATCTGCTGTAAAGGCACAGGAGCTGAGAGGGACCTCAGAATCAGTCTCTCAGAGGGTCACATTGTAAGTAAACTGCATTTGTAAACCTCAAGTTTTGCATATACGCCAAAATTTGAACAGGAAAGGAAGAGACTCAGCCATATGCCTTCTATGTTCTTACTTACATGACATATTCTTCAAACAAAACCAAGGCCCTCAATGCCACCTTGGGGGAGACAGTGAGCTGGTGATTATGAGCCCAGGAGCTGTAGTCAGACAGCTGTGGTTCAAACCCCTGCTCTGCCTAACTAGCTGGTAACCTTGAGGAGGTCAGGAAAGGCACTGGGTCTTAGATTTTTTAATCTAGAAAACAGGAGAAATAGCAACCTCACAGACCGTTTGCAGATCAGGTGAGACAATTCATGTAATTCTGAGCACAGCACACAGTGAGCATACAGGAAATGTCAGCCATATCAACAAGATTATTATTACCACTACAGTAATATTTATCATGATTGATAGCCCAGGCATGGTTTGTGGAGAACAATGAATTCTCTACCTTTGTGTATTTGTACCCTTTGCATCTCCACAGCTGATGACTCTCGCTTTCCCATCATGGCATACCTTCCTCCCTCACATTAAGGGACTCGCTAAAGAACACAGGTGCTATTCAAATCAAGAACACAAACTGGTAAAAGGCTGGTTATTCTCATGAAAGGACAGAATCCCAAAGCTTCTGACAAACAACTCAAATCAAAGGCCCAGCTCACCTCTTCCTCCACACCCCCACTTCACTTTATGTATTTCTTTGAAGGGAATAACACGGATTTGCTAAACCTTCTTCCAGTTCATTTACTCACACTCCTACTTCCAGTGAATTCTCTGGAAGTTGTTAGTGTTTGAAGAAATGTTATAAACATGATTGTTAAAAATAGTAACAGAACAGAAATGTATACCTTAAACAAATTACTCCAACAGATGGGACTTAAAGCATTTATTATCCCTCTCTGGTCTGGGACTTTTCAAACACTGCATTTCCAGCAGGCCAGACTGGGAGCTATTTGATAGTACCTCTCTGACCAATTACGTACTAATTAAAAGACCTCGGTGTGGGCTGGAGGTAGCAGCTTTGCATATGGACTTTAATTACTGGGCCCTAGTTTTGCCAAGAAAACACAAAGGGCTTTTCTGGCTGGATGCTGAGGTTTAGAATGAACATATGGCCTACGTGGGAGGAGAGGGTTAAGACTGTAATCCTAAACAGGAAGTAGAGTATTCCCCCCCTGTAATCTCCTGAAAGTAACTATGTACCAGGGTTACACAAAATCTCTGGTCAGTCCATGGAACAAAGGGCATCCTGAGTGGGCAGTGATCTGCCACCATGGACATGTCATTCAATCCAAGGATTAAAATTTTTTCTTGCCCTCCAGCTTTACCTTGTTGTTTTTTTGGATCAGAAACTCAGATATCTTCCTAGGTTTCACTGAGTCTGGGATAGCTCAATGTTAATTTTTCGCTGATCAGAGTTCACTCCCGTCTCATGGCTACAGTGTCCCAGACAACCTACAAGGCTCTGACAGGGAGAATATGAAGTCCAGTCCTAACCAGTGAGCACAATCTGATCCCTCTGAACATGGCCTATGACTCAAGGATGGGCATTTGACCCATCATCAATAATCATCATGAGGCCCAAGATGTGTTTTGGGATGCCAGACTTATATAGACACACTCTCTATCTAAGCAGGCGGCTGAAAAGTGATTAGATGAGTCTAAATCTGTGGCACTTATCTTTCTGCCATATGGCAGAACAGATACGAAAGGGAGAAAACCTAGGGGGTGCAGTACCAAGAGAGAGAAAGTTGTGATAGCATTTGAGGTCCTAGATCAAGCCATTCCTGAAATAATCCACTCTGAATTTTTCCCTATTAGAAACCAATAAGTTGCTTTTATGCTTAAACTGGATTTGGTTAGCTTTTCTGTCAATTTCCAAGTAAAATAACCCTATCCAGTAGAAATATGATTGGGAGGTAGTTATAACTGGCTGACCCACTAAGTCTAACCTGCAATTAACACACTTGCTACAACCCCAGTAAAGTCCTAGCAATCGAAAAATTCTAGAGGTAGAAGGGGTCTAGTGGACAAAATATCCTGTTCAACCATTCTTTCTGGTTTTATTTTTGTGAAGGTCTAGAAAGGAAAGATGTCGCACAGTCAGCAGGAGACAAACTCTCCCACTGCCATCTCAATGCCTGTATATAGTTGTTCAATGAAACCTTGACTGAGCATTACAGATCCAGTTACCAATAACCAATCTCTCTCAAATATATAGTTAATGAAATAGTCTTTTGTTCTTTTGGCAAATATCTTGTTATAAATTCCTTAAAAGAATAACTTCACTTCCTATACAATCTCTCTCCTTCCTTCTCTTTTTTCTTTGCTTGACACTAGTTTCTCATTTCTTTCAATTTCCATTTCACCTTTTCAGTTATTCAAAATCTTCTGTCTTCAATAAAGTCTACAGTTCCTATAAGCACCTGATTACTATATGTGTTCACTTCTCCACATAAGTCAAAGGACTTATACCTCAAACTCTGAGTTATCGACCAATCCTCACCCATCTCTTACTTGTCCTCACAAGTTGGGTGACTGAATGAAAAACAGTTGTTTTTTAGTGGTTTGGAATGATAATGAAAAATATGTCCAATTAGCTATTTGTGGTCAAATCCTTGTAT
The DNA here is from genome assembly GCF_000260355.1 of Condylura cristata. Taxonomy (NCBI): domain Eukaryota; kingdom Metazoa; phylum Chordata; class Mammalia; order Eulipotyphla; family Talpidae; genus Condylura; species Condylura cristata. The sequence continues at coordinate 31,701,839 of NW_004567122.1, read as the reverse complement.
GACATGTCAGTTATTCAAACTTTCTATGACTAAATTCTCGCTATTTCTATTACAGATGACTGCCATCTGTCAGTATATAGTATTAGCCAAGTTCCACACAGATGGAAATTTCATGTAAACATTTTTATTATTCTCAGGAACACAGTAAGTGGCAGCCCTTAAGAATTGCAGTTATTATTCAAATTCTTTTTAGAGTGTCTTGGGACTGTAAAGGTCTTCATAGAGATTCACAAACTCATTTGCTCTCTAGTCCAAATGAAACCTTTTATTAAAAATTTGGACTGGGAAGGTGGAAAGTAAATTTGGGATATTACATAAACAGGTGATAGCTTGAATTTATGCAGACTCCCTTTAGCAAAAACCTGCAACTGCTCATGTGTTCTGCTCAGTGCAGAAAAACCATCAATGTCTTCCTGCACTGGAAGTTTTTCTGAGGAAAAAAAAAAAAAAGCACAGTACAAATAAGAAAAAATTTAAAGACATTTACAGTGAACACAAATTCTCTCTATGACCATTATTAACATAACTCTATTTAGATAATTGCCCTAGAAATCTTTTTTCTTAATAGCCAGCTTCAGACGTAATTCATTATGGGAACTGTAAATCTATCTTTACCAGTCAAGCTTCTTTAGTCTACTGGGAGACAAAGCTATGCACCTTCTCACATGCCCTCAACTGCTTGCTCTTCTCTCTAAGCCAGCACTCTTCTCTGTTCTTTTCTGCATGACTCTGGACGAAAATCCCTTTGATTGCTCCTGTGTTCTACTTATTTCCTTCTCCACAAGTCTATTCTTTCTGACTTGAAAACTGGAGCAGAAAGGTTCTTTCTTATCATAAGGACACAAGTTATATTGCTTAACAATGATAATTACAGCTAACATTTGTTAAGCATTTGCCATGAGCTCAGCCCATTCCAGGCATTCCTAGTTAGCCCTAATAAGCAAGCACTATTTATTTTCCACCCTTACAAATGAGGAAACTGAGGCCAAAAAGATGATAATTTGTCTATACTGAGTGCTAGAGATTGTCAGATCATAAGGTCCAGGATCTAAACCATTTTGGTACCTTCTTTCCTTATCGTCTGAGACAAGCTCCACTGCAGCTACCCTGTGTGACCTTCTGATGCTAAACGACTGCACCCAAGTCCACTTTGGCTGATGTAGTTGACCCAACATGGCAGCAGGTTACCAGCCTCACAGTCCTGGTCCTTAATCAACCCTTTGGTTTTTGCAGATCTAACTTTGTAGTCTCTTTCCCACATGATTCTGCCACATCAAGAAGACATTTCATTTCTGGATAATACACACAATCTTCATGTTCAGCTTCCCTACAAGCTTCTTGCCACATCAAACCAGGAGCTCATTTCCCCCCAATATTTCTTTCACAAATGTCATTTACCCCATCCCCCCAAAACCCTGCATCATATGCTTTCATCCTAGCATCTGAACCACTACAAAAAGTGTCTCAGAGCCATCCCCAGTGACTCACAGTCCCCAAGACGGAATCTCTGTGGGCACTTGGCAGTTTCTGCCTTTGAAATTGCCTTCCTAAGACTAATTAGTACTCAATCTCCCAGTGAACTATTTTCTTTTCTCAGTAACTCTATGTGAACTCTACAATTCTTCTCTTGTTGCTGTCTTTGTACTTCTATGCCTTAAAAACTTACCAGGACTTGAGCAGAGGGATGAGGTTAATCACTTGGCTTTAGCATGCCATTGAAAAGCATAAATAGCACCTTCCCACCTCCAACCCCCCACTCAAGTTTTTAAGTAGGCCTGAGACATCCCACAATGACACTGTTCCCACTACTTGGTTCTTAGGTGATGGAAGTTGTCCCCCACCCCAAGCTTAATTTAACTTTTAATTTTAAGCTTGGCTTTCCAGCTATCTCTTTCCCCAAGCCGGCACATCTGGAACCATTCACAAAGTGGTGGTTGAAATTTCCACTAATTCAAATGGAATGCTAGTGATGGAGGCCACTGGGAGGCCCTCAGCTTTCCCAAGTCCCAGGGCAAGATGTTCTACTCTAAGAGATCCATGCAAACATCTTACAGCATGCCCACTGATGGCAGAACTCTGAACCAGAGGCACTGGAGCAGCGTAACTCTTATGTGGGAGCCCTGAGACATATGTAGGCATCAAGAGCAGTGTTACAGCCTGACTGGGGCTCCCCAAATTCTGTATGTTGAAACTTTAACCTCAAACATGACTATACCCAGAGATAGAGTCTTCATAGGGTAATTAAGCTTCAAAGAGACATAAAGGTAGAGCCCTTATCCAGTAAGACTATGGCCTTTAGAAGAGCAAGAAAGTGTATTCACAGGCTAATTCCTATTCTTGTTGACGCTCACATGTGTCCACACATGCTATATCTTTTACCATGTGAGGACACAGCCAGAAGGTGGCCATATATAATCCAAGAAGACATATTTCCTCAGAAAGCAACCGTACTGGCACCTGCTCTTGGATTTCCCAGCCTTCACAACTATGAGAAATAAACTTCTGGTGCCTAAGGCACCCAGCCCCTCATAGTATTTTGCTATGACAAAATCAACTAACACTGTTAGTTGAATCAACTAACCAAGACAACAAACTCTTATGCCCATGTCCAATCACTGCAGCTCACAGAGAAAACCAGGCAACTAGCACCTTTACTTTACTCATCTACCCTGCCTGGAAATCAAAGAGAGCAATAAGGAGACTGAGGAGAAACACATGTGAAAATGAAAATCCATTCATCCATCAATATGCACTGTGGGATAACTATTGTACACATTTATATATACTTTCAAATACAATATATTCACATTTATTTATAACTGCACAAAAGGAGAAGATCTGGAACATCAACACAAAGGGTCTCCTTTGAGGTAAAAACTTTGAGAAATCTCAAAAGGGGTAAGAGATATGATAAAGGGGTACTTTTAATGTCATCAAGTTGCTCTAATGTGTTTGCCTATAAAAAGAAAAACACAAATATCTGCTGAAAGAGGAACGAAGGCAGTATATACATCACAGTAGGTCTGACTTTCTTGTTTGACAGGCAATCCTATTCCCCTATTCTCTGGGACTTGGGTATGTAATAGCTTTGAAGGAACCAAGAGATTGTCTTTCCCATTAACAGCTGCATCTCCAGTACATAGCAAGTTACCTGCCATATATAGTAAATGCTCACACACTGCTTGCTTGGATGCATGAATGGATGAATGGATGGATGGATGGATGGATGGATGGATGGATGGATGGATGGATGGATGGATGGATGAATGAGGAAGGGGATATAGCCCAATATGAACAAACTGCTGTGTTCCCAACTGTAAAATGAGGGCATTCAAAGCACCTCTCTAGAGAAGATAATGTGGAAAAGTATAACCCTGGTAAGGAGACTTAACTGAAAACATCGGCAAACAAATCTTATGGAATAAGGCCTAACCCTGGTAAGGAGACTTAACTGAAAACATCGGCAAACAAATCTTATGGAATAAGGCCTGAGTGTGGGGCAAGTAGGGAATCTCTGACTCAGAGACTAAGATGGTTCAAGGTACTCTAAGTTACACATGTCCCAGGAGGAGTATCAATGGGACCAGAACTAGAGTATAAGGAAGTAGAGTCCAAGGCTTCAGGACTTACAGGAGTCACTAAAGACTCCAAGAAAAAAGGCATCCAAGGCCCACATGTCCCATGTGACCCCTGCACAGACCCTGCCCTCCCAAAGCACTCAGTAGTCTGAAAGAGAAATGACTATTCAGTGCCATATTGAGACTCAACCAGCATAATGGTTAAGAGCTCAGCCTCTGGCTCACAATGCCTGGATTCCAAAACTAGATCCATCATTTAGCTGAGTCATTTTACTCCCTTTGCTCCAACCTTCTACCTGATAAAAGAAGAATGGTCAAAGTACCTTGTCTAATGTCAGTCTGAAAAGAGAGTGGGAGTTGAATAAAACTTAGGTTGATATGAAGATATCCAAATAAAATGTGCTTTCATTCTCTCAGAACACCTAGAAATTAAAAAAAAAAAAAGCACTGAAATTTACATTTAAAGCATCATTCTAATGATCTTTAGATGTGTCAACCTGGCTAAATGACAAAGACAGAAAAGGATAGTGGCTATTTTGTAGCATACACACTCCTTTTCCCAGTTATTAAATCAAACACAATTGTAGGTGCCAACGTGACAGGATGTTACAGAGGTCATTAAAGGCTATAATCAGTTGATATCAAACTAGGGAAATCACCCTCAGTGGGCCCAGTGAGGTAAGCCTTTAAAAGGGACTAAGCTTTGACTAGGATGAGATTTCAACAGCAGTCAGAGCTACAGCTGTTTTCCCTTCAATGGATTTTGTGTGCTGACTGCATGGAGACAAAGACCCAACCATGACTGTGGGGTTCCAGCAGCCTTGTGATCCCTTCTTGACAGTTTGCCCATCTTATCCCACCTTCATACTTTTTTTTAAGGATTTTATTTATTTATGTGTACAGAAATGGGATACAGGCCAGAGGTACAGGGTTGGTGAGGATTCACCTGAGACAGAGTAGAGAGCAGAAAGGACAGTTCAGGCGCAGAACAGACAGATCAACAAAGTACACTGCTGAGGGGAGCAGCGGGTGAGACAGGAGAGGTCTGCTGCATCATGTGGGTCACTTCGGGGTGGGGATTGAACTCACACTGAAGCAGCCAAAGCTTGACTTAGCTTCTCAGTGCAGTGATCCAACCTGATGCACCACCAGGGAGGGCCCCTGCCTCCATAATTATATAAATCCTTGTGAAACATACATTAAAATAGATGTCACCTCCTGGTTTTGTTTTTCTGGTTGAATCTGAGTGACATAATCATTTCACAGGATTAATGTGGGAATATAAATAACCACCCATTTTCCATATCAGCACTATGGTGAGTCAAAGGGCTGAACCTGAGCACTAGCATGCTAGAATCCTTGGGGCTACCCTGGTGGCACAGGAGTTAAGTCTCAGCGCTATGAAGCTATCAGCAGCCACTGTAGTATGAGTTTGATCCCTGGAAAGGGAGCTGACCCACAGGGCACAGTAGAACTCTCCTGTCTCAACCACTACTCCCCTCAGCAGTATATTTTAATCAATCTGCCTGTTCTGCTCCCTACTCTGTCTCTGGTTAATACTCTCACTACCTCTTGACCCCACACTTCTGACCTATACCCCAGCTATTGTATGCATAAATAAACAGAATAAATCTTTTTTAAAATACAGTTAATTCTCACTATTTTCAATATTTTTTATTTTATAAAGTCACCATGAAGGCTGAATTAGCAAATATTAATGGTCCACAAGTTACAATGGTTCATTCAACTAACTAGTTTTAACTTTACAACTGTGTGAAAATGATATGCATTCAGTAGAAACTATATGTTGAATTTTGAATGTTGATCTTGTCCCAGGTTAGCATAGTAGGAAATACTGTGAGAGTCACAGCTCCTAGTCAGTCCTGAGATGGGGAGGATAAATAGCTAATTCCCTATAAACTTTTTCACTTTCAGCATGGTAACTAAGAAATTACACGAACTATTTAACATTGTTATATAACAGGTATGTATTAGGTGATGACCCACTGTAGACTAATGCAGGTGTTCTGCAGAGAATAGAAAGCAATTCTTATTGGTAATCGCAGTTTTACCACATGAGTCAACAACTCCATTCCCAGGTATCTATCCAAAGACCACAAAAACACAAATTCAAGGAAATCTGCACTCCTGTGTTGACAGCAGCACTATTTATAATAGCCAAGATATGGAAGCAATGTAAATGCCCCAGAGCAGATGAGTGGATCAAGAAAATGTGGTATATACCATGGAATACTACTCAGCAATAAAAGATCAACTCAAGCCATTTGTGGTAACATGAATAGAACTAGAAGGATTTTTCTAAGTGAAGTGAGTCAAAAAGGGAAAGATAAATACCAATGGCTTCACTTCGTGTGGCATATAGGAAAAACAACATGTCAGACAAACTCTAAGACCAAACTCTAATACTTTGAAAAGATACCATAGATCTGACATACTCAGGGCTTGAGAAAGTAGAGAACAGGGAAAGGGGAAAGGAGCAGCTGAGTATAGAAAAGGACTGTGGGCACTCTGGTAGTGAGAAAATTTTGGTGATGGAACCCGACAGGAGAAATCCTATAAGGATGCTTAAAATGTTGCCAATTGAAAATAAAAAAGATAAAGAAATTACTCAATTCACAGAATCACCAGGAAAGTCAGAGAACCTAGGTTGGCACCTCTACAACCAGGAACAAGAACCAAATTTAGTCAGGACCTCATTCAGTGAGAAACCCCATGTTGATAGCACTACAAACAGCCTTTAGTTCCTAGATCTGACTTCAGCCTCTGCTTTCAGAAACTGCCTTTGCTTTCACTGCCTGGTTATGCACATTATAGACATCCCTCACAAGGATGGATTCTGCATGGACCCGGCTGCTTTCTGTCCTGAGTCAGAAGCAACTCCAGTCACCAGAGGATGGGATGGGTGTATAGGTGGAGATGCCTCTGGCTCTGACCAGATTTGAAATGGGAAATGTATGAGAGGTTACCCCCTCATATGGCAGGTGAATCCATATCCAAAGGAATACACAGATGTGAGGCAGCCAAGTAGAATAAGAACTCTCTGCTATAATACATTCAGAAGGGTTAGACTAACAGAAACATTAATAACAGCTTAAACTTTTAAACACTCTGTGTCAGGTATCATATAAAATTATCAACATGTGTTTCTGTAACTGAATACCACACAAAAAGTACTATGTGGATACAGCAGAACAATTTAAAAGGATGGCCAACTTGCTAGTTTGTCCAAGACTTTCAATGCTAAAATCAGGAAAATCTTTTTTATTTCTTTCTTATTTAGGGTTTTTTTTTTTTTTTTTTGCTTGCTTGTTTGTTTAACATCTAAAATCAGGAAAACCTTAAGGAAACCATGTAGGCAGTTGATCAGTGTTGTCTGTTCAAGCATTCTGGGGTCCTCTATTTCCCCATTTATAAAATGGATGTTTAAAAAAAAATCTCCCACATAAGGTTTTTCTGACGTTTAGGGATACTATATTTAAAATACTTAACATATCACAATTTCTATTTCAAAAGTGCAAAATAAAATTTTTAAGTTATAAATTTCCAGAAAATTGAAGTATGCCCATGTCACAACAAAGAGGAAACAAGATATTGATACAGGATTGAATTACTCCAACTGTACTTTAAATCCCAAAGTATTTAATGCATCTTCATCCATGGTGGCTGAAGCCACAGAGGACATAGAAAAGGGAACAAACCAACATTAACACTACCAGTCATCCTGATATTTAAAAGATACAGAGTCAACAGCAAAGAACAGAACAGAGAAGCTGCAGATGAGGTAGATAATTTGAAAGTGAAATAATCACAAATAGTAGAAAGTTGCAATTAGATCCAATGCTGTAGAGAAATTACAAAACTGGAGAAACAAACTATTTCTGGGGAGAAAGTGAAGAGTTAAAAAGAAAATATTGAGGGTTGTCAGCTGCCAGCCACTATAAAATACCAAAGACTGATTTACTCTCCACCTTCAACAATGAAAAAAGTGCACAAAATTTAATAGACACGTTTTTAGATACTGGGAAACAAAGCATAGGAGACACCAATCCCCTGAGAGAAAGTAAACAAGGTAAACCCCAACAATATTCCAGTTTATAGTCTGGATAGAGTTTTCAGGCCACAAACAGAGAAGAATTATGGTATAATGGGAACAATCTCAGAACCTCATACAGGAGAAAGAGTAGTTCATGTTACCAAGTTATTAGGAAAGATAACCTAATATATAAAACATTCGGGTCTTCAGGAAGGTAATGTGTCAATACTAAGCCCAACACTAACTACTAACACTTTATATCAGATGTTAATGAATATTTCCTTAAAAGATAATATACTTAATAGGTTGTGGGCTAGTCAGTATTTGCCACAACTACTTAGTTCTGCATCTGGAGCACAGAAGCAGCCATACACAATATATACACAGATGGGTATGGCTGTGTTCCAATAAAACTTTATTTACTAAAAGAGGCAGTTGGTCTTTGCACCAACACTTATTAACCCCAGTTACAGACTAAAGGTTGTTCTAGAATCACCCTAACAAAACTGAAAAGCAATCCTCAAAAGAATCAAATTACAAGACCCTCACCTGTTTCCCAGAACAACAAAGTCCAACAGTACTTAAAGAATACCAAAAAACGCCATCATGGGATTCTCCCTGGTGGCGCAGCGGGTTAAAGCACAGCATTAAGAAGCCAAAGCCACTGCAGCACAAGTTCCATTCCCGCCTGCCCCAGATGTGATCCACATGGCCCGGCAGACCTCTCCTGGCCCAGCAGACCTCTTCTGGCCCAGCAGACCTCTCCTGACCCACCTACTGCTCCCCTCAGCAGTGTACTTCATAGATCTGCCTGTTCTGCTCCCCACTCTGTCTCTGGTGAAGCCTCTCACCACCCTGCACCTCTGCCTGTACCCCAGTTCTATATGTATAAATAAATAAATCTTAAAAAAAAAAAAGCCATCATCACTCAAAAATATAAAGTTCACATTATTGGCATCCAATCAAAAAGTACCAGGCAAACAAAGCTGTAGGAAATGCACTCTATAGTGAGGAGGAAAAAAAACATCAATCAAAGGAATAGACCCAGAAATGGCACAGATGATGGGAATGGAATATAAAAACATTAAAATAGAATTGTAACTATACATATTCAGGAAAGTTAGAGAAAAACATGAGCATATGAGACAATGAAAATATAAAACAAGTTGGGTATCAAAAATACTATGTCTAGCATACAAAATAAACAAGATGGAATTAAGAAAAGACTACACATTACAGGGGCTTAAATGCTCAATGAATTTAAACAAAAAGCAAAATAAAATGAAATGACAAACACACTGAGAAAAAAGAGAATCAGTAAGTTATGGAACAACATGAATCAGACTACTTATAATTAGTGTCCAAGAAAAAAAAAAAAAAGACAGAAACAGGGGTAGGAGGCAAAATATATATTTGAATAAACAATGACTGAATTTTCCCAAATTTTATGAAACCTATAAACCCACAGGTGCACAATGCTCAACAAATCTCAAACAAAAGAACTATAAACAAGGCATGTCATAATTACATTACTTACAATTGATAGTGATGGGGGAATTTAGTAGCTAGAGGTAAAAAAAAAAAAAGCCAAAAAAGAAGACTTAACAGCAGATTTCATGTCAGAAATAATATAATCCAGAATACAGGAAAATCCTTACAAACTGTTAATCTATAATTCTATACCCAGCAAAATTATTTTCAAAACTGAAAGTTACTTTTTTCAAGGAAAAAAATACACTACTATTAGAATGTTAGTCTTTAAAGCATAAGATTGACAACAAATGAAACCTGAATCTACGCAAAGAAATGAAGAGCACCAGCAATGAAAAATACATAATACAGCATAAAATAGTTTTTTCTTACTTTAAAAAAACTCCTTGAAAAAATGTGACCATAGAAAAACAGACCTCCCTAAGACGTCAGAACAGGCTTTTCCAAGACATGTCTCTGCCATGTAGATTATTTTGAGTTGTGGTTAATCAGGACCCTGAAGACTCATGAGAAACTTACACCTTTCTCTTAATTACCTGGAAGAATAAAAATTGGGGTATGTCCCAGAATTAGGGTGTTTACCCTGACAGGGCAAACATGTAATTATAAAGCATTTTTCTTCACCATATGGGCCATCCTCTCCCTATACCATATGAGTTTCCCTTCTTGAGGAAGCTCCCCTCTCAAAAACCACTGCTTAGCTCAGAATATATACCCTCACTTTGCCTCACTGTCTTCAGAATCCACACCCAATGGAGAATTCTCCATAAGTATACAATTAATTTTGTTCTTTTCTTCTAATAATCTGTTTGACATTAATTTGCTCAACCACCCTAAGAAGAACCCAGAGGGGTGGGGGAAATTTCCTCTCTGCTCCTACACTGTTAAAAAGAAAAATAGCAACAATGCTCTGAGGCCTTCAAAACATATGTAGAAACAAAATGAACAACAATAGCCCAAAGGGAATACCGACAGAGACATACTGTTATAATGTTCTTATTCTAAATGTGAAGTGGTATGAAATTACTTAAAGACAGACTGTGATAAATTAAAGAAGTATACAATAAACCCTACAGGAACTTCTAAAAAATTTAAAAGCATAGCTAATTAAACAATGAAGATAAAATGGAATCACACTGACTGCAAATGGGCTCAAGGGACTGGGAGGGAAGGGAGGTACCAGAAACATCCTTAAACTAGATTATGGTGATGGTTGTAAAAATTCTGTAAATTTACTAAAAATCACCCAGTTATATATTTTTAAAGGGTTGATTTTTATAAAGTGTAAGTAACACTTCAATAAAGCAGCTAAAAACTGAGAAACATTTAGTCTAAAAGAAAGCAGAAAGAAAAACCAGCAGAAGAAATAAGTAAATAGAAAGATGATATATTTAAACAAATAAAAAGCAGAAAAATCTAAACAACTTTGATAATGAAAAAGCTAAAGGATTATAATATTTTATTTCAAAACTTATTATAAAGCCTCCATTTCATGACAATGCAGTACAGGCATAAAATTAGCAATATAAATGAGTAAAACAAAACAGATTCCAGAAATAGATACATTTATTTATAGTCAGTTGATTTTCAATTAAATTTCCAAGGGGAAAGGGCCATTTTTTCCACCAAAAGGTGCTGAAACCACCAGACACTCAAATGCAAAAACTTTGCTTCATACCACACCATCACACAAAAAAAACCCTCAAAATCAATTAATTTCAAAGCAACAGTTAAAATTATTAAACTTCTAGGGGAAAAAACACAAGAAAATCTAAAATGAAGCTAGCAAACATTTTTTTACACAGGACAAAAACCATTAAAAATGATAAATGTTATCTCATCAAATTTAAACACCTTTGCTATTCATTGACAACTTGAAGAAAACAAAAGAGCAAGCTATATACCAGAAAAGAAATTTTCCAAAACATGGATCTGATGAAAGATATATTCCAGGGCTTCCCTGGTGGTGCAAGGAGTTAAAGTGCAGCACTATGAAGCTATCTGCAGCCACTGCAGCATGAGTTTGATCCCTGGCCAGGGATCCCCACATGGCTCAGCAGACCTCTCCTGCCTTGCCTGCTGCTCCCCTCAGCAATGTACTTCAGTCAATTTGCCTTTTTTGTAACCTACTGTCTCTGTGAATCCTTTCACCCCCCACACCCACACCTCTGGCCTGTACCCCAGTTCTTGTATGCATAAATAAATCTTTAAAAAAAATAAAGCTACATTCTAGACTACCTAAATAACTCTTGTTACAAGACCAAAAAAAAAAAAAAAAAAACTGTAATAAAATGACCAAAACAGACATTCCATAAAAGAGTGCATAATCATGATAAAATGGGATAACACAACGTAAGCAATTGAATGGCTAAAATTTAAAAGACTAACAGTATTAATTGTTATCAAGAATATGGCAGCACCTAGAAGCCTTAAATATTACTGAGGCTGCAAAATGGTACAACCACTTCTCAAAGCAGCTTTGCAGTTTCTTATAAAGTTAAACATACAGTTTGCATGTAACCCAGAAATCCCACTCCCAGGTATTTACCTAAGAGAAATAAAAATATAAATCACAAACACAAAGACTCAGATGTCAATTCTTTAATGATCACTAAACACTGGAAACCACTTTAATGTCCACCAACAAGTAAAAGAGTACACATATAGTTGTTATAGTCCTCCAATGTATAACTACCTATACACTAAAATGAACCAGTTACCGACAGAGCCAATAGCTTAGATAAATGCATCATGATAAGTGAAAGAAGCCCAAAATGCCAAAGACTACTATATGATTTGATGGAATTCTAGAAAAGGCAAAACTGCAGGGATTAAGTAGGTCAGTAATCATAAGGTGCCAGGGATAGATGTGAGGGATAATCTGCAAACAAAAATAAAGGATCTTTTGGGGAAGACAAAAATGCTTTATATTAAGATTAGGCTAATAGCTATTAGAATTTATGTATTTTTTTGAATGCAATGAATTTTATACTTAAAATTAATTTCATATAAAATTACCTCTCAATATAACTGACCAAAAATAATAAAATATCATGGAAGTGGCCCTCCCTGGTGGCGCAGCGGGCTAAAGCACAGCACTGAGAATCTAAAGCCGCTTCCGCATGAGTTCGATTCCCGCCTGCCCCGGAGGTGACCACATGGCGTGGCAGACCTCTCCTGACCCGCCCGCTGCTCCCCTCAGCAGTGTACTTTGTCGATCTGCCTGTTCTGCTTCCCACTCTGTCTCTGGTGAATCCTCTCACCCTCCGCGTCTCTGGCCTATACCCCAGTTCTGTATGCACAAATAAATAAATCTTTAAAAAAAAAAAAAAATATCATGGAAGCAGTGAAGCAGTGATTAGACCAAAGAATACTAGGGAAAATATTCACACATGTATGTTAAAATCATTTTTTAAAATATTTCAGCTTATATTTTATAGTGTACATATTTTACATTAACATGTACATAATTTATAACTGAACATTCATATTTAAAGTACATTTTCAACATTTTTACTGATGGAGAGGAACCACTTAAAACACTGGAGATGTCTAAGTGTAACAGGGTGGTCCCTAGGAAAAAGGCAAGTTCCAGGTTCCCTGCCCCACCCAGAAGGAGGGTGGAGCTGAGCCGAGAAAAAGGAGAAGAGAGAGGAAGAGAAGGAAGCTGGATGGAGAGCCAGAAGGAAACCTGAGGAAGCCACATGGAGCAGCAACCATGTGATGAAGAAACCGGGCTTGTTTCCTGACCCAGGACTGGTTAAGGCAGATGTGGGTGAGATACCTGTAGGGAGGTGACTATGACAGTGTTTATACTGATTTTGATTTTGCTCTTTTCCTCCCAGATATGTCTGGCCATTTCTGACCCTTTTCCATGGGTCCCAGCCAGAAGGTGCTTTAGTCTTGTGGCCGGCTTTCAGGCCTTGCTTTGGGCCAATCCCTTTTGGGTTGACTTCTATCCACGAGGGGATGGGTAACTTCAGGTGTTTGATTTAGAAGTTACATTCTTTGTGTTCCATATTGTATATGTACTGTATTAAAGTCCCTTTTCATTAAAGTTTTATATATTTTGTCTTCTTGCGGCAGATGGCAGAACCCACTTAGTGCAGGCAGGTTTTTTTGGGGCTTTAGGGGTGCCCTTCTCCCCCTGTTCTGGAACAGATTTGGGATGCCCTATAACATAAGTAGTTGCTGGGAGCTTAGGAAGTCAGTTTCAGTGATGATGTGGGAGAAGCAGAAAGCAGACAGCAATCATTTCTGAGAAGTGTGTAACGTAACAACTTCTCTTTCAAGATTTTTGGTGGGGAGAAACGTAGCTACAAGTGTAACAGGTACAGGTTTCATGGAATGCCCCCACTCCCATCCATAACAAGGAGAAGCACTCTGGGACCTGAGGACAGAGCTGAGCAGCCAGGTTGGAATAAAACCAGACATGTGGGCTCTGGGGGTCTCTTGGCCTGGTGGTTTGCGGCTGATTGCTTTGGCTCTCCATCTGTTTTCAGCGTGCTGGTGGAGTCCAAGTCAGCAGAACTGGTAGGACATTCTAGTTAACTTGTATTTCTCTCCCTCTTCCTGGGTTGTTTCTTTACCTTTCTCCTTATAAATAAGTCCATTATTTAACCTTTTTGAGTGTGTCCATAATATGATTGAATCATAAGCATGCGGGTGAAGACCCACAGACAGGCAACCCAATTCACATTGGGGTGCCCTGTAACACAAGTATATTAGAAAGTGGTTACTTTTAGGAATGGGCCATTTTAATACAGAAGGAATTGGAAAAGAGATCATTTATACAGTAAGATGGTTGGGGAGACATAAAGGAAATATTGTGGCTAAAATGCCCAGAATCTGTAGACGGAAATGGCTCTAGGACCTGAGAGAGAGAAAGATGAAGTTAGCTATCTCACTCTTTAATGAAAGATTAAGCAAGGAAGAAGATCAAGTAAGGTAGAAGTCACTGGAGTAACCAGCATGAAAAATAATATGCAGAGCTGATTATACACACACACACACACACACAAACAAATCAGCAATTGTGAGACAGCAGCTGAGCCTCAATTATCAAGTTATTTCTATGGGGATGATATCTACCACACTACCACACTCACATTTCCAACTTAACCCTGAAAGGGTTGACTGATTTAGCTGCTGAGGCATAGTCAGTGAAGGGAAACTTGTCTTTTTTCCTAATCCAGCAATATATGGCCCAGTAAGTGGAAGATAGCAGTGACTAAGTAGAAACTGATGAACTGTTATCTATGCCTCTGGGTCCCTTGTAATTCATCCACCACCCACAAGACCTTGGATCAAGATTCCCATTCTGCCTCAGATGCTAATTTTGGTCTCAGCTGGTCCATTTGTTAACCTGGGTGTGGTGGTTGTGTGGGTGGAGACCACTGAGAAGAGGAGGAAGTGACTGGTGAATGGGGGAGGGGGACCGGATTGGGGGGGGGGGCTGACTCTGACTCACCCAGAACCATGGGAATGGGCACTTTGGGGCTGGTGGCGTCATCTCTGAGAAGCAACTGGGCCTTAAAGGGCATCATTAGTGGTTGCAAATGCTTGCCCAGCACTTAACACAAGGTAGCCTCAGGGCCTGCCCAAAAGTCATGGTGTTAAGGGGAAGGATGTCCTAAAGGAACTCTACAGAGTTCCTACTCTTCCTCCCTAACCCCCCACTCCAGCTTTCTGGACTCTACCCCTACTCCAGTGACTGGAAACTATAACAGGGAGAGAACTGCAAGGACCCATGGGTGGAGCTAAGCAGGCATCCTGGGACTTAGGGAGCCATTTTATCCAAAACTCACCTGCTCCAGAAATGGCTCTCAGACCACGTGTCTCAGTTTGTTACCAGAGTTCCAAGTTGTCAGAGCAGGTAAGATATTCCAGTTACTTTGTAGCTCTCTCTCTTTCCCTGGGCTGTTTCCTGTTCTTTTTCCCCCTTTGTAAATAAACCCATTATTGACCCTTTTGTGTGTGTCTGCAGTACAACTGAATTTTAAAAAGCACGTGGCTGATGCCTCACAGACAGGCAGCCCAGTTCACACTGTGGTGCCCTATAACAATGGGGATAACTATGACCTATTTTCCTTCCCACTGATCCAAATAAACTAGCATTGGACTTTTTAACTTAACCTCTTAGAGCTGCCCAAAGTGGTAAAGCAAGTTGGGCTTTAAAGAAGGTGCTCCTTGTCAAACCCATCTAACTTCCTTCCCTCCATAGTCCATGCTGAAGGATACATTAGGACTTAGAAGAGGGGCCTCTGACCACCTTCTCGCTTCATTCATTAATTACAATGCTCTCCCAAAGAAAATCAGCCAGCCTCGACTGCCATTGTAGACACTTGGTATATGGAACACCTCTTGCTTCTCTCTCTACCTCCAGTAACTACTCTCAGGCTAAGAACTCACCCTCCTCTGCTTTTCTGCTGACGTAGTTCAGCTGGTGTCTATTCTACCTCTAGGACCAGGGTGGGCATATGGACTAGCATGGAGATCATCAGAACATTACATAACGCTACAGTAATGACTGTTTCAACAATGTGTATGTGACCCAAAAAAGAGTCAACAAGACTCAGTTTTGAGAGTTCTGTAGAAATACTTGGGACAAAAAATTGGTCTCCTCTGCTGAGGTTACTGAGAGCCAATAATGAGGGTCAAAAGTCAGCTTTTTCTTTTTTAAGACGAATTAAATAAAGCATATGTGTAAGTGACTGCCTTAAATGTCTTTGTATGTACTATCTCATTTAATTACCACATCAACCCCCTGAGTTGTATATTATTATTTGAGGCAGAATAGTTTGAAGGTCCATAGTACTGACTCTGGATCCAAACTTCCTGGATTTGAATTCTGGCTCCAATATTTACTAGATGTATAACTGGCAAGTTAATTAAACATTCTGTACCTCAGTTTCTTTATCCATAAAATGGGCCAATAATAGTACCTACCTCATAAGTTCTTGGGAAGATTAGTGAACTTTTATATGTAGGACATTTAGAAGAACACCAGAAATACAGAAAGTGATCAATCCATTTCAGTCATGACCATACCAATCAATATACCATCACCTCCAATTTAAAGACAGAAAACTGGCATGTTAAACTGACAGATTAAATGAACAAAAGCACATCTAAGATTATACAAATAGTATGTGATTGATGAGGACTTTTTAACCATCTAACAATACATCCTGTGCCCAGACACTTTTCAAGAAGAAGGTACCTGAAAACAGAGCTAAGACAGCAAAACAATCCTGAAGACACTAGTGGAACTCCTTGGACTAGCAGTCTTAATCTGTGCAAGCTGCTATCGCAAAAAAATAGTAGAGACTATGGCTTTGTAATAGTGGGACAAGACCAGAGGCATGGGGGTGAAGGAATTCATCAGATACAGAGTAGAGAACAGAAAAGGTGGATTTATTGAATCCACTGCTGAGAAGAGCACCAGAAAAGGTGAAAGAGGTTGTCTACCCTAAGAAGGATTTGGTACTCTTTTTATATCTTATTTTCATTGGCTTTACGTGACTAGGAGTCAGTCCTTGCTGGTTGTTATCCTCCAGAACATCAGGATTCAGTCGGCCTTCCCCTCAGGTGGTGTCTTGGTTCTGTTTGCCCTGTTTCCACTTTCCTTGAAATTTTGATAGCCTTTGGTTATGGGGACTCATGGCCTTTCTTACCTACATTATGTATCCCAGCAGTGTTCTGCTGAGCAACATTTAAAGACTAAGTTTTAAGTCTATTAAATATACCCCAAAGGTAACTGGGTGGCATATGAACAAATATATTTCTCACAATTCTGGAGTCTAAAAGTCCAAGACAAAGGCACTTGCAGAATGAATTATCTGGTGAGGGCCCACTTTATTTATAGAGAGCTCATTTTCTTGCTGGGTCCTCACAAAGTAGAGGGATTAACAAGTCTGCAGTATCTTTTTCATAAGGGCACTAATCCCTTTCATGGGGCACCACCCTCATAAGCTCACCTCTCAAAAGTCCCACCTCCAAATATTAACACTGAGTGTTCCTGAGTTGTGACATATGAATTGGCATGGTGAGGGTGGGAAGAGGTACCCAAACATTCAGTCTATCTACCTGTCATGCCAGAAGTCAACTATACCTTTGGAGTTTTCAAAAGCATTAATGAACAAAAATCCTTCTCCTACAGTCAAGTTTATTTTATCTATCCTTTGCAGCTGAAATTCCTGGCAGACTTGACTAATCCAGCAATTCAGATCTAATCCTCATTCTGTATTCTGGGCCTTAATGGCCCAAAGGCCATTAAGAATTCTACTCTGTGGTTCAAAGAAGTTCATTTGTTTTCATTCAAGCACCTTTCATGTACCAGACATTGTTAGTTTTCAAGACTTTTTAGGTGAATTGGGCATAAGACAATTATGCATCAAGATATCACTGATGCTGTCACCAATATATCAGTTAGCACAGCTCTTGCTAAAGCACAATAAGTCTCAGTTCTATCTGTGAGAAGAGAAGTCTGTAGGATCTCAGCATCCCTACCAGGTCTCATCTGAGCTCTGCATATCCACTGCTGCAGTTGGACTCTGGATTGTCTTTAAATGCAAAAGGTAATGGGAAATTTCTGCAGAGACTAAATTATTCATCTCCATCGAGCCACATAAACAGCATTCAATCTCCATCTCTGGACACTGTCTTCCCAGATCAGAATTTTCGATCCATGTCTAAACAGGAAATGCAGGTACAAAAAGGGCTGGTTAGAGAGGCAGGGGAAAGCCCTCCAACCCTCAAGGTGAGTTGTTTCCTTCTTTGCATCAAATCTACATGGAGAGCCCTTGAGGGCTGGGATCACTTTTGATTTTTTTCATCACAAGCATCATAGAAAATATACAATGAAAAACCCCAATGGCTCCTTGGGGAGTTCATTGCTCTCCCCCATGTTCTTTGATTCCCTTGCCTCCTCTCCACATCCTTTGAACTTCTAAAAAGACACTTTGAAGCCATGTCATAAAGCAGTTTTTCATTCATGCTCCTCTCTTTGATGATCTTGCTGTTTGTCTGAACTGCAGCGTCCACAGGATGTTGGGCCAGGCAAGCTGAAAGCCAATACTGATGAGGAAGAGCCCAGCAAGGCAGAGTCTGAGCTGTATTTGTCAATAAGAAAGGGGAAGGAGGAGACAAGGAGACCACAGGGGCCAAGCAGAATTTCTGGTCTTTCTTGCATGCCTTAGCCTTCAGAGTCACCACTTGTGAGAGCAGCCAAGTGTAAAGGAGTCCAGCAACAGTTCACAGCCTGCAAAATGTTTTGTTCTGATCTTCCCTCAAGTCTGGCCTCAAACACAAGAGCTCTCTGCTAACTCCTAGACCAATTCATCCTGGATGAAAAGTGTTTTTGGTTTTTGTTTTTTCCCCAACTTCTCCTATTTTTTCCCTAGTGAATGCCAACAAGACTCATCGAGGCAGGCAGGGGCGGTAAAAGTGCTAACTAGTTAGGTAAGGCTGTAGGCACACGTTATGTTCAGCCTGCTCATTGAATAAATGTCTGAGAACTAAGAACCTTCATAAGTGAAACTCAAATACTAAAATACTCAGGATATAGTAGTTGTCCTCAAAGCAGCAAGCTGCTTCTCCTGGCCTTGAGATGAATAACTATGGTGAGGCCAGAGAACCTTTCTATGAACCTGAGTGTTCTTAGATCCAAAGGGAAACTAATCATTCCCCTCCCTGATGCACCAAGTGATGAAAGCTAATTAAATAGCTTTGAGGGTCAGGAATGCAGAGACAATCCTTCACAGAGGTATAAATATTAAATAATTAGAACCTCCAGAAGATTCTTGAGTCAGTAAAGAGGTTGAAAAATGCACTCATTCACAAATGGTAAGTGAGTGCCTACTAAGTACTGATCAGACAACAATGAACAAGACAGGGTCTCTTGGCTCATGGGGCTAACAGTTTAGTGAGAAGCTAGACATTAAACAGTTCCACCCATAGATGTGTAATTGAAAATTTGGACACAGGCCTCAAGGCAAAGTAGAGTGTGTTATGAGTGTTCAATACAGACACCCAATTTGGACTTGCTGGGAAAGGGGTTACACAGAGATCCAGGTGACAGTTAAGTTGAGCCCTGAAGCAGGGAGGGAGCTAGTCAAAAAAAGGAATAGCATTTTATGTAAAAGGAACAGCATATGCAAAGTTCTAGTTGAAGCAAAAACAGAGAAGAGAGCTCAAAAGTGAAAGCAGGGAGCAAGTTAGAAATAAATACTTCACAAATGTTATTAAGTACTAGAAGTTCAGCAGTAAATACAATTCACAAAGTCCCTGTCCTTGTGGAATTTAATTCCCAAATGTTACCTTGTCAAAAAACAGATTCCAGAAGCCATGCTGACAACTCAGGTTACCTGGCCATAATGTGGGAAAAGGGTTTCATACACTTAAGGGGTTCCTCAATTGAAGGACTCTCACAGCGTGGAGCCCCAAACTTAAAACAAGCAGCTACTCTTGTTCCTTGTCTACTCGGATGTATTTCAGAACAAGATCACCTGTGGGAATGCAGGAAGTGAAAAGGCAACCAAATTGGACAATTCTAGCTTACCATGGTAAAGGGTCTGGAATGTTCTCCAGCTCCTCCACTAGGCAGTTCTACATTCTGAAGACTGTTCTGGCACAGAACATAGTGTTTCACAGCACGCGACTTTTGAATCAAACAGTCCTGGCTTCTTGTCCCAACTCTGCCACTTGCCAACTGGGCACAGAACTTAACCTCTCTGATCCTGTTTCTGAGTCTATAAAAGAGGGTTAATAGGACTTTGACTACAGGGTAGTTTTTAGGATTAAAAGAGGTAGGGCACATAAAATGCTCAGCACTCTGCATGGCACTCAGCAAATGCTCACTCAGCACCAGCTACTGACTATTATGATTGTGCTGTATCCCACTTTCCTGACTGGAGGCGCCTAGCTTAATGTAATTTTCATAAATCATAGAATTACAACTCAAGCAATTAACTGAGATGCATAACCCTCTCCCCTTTATTCATGCATTGCCAGGGAAACCAAGGCATAGTTCAGCATCTAGCCCGGCATAACCCCAGAACTTCAAAGTCAGGAATGCTCATTTCTGAGAACAGTGAAGCAACCACAGGAAGCATGCTGCAGAGGGAACAACTGGCTGAATTAGTCCCATGGGAATTATTCGGAAATATCTTCCATTCAAAAAGACTTTGTGAATTTTCCATTGCAAATATTTAATATCAAATTGGGTTCGCTCTTCCGCCTTTGTCAGTGGAGTGCTCAAAATAATTTTAATATTAGCCTAAGCCAAGTAAAATTAGGAAGATAAATCTGCAACATTTCCTTCCCCTGCTCGTCCGCTCTCCCTGCACACATATCCCAAAGCCAAACATGGAAGATTTCACATCTTCAGCAGCACAAGCAGTTAAGCAGTTGCTTTTAAAGCAAATGACATGGTTCAAACGCTGGCCCTGCTACTTATAAATTTTATTACTTTTGATTAATAACATGCTCTTTAAACCTCAGTTTCCTCTGTCATAAAGTGGGAACAATAAGAATACTTATCACATTGAGTTACTGCTAATAAAGTTGAGCTAGCTGCTATTAACTCTACTACCTGTTCTATTCCCACCCTTTGACTAGGTCATCCAGGGATGACCTAGTACAGTGAGGTTAACAGGTTCCCAGCAGCACCAACTGACCCAGGAGAAAAGATGGGCTAGGACGGGATGAGAAGGCTCTGTGTCCTCAGGGAAGACCGACAGGATTCAAACTGTGTCAAATGAGAATCCTCCAGCAGCCGAGACAAACTGTGCTGATACAGAGAGAACTGCCTCACTGTTTCTTATCACTGCCAATCCCCAAATCAGAGTTGACATCAGATTAAAATCTTTGATTTCTCAAATATATTCAAGGAGTACAGAATTTTCTTTTCTTCCCTACCTCCTTTACTCTTTCCTCTTCATAGTAAGCAATGAGAAGTCTCTGCCCTCATGGAACTTACAGTCTAGGAAGGAAGAAGACAGACCATAACATTATGAATGAGAAAAGTCCTATGAAGGAATTAAACTTGGTGATGAGTCAGAGACTCATCAGTCAGGCTGTCCCCAGAAAACAAACAATATATGGCCTAATGCTACACAAGTTATCCAAAAAGTAGGTTATTCAGATAATTCTTTATTAGCAAAATAGCAAGGAAATAAAACAAAGAACATGCCCAAAGGATGTGCCTGAATTGGGCCAAAGACGACCAAGGATCTTCCCATTCTCTTCTCCCCCATCACTGAATCATGTAAAGGTTGTTGCAGGATGGAGCCCAGAGAATCCACCTCCATTCACCTCCCCACTGTGGCCCTAAAGCATTTTAGAAATACATTTGTATTTCTCTAATTTGTGCCAGAGCCACAGACTAGCAACAATCATCACAGTAATAATCATTTAATAAGCAGCTCTCCACATCAGGCATTGGGCTGTACACTTCTATGCATTTCCCCCATTTAATCCTCCTAACAATAGGGGTGATGATACTAGCATGGCCATTCATAGTTTACTAATGTGGAAAACCCAAGCTCAGGAACTTTAAGTAGCCCAGGGGGACAAGGCCAACACAAGGTAAGACAGAGATGCTATGAAGTGGTTGTTATTATCAGTCCCATTTCACATTTGAAAAAAGTAAAAAGAGCTAACATAGCCTCTCCAATATGGTACCATCCATATTGGGTAAAGGAAGCATTTAAATCTAGGCAGATAATGCCAGCATTCATTCATTTAAGGGTTCAGTGTGCAGGGCACAGCAAGTCATTGCATTTCTCAGTAGGCCATCAGTGAATGAAAAGTCGACATTCACTCAATGAGCACAAGGCATACCCAGAATAACCAGGCCTGTTATCACCCTCCCAGAAAGGCAGTCTAATGACAATGCTAGGGACAGACAAGTTTATAAACAAATAGTTCATTACTGATGGGATATAAGGCAAGGAAGAGTTTAGGTTGTAATGAAAGAAGAGTGAAGAGCAGAAAATTTTTATCTCAGGGTTAGTCAGCTAAGTGGAGCGAGGGAAGACCAACATGCCTAACTACCAGTACACTGGAAAAAACAAAGTAAACATGAGGAGCTGGAAGAAACTGGGGCACTCTGAGTGTGAGATGAGACAGGACAGGGGTGGCGAATGAGTCAGGAGAGCTTGGTGGGGAGAAGATGGAGAAAGGGATGGAAGCACAGGTGGCAGGAAACCAGTAAGGCCAGGCTAGGGAACCTCTACCAATAAGTTTGAGGGAACCTCACCTTAAGCAGAGTCGCACCTAAGGAAGATGGTCTATAGACATCTGCCAAGCAATTTGGAAACAAGCAAGACTAGCAGTATGAAAACAATACAAACCAGGTGGAAAAGGGTAAAGAGTACCTTGAGGGGATGTCAGCAGATGTAAGGGGGTTGGGGGGGGATGCAGCAGATTCAAGAGACAGCACATGTTGGTAACAATATGTGGGGGTCAATATGGACCAGCAGGAAGACCTGGGACCAGGGCAAATTTGTTGTGAACATGGTGAAGCCTGCTGGAGCAGCAGCTACTGAATGCTACGCAACACACTCGATGTGCGCTCAGAAGCAAATGCCATATATCTCACTGGCACTAGAAGCTGAGGTTCTGTGAGGTGGAGAGATGGGGCCTCACATGGGATCTATCTGGGCCAAAGCCTACCTTACTTTAACACTGCATACTAGAATTGTTAACTTTGGGGCAAAATTCTCCAACAAGTTTGTCTGATTACACAGAATTTTTCAAAATATGAGCTATCAACATTGAAATATTAGCAGATTTTACATATAAACCGAGGTATCTAGCTTTTCTTGAAAACCCAGAACTTCTGCTTTGGGCCTATATTCTCAAGTGACTTGAGAAGCAGCTACCTTTAAGGAAGTCACAAATTTGCTGGTTTCCAATATTCTCCACCCCAAACACCCAACAACCAAAACAGAAATTAAGATGTGTGATCGTCTAGATGATCTGTTCCTTTAAAGCCACAGACAGTTCCCAACTTATGGGTATTGACTGATGATTATTGACCTTCATGACAGTATGAAAGTGATATGCATTCAATAGGCACTACTTGAATTTTGATTGTTTCCTAGGCTAGTGGTATATATAGCTGTATCTCTAAATGATCAGAAGCATCCATCCTGTTTTCACTTTCAGGACAGTGTTCAATAAATTACATACAAATAACTAATTCACTCAATAAATAACTAATACTTCATTACAAAGTAGGTGCTACATTAGATGATTCTATGCAATGGTTGGCTAATATAAGTGTTCAAAATACATTGAAGATAGGCTAGTTTAAGCTACTGGTCGGTAGGTGAGCTGTATTAAATGCATTTCAATTTATGATATTTCTTAAAGATTTATTTATTTATGCATACAAGAAGTAGGGTGCAAGTGTGAGAGGATTCACCAGAGAGTGGGGAGCAGCACAGGCACATCTACTAAAATACACTGTTGAGGAGAGCAGTGGGCGAGACAGGAGAGATCTGCTGTGTCATGTGGTTCAGCTCCCTGGCCAAACGGGGAGTGAACTCATGCTGCAGTGGCTGGCGATTACTTGACAGCACTGTGTCTTTTAACCCTTGTGCCACCAGGGAGGCCCTTATGACATTTATAACATTAATCAAGACATAACCCCATGTGAAGTCATTTTTATCTTGGCAAAAATAAAAGGGAGAATACAGTCTCCAATAACAGTAGAACTCTACCTTCCTAAATTTTGTAGACATTGATTCCCTGACCTCTGAGTGCACATTGTTCCTATTTTCTTCTAATTGAGGAAAGAAGGGCTAGGAAGGGTGTTAAAACTTAGGTCCTGGTTTGAGACAACTAAAAGGAGCTCCTTTCCCCACAATGCAACAACTATGTCTCCACCCTGTTCCTAAATTATTCATCCACTGCCACAGAGATTCTAAGGTTTAATTTAAAAGGCTCTCCAGTGGGACATGCCAGGGAAGCAGGGACACAGAAGTGTATCTGTCCATCACCACTTGGGAATAAATACAATCCAAGTGAAATAAGGGCCAGCTCAGGTCTCCAATGAAGTGCCCTCACAGAATTGCTGAGGAGGGAAAACACTTCTGATTATAGGGCTTCCTCCCCCTAACTGGTATTTGGCAGTGAAAAGAATAATGTAATACACCCCAAGTTCCTCTCGAGAAAATCCCAATATGGGGAATGGGAGCCAAGATGCAAAAGGAGAGGTGGGGGTCAGGAAGAAAGATGAAATCGAGAGGGAAATGGATTGTGGCCAACTCTGATGACAAAAAGGTAGCTATGGATCCAGGCATCTTGGATTCTCCTCTTTAGAAAAATGGGGAAACACCTAGTATCTCCAAATACTCTCTAAGAGAGCATTCAGCTCACTCTTATTTTCCTGGATTTTCTGAAGTCCACAAAGGACCAGCTCATGCATATGAGAGAAAAGAGCCCTGCCTTCCAGCCTGCAGGATCACCAACCACTTCCTAAGATGCAATTCCTATTGAATTCTAGTGGTTCTCTGGTGAATCCTGTTGCTAAAGGAGTGGGCTGAGGTACACTGGGGTTATGTGATGAGCTACTACAGACAAGTTCCCACCCCTCACAAAGTTTACAGCCAAGAAAGGGATCAAGCAGTAACAAATAATGGCAAACATACATGCATGCATGCATTATTCAAAACAGAACCATGTACTCTGAAGGATAGAAACAGTCCTGGGTATAGAAGAAATAAGGTTATCAAGCATAATCAGGATGGTCAGGGAAGGAAGACTTGCAGGGTAGGAGTTGGCTGGTTGGGTTTGAGGCAGGAAAAGCATTAAGGCAGAAGGAACAGCAGGTCCCAAGATACTAAAGAAACAGAGTATGGCATGTTCTAGAACCTAAGATACAGCTTCTGCAGCTGGGTATGGATTGCAAGGGCCAGGTTCTGCATCTGGTAAATTCCTCCCTGCCTGAAGTGACTGGTTTAATTACCCCCAGACTATAAAGGTAGGTAAGATTTTCTTCAGTGACCTCCCTTCAGCTTCTCAACACTTGGTGGTAATCACAGACTTAATGAGTATAAGACAAGAACAACAATGAGCAAAGACCTCATGGAGGACACAAAAACAAGGTTTCTCAGAAACCTGTGAATTAAATACCCAGAACCAGCATGGAGGAGGAGCAGACTGGCCAAGTAACTTTAGTTTCAGTGCTTCCAAACCCCAGGGGCTTAACAGGGATTCTTAACCCTCTCTCTGATTCCAAAACTTTGAGCTCCTTAGGGGTATCCTTACAGCTCTTCTGCACCTGTACCCAGAGGACAGGCTCCCCAGCATCTGGAACTGATGACAGTGTGCCTGCAGCTGTGCAAGCTTGCCCAGGAGCAGGTGGGTGCCTGGCAGTGTCTGCTGTTCTATTTCCTCTTAAGTTCTAGTTTGATTCCAGTGTGATTAACTTGAAGGGCCTAAAGCAAAGATGGGTGGGCTCTGGGAAAGCAGGAGCTCCACAGCCAGGGGTGATAGGTTTTCCCAGAGACACCAACTTATGACCAAATTAGAAGCTGTCTGAGAGGTAACTGAGGCCTCTGTTCTTTCCAGGGTGTGATGCTGTCAGTTCTAATCACACACTAAGTGAAGAAACAAGACATGTTCCCACCAACCTCTCTGGGAGGACAAAAACTAGCCAAGCATTATTTCAAAGAAATCAGAATTTTTAAATGATCATTTGTGATTATTTCCAAATTCCTACAAACAATGTCTTAACTATAATACCCTCTTCAATTTGTGAAAGAGATTTCATTCCAACCTGGCAACCATACTCTGAGGTGCTTCAGTCACTGGTCATCTTATAAGTGTGCTTCAGTTCATAAAGCTCCCCTATTACCCACTCTCCAGAGACTTCCACTACATCTAGAATAATATTGGAAAGCCAACCGCAAGCTGAGCCCTGCCTAAGGGAGGGCACCAACCACATCCACACCTCCATACTCTGCTCACTTTTCTCTAGTCAAAAGGCCGTTCACTCTGTTCCTCTGACACACCAAACACTTCTCCAGGCCTCTGCATGTATCGCTAACCTCAAAAGGGAATTCCACAAAACACCTACCCCTCCACTGGAACTTTCTCACCCTTGGGTCTCAAATATCACCACCTATAGAAAGATTTTCATTTCAAAAGTAAAACTATCAAAAGTAACATTGTCCCCATTCTGTCTTACTTCAAGCCTATTTTTTTTAATAACGTTTATTTTTACATCATTTTGTGCATATTACCAACTCAGTTGTAATCCCCTTGGGCTTCCCATCACCAAATCACCAATATGCCATCACCAAAGTCCAGTGCATTTCCCTCCTCCTACTGTTTTTGATCACATTCTCCACTCCACCCCCATAAATTGTATATAACTGTTCATTATTATTATTATTACTGTTCTCTCGCCTGGTCCATTATACTCCTGCTATGAGTGAAACCATTCAGTATGTTTCCATTTCTTTCTGACTTATCTCACTAAGCTTGATCTTTTCCAGTTCCATCCATTTTGCTGCAAAGGACATGTATTTCTTTTTTTTGGCTGCTGAGTAATATTCCATTGTGTGTATGTACCACATCTTTTTAATCCAGTCATCCATTTTTGGGCATTTGGGCTGTTTCCCTGTCTTTCCAATTGTAAATAATGCAGCAATAAACATGGGGGTGCA
>NW_004567122.1:31673117-31674341 GCF_000260355.1 Condylura cristata | reverse complement strand
TTCTTATGTCTAGGTCTTTAATCCACTTCGAGTTGATTTTTGTGACTGGAGTTAGGCAGTGATCTAGTTTCTTTTTTTTTGCATGTAACTTCCCAGTTTTCCCAGCACCATTTGCTGAACAAGCTTTCTTTGTTACATTGTATCTTTGTTCCTTTGTCAAAAATTAGCTGTCCATAAGTCTGTGGCTTTATATCTGGGTTTTGTATCCAAATCCATTGGTCTGTATGTCTGTTCTTGTTCCAGTACCACGCGGTTTTGATTATTATGGCTTTGTAGTACAGCTTTAAGTTTGGGATTGTAATGCCTCCATTTTCTTTCTTCTTAGTCATGAGAGTTTTGGCTATTCGAGGTCTTTTGTTGTTCCATATGAATCTCATCAACATTTTTTCTATTTCTTTGAAGAATGTCATTGAGACTTTTATTGGGATGGTGTTAAATCTGTATATCGCTTTTGGCAGGATGGCCATTTTGATGATGTTCATTCTCCTGATCCATGAGCAGGGGATATCTTTCCAGTTCATGGTGTCTTCTTGAATTTCTGTTAACAGTGTCTTGTAATTTTCTTTGTACAGGTCTTTTACCTCTTTTTTTAGGTTGACTCCCAGGTATTTTATTCCTTTTGTTTTAATTGAAAAGGGGATTTTTTTTTTAATTTCTGCTTCTTCTGATTGGTTGTTTGTGTATAAGAAGGCCTCTGACTTGTGTGTGTTATACCCTGCTACCTTGCTAAACTGGTAGATGGTTTTGATTAATTTCTCTGTGGAGTTTTTAGGGTTTTCCATGTAAATTAACATGTCATCTGCAAATAAGGACAGTTTTACTTCTTCTTTCCCTATTTGGATTCCTTATATGTCTTTTTCCTGTCTTACTGCTCTGGCTAGAACTTCCAATGTTATGCTGAAGAGTAGTGGCGACAGTGGACACCCTTGTCTTGTTCCTGATCTCAAAGGAAAGGCTTTCACCTTTACTCCATTGAGGATAATACTGGCTGTGGGGCCAATATGTTAATTTATATGGAAAACCCTAAAAGCTCCACAGGGGAACTAATCAAAACCATCCACCAGTTTAGCAAGGTAGCAGGATATAAAATCACCACACAAAAGTCAGAGGCTTTCCTATACACAAACAACCAATCAGAAGAAGCAGAAATAAAAAAAAAATCCCCTTTTCAATTAAAACAAAAAGAATCAAATACCTGGGAGTCAACCTAACAAAGGAGGTAAA
>NW_004567122.1:31645113-31671412 GCF_000260355.1 Condylura cristata | reverse complement strand
TAATAATAAAATAAAATAATAATAATAAAAAAATATTGGCTGTGGGTTTGTCATATATGGCTTATATCATGACCTCAAGCCTATTTTCATTTGTTTAGAGCAGATACGTGTCCAACCAGGAATTCTCTTCAGACCCTCACTGCATTTTTTGCTTTTCCATAATTTGTTTATCAATAGGTTCTTAGTAGACTGTGAGCTCCAAGAGGAAGAAGGCTACACAGATAAAGAGACAATGTTGTTCTATCACCAGCACAGGGCTGGGCATGACTGGAAGGGCTGCCTGACCACTGAATGAAAACTGCCCTCGTGCAAGGAAAACAGAAAAGGCTGGGAACTATCCTTGATCAAAATACACAGTATGTGCCCTCAACTGGACTGGATCAAAAATGCAAATTCAGTGTCCTGATTTTGAGGATTCTACCACCCTTAGCAGAATACAAGGATGCATGCTATAGT
Source organism: Condylura cristata (assembly GCF_000260355.1). Lineage (NCBI taxonomy): Eukaryota > Metazoa > Chordata > Mammalia > Eulipotyphla > Talpidae > Condylura > Condylura cristata. The sequence continues at coordinate 31,670,956 of NW_004567122.1, read as the reverse complement.
ACTTGAGTAGGGAAATGTCATGATATCTGCAATTTACTTTCAAATCAGCAAAATATATGTGCATGTCCACAAAATCCCATATATGTATGTCTACACACACCCACATGTAGCACTGTTCTAGTCTTATAAGTATCCTGTAGGGTCTATATTTTTTAAAGAAAAAAGTTTGGAGGGGAAAGGAGGAAAGGAGGGAGGAGAGAAGGGGGGGAGGGAGGGAAAGATAGATGACTGATAAACAGATAAGATGGATAAATTTATTTCTTTTTTGATTGAAGTGATTTAGCCAAGATCATATGGATGACAGCCTCTGGCAGAGTACAGATTAGGATCAAAATTTCCAAACTTCCAGACTTTTTGAATTTCCACTGTATAAAACAACTCATGTGGATTCACAACAGTCTCAACCAGGTCAACTCTCAAGGCCCTGAAATGAATTACCAGTTGGACATGCATCAGTTTTAAAAAATCAAAACAATGTTCAGTGATTTTAATCTGGGACCAAGCTTCTAGGCATTTTACCTTATAAAACAAAAGCCTTCTCATCTGCATATATCTAGCCTTGAGACAAACTTTCAACCATCAGTCCTTTCCACCTGCCACCCAGATTAGGTGAATTATACCTCTAATACTAATAAGGAGTCAGAATTGGGGAAGTGGGGGACAGATTCATACTAATACTAAAGCTTTAATTTACTATTTTTATTAAAATGCTTAAGTTTAAGTTTTCCTTTTTCATTTCAGCTTAATCAAAATCCTACTCATGCTCCAAATTCTAGTCTATAATCCTCTTCCTCCAGGAAGCCTTCTTTGGCTTTTTCCAGATAGTTTAGGAACTCTTACCTGGGTTCCCATAACCTTTCTCTTTTCCCTATTAAAAATTAAACTAATACTAAATTTTATTTACTGTTTGCATGTCAGCCTTCACCACTGACACACCACGAGGGCAAGAGCTGGGATGTCAGTGCTAAGCCTGTGCCCAACCCACAGAGGACACTTGATAATCCACTATGCTGAGCTTCTCTGAAAGAGCAGGTCCAACCCTACTCCTTACAGAGCTTAGATGACTCATGGAGGGCAAGCTGAGGCCAGCTTTCTCTATCGAAGCAGCTCTAGGGAAGCTTTCTTGTGCCTGTTGTTTCAGGTGTCCTGTATCACATCCCCTTTGGGACAGGAAGTGTCCTGTGTCACTGTTTTCTTCTCTTGTTCTGATATGAAAGGCTGAACTAGGGAGTTCCTGAGTGAAGATCAGGGGGCCTGGGTCCAGTTACCCACCACCTGCCAGAACAGCGACTTGGCCACACTGCCAAGTGAGGAACAACACACACTTTATTAAATAATAACAACATAATACACACTGCTCTCTCCATCCGGACATTTCAGCTCAGGGATCAGCTAAAGTCTCACGAGGGTGGGACAAGCACAATGGGCTTCACAGGTGGCAGGAGGGGCAAGAGATTTGCAGGATGCAAATTCTTCTGATTCGCCAGATTTGACTGTGGCATGGTGTTTTGCTTATTTTATTTCTCTTCCCAAGAAGATTCCAAACAGATATTGTACCCTACTGGTATTCATGATGGTAATGCTGAGTCAGCATGATAGGGAAAAACATCGGTTTAACAATCAAATGGTACAGGTTTGATTCCAAGGTCCTCCCCTCTGTGGGCTTGTGAGTTTAGTGGGTTATTTAATCTCTTAGAGCCACAGTTCCACTTTCTATGAATAGTTGTCGACAGCTTCCTCATGGAACTGTGAGTAGCACTGAAAAAGATAATCTAGATAGTCCAGCATGTTGTAAAGGATGTATTTTATATGGCAGAGAGTAATATAAATGGTGGTAGGGATTCAAGAAAACAAAACCCTTGAACTAAGTAGAAACCAAGACTATGACAGGACAGGCTTGTAAGAAAGTTACTGACTTGGACATTAGAGATAGCACACAGATGCCTGCTAGAAGTTCATAGTGAACTCAGTGAAGGATATGAAACTTGCTGGGGGACAAAGAGGTACACAGAGTAGGCCCACAGGCTGCCTATCTTTTTCTTGTCCTCTCCTCACTCCTGGGTCAGGTTTTCACAAGCCCAGCAGTTGATATGGGACCCATCAGAGTTGAGAAGACTGCTGTCTTTTGTACATCACTGTTACATATATATCCATTTATGTGTGTGTATGTGCGTATATTTGTGTATATATACATATATGTGCATATATATACCAACAACCTAGAAGAATTTAATCCAAAATTCCATGTATTTTCATTTAAAGAAACATTTGCCAAACTGGGCATCTCCTAATCTGTGGTTTCAGTATTCAGCACACAGCATCATCTAAGAGGTGGGAAGCACAGTCAGTATCCAGGCCTCTGAATGATACCTTTTTCCCCAGTGTTCTGTATCCCTGAAAGCTCTTCTCCTGTGACATTCGCCACTAAGGTCTGCTCATAACATCTGCTAATTTTTCTGTGACCCTTCCCTTATCCACACCACCTTAGCCCTGCTTGCACTCTCATTGTGTCTCACCAAGACTAGAACCAGTCTCCCAGTGGTCCTCCTTGCTGGGGCATGTGCTGCCACACACATCCCCAGGTCAGTTCTCCACTCTGCAGTCAAGGAAGTCCATCTAAAATGATTATAGGTCACAGCCTTTCCTAGGATCCTTCAGTGGCAACTGGATCCTCCCCATTCTCCCAGAAAAAACACCTAAGTCCTACCTATCTCATTCTATGCTTTAGCCTCAACATCGTATCTCCCGCTCCCAATTTCACCACCACACCTTATCAATCTGCTTATAGTTTCCCCCCTCACCTCCACAGTTTCCCCCATCCATCCCTCCAGGATTTAACTAACTCTTCCTACTTCCTGGACACACTTCTCATCTTTGGCTCTTACTATTCTTTACAACTCACTCAAGGTCTCTCCCTGGTGGCACAAAGGGTTAAGTCTCAGCACTATGAAGCTATCTACAGCCAATGCAGCACAAATTCCATCCCCAGTCAAGGAACTAACTCATATAGCACTGCAGACCTCTCCTGCCCTGCCTCGCTGCCCTGAACAGTGTATTTCGGTACATTTGCATATTCTGTTCCCTACTCGTTAAATCTTCTCACCACCACACATCTTTGGCCTACACCCCAGCTGTTGTATGCATAAATAAATAAATCTTTTTTAAAAAGACTCACTCAGGGCCCTCCCTGGTGGCGCAGCACTAAGAAGCTTAAGCAGATTCTGCATGAGTTCGATCCCTGCCTGCCCCGAGGAGATCCACATGGCCAGGCAGACCTCTCCTGACCTGCCCGCTGTTCTCCTCAGCAGTGTACTCATTGCTCTGCCTGTTCTGCTCCGTACTCTGTCTCTGGTGAAGCCTCTCGCCGCCCCTCAGCCTCTGTCCTGTACCCCAGTTCTGTATGCACAAATAAATAAATCTTTAAAAAAAAAAAGTGACTTAGGGGCCCTCCCTGGTGATGCAAAGGGCTAGAAAACAGCACTGCAAGTAGCTGCAGCCACTTCAGGTAGAGTTCCATCCCTGGCCCTGGAGGTGATCCACATTGCATAGCAGACCTCTCCTGTCTTGCCCGCTGCTCCTCTAGGTAGTGTACTTCATCAATCTGCCTCTTTTGCTCCCCATTCGGTCTCTGGTCAATCCTCTCACTCTTGCACCTCTGGCCTGTACCCCAGTTCTGTATGCATAAATAAATATTTTTTAAAAAAGTTATTTAGGGCTATAAAAGCAGTAAGTGGTATAGAATTCAGACATGGGCATTTAGCACCATAGTCTGCTTTTAACCATTTTATTATGCGACCTTTCTTAAAAATCACTTTAAAGGAAAACTATATTATGGAGCTAGTTGAGCATTTTGCATGTCTTTTCTGGTGTTGTTGTTGTTGTTTAAGATAAAATACAAGACTTCAATGTTTGGGTCTTGCTTACCTTAGATGGTAAGAGCCTACACTTGGGCCCACTCTGGTGGTGCTATGGGTTAAAGCACAACAGTAAGAAACTAAAGCAGTATGAATTCAATCCCCACCCTGGAGGTGATCCACATGGCTCGGCAGACCTCTCCTGACCCATCCACTGCTCCCTTCAGCAGTATACTTCCTCAATCTGCCTGTTCTGCTCCCCACTCTGTCTCTGGTGGGTTCTCTTGCTGCCCCTGCACCTCTGGCTGGAATCAAACATCACCATTTTAGGTAATGACCCTCTGCAGATCTTCACTGACTTCTCTATAGCAGACCCCAGGCCACTCCTTCTGCAGAATGGGCCTCAGGGGATGGTCACAGGGTTATTCCTGTATCTTGATTATCTCTCCACCACCACCAACATATGAGGGCAGGTAGCTTTCTGTTTTATTCACCAGGCACCTGCAAGGAAGTACTCAGCAAATGCTTACTAGCAAATGCTTACTAAATGGAAGGAAAAAAAAAATGAACAAAATCAAACTAATCAAAGGAAGGTAAGATTGCTATTTCAGGTTTTTCAACTCTGAATGCATGTTTTTGGAGAAAGTGACATACAGACAACTAACCAAATCATCTGTTCTGATGGTAAGTGTGAACATGAACTTTGCCTTCTGAAGAGGCAGTCCTTGGAGAGGACTATGGAATTGCCTAGATCTCCAGGATGACCTTGGGTAGCCCCAGGAAAGGACAGACAGACTAGCAACCTCCCATCACTGCTTGAAACTTTTAACCCAGTTTATAAGGCTGGGAAGGCCTAGAGTCCCCTACAGCAACTCCTGGGGGGATAATTACAGAATTACCATTACCCTCAGATGTAGTTTGCGCCATCCAGACTCAAGGCTATAGTTGCCTGTGCAACAAGAAGGTCCTGGAGTAGAAATCTGGATGTTACTTGCTCCTGGAGAAGAGGAAACTTAATCCTCAACCTTTGTGGGATATAATGAACACACCTGAAGCTTCTCCACCTAGCCTTAGGGAATAGTTTAGGAAGAATAGCAAAGGGTAAGAGGGGGTGGGGTGCAGATGGTTATTAAAAGGACAGCTAGAGCCACAGGAGAGGAAATGTCTCAGCTATTACTCTCAGCAGGTCACTATTATGAAAGAGAAGTAATACCAATATAAAAGCACCAAACAGGAAGGGCATGGGATGGGGTAGGATAAAGGAGATCAGAACATGTTCCCCCAAAACTCTTTTCAAAAAACATTCTTCTTGAAGAAATCTCACCACAGGTTTCATTATTATAGAGAACCTTTTTTTTCCTGGTGCGCTTTTTTTTTTGGGGGGGGGGAGGGAGGGGGGTGCGCAGGAAAGGATAGATCTCTTTCTGCTTCTCTCTTTCTTTATACTCTTTTCTTTTTGGCTCTCTTGCCAGGCCTCCTACACCTTCTGGGTTCCAAGAGCATCCTGAGAATATTTACTAACAGGAAGTCAGACAAGGAGGGAACTGACACAGTCATTAGGTGACACAAGCCTGCTGACAAGCTGCCAACTCAGCCTATTGAAGATATAGCTGAAAAGCCAGCATTTCATTCAAACTAGGTCACCTCCAAGTGCTGTGGATGTCAGCTGGGAGCTTGCCACAGACTGAGAATTGAAGAGCCAAGAGGTTAGTGGTTTTCCTTGGGGACCAGCACAGGTCAAGAGGACAATGAGAAAAATGAGGACTCAAAGGAGAATGTGGATAACACAGAACAGCCAGAGGGAGTCACCCAGGGACAAGTGGATTTGCAAAAGCTAAAGGTAGACATTTAGCTGCCAAGGTCTGGGCAGAATATTTGTATGATATTTGACAACCTATATTCATCTATGTACTTCTATTTGTTTGGTAAGTATTCTCTTCATTAAACTACAAAAGTTTACTCAAAGTGTCAATCCCTTAAGGGGAATGTGTCTATTCTATAAGTAGTTTCCATTTCACCAAATACCACTCCATACCCAAAGTCTAGTCTTTAATAAAGTCTAATGATTATGTGATTAAAATATATATGTATATAATTTTTTAATTAATTAATTTATTTATGCATATAGTGCTGGGGTACAGGCCAGAGGTAAAGGGGCAGTGAGAGAGACAGAGTAGCGAGCATAGTAGACAGATAAACAAAGTATACTGCTGAAGACAGCAGAGGGCAGGTCAGGAGAGGTCTGTTGGGCCATGTGGATCACCTCTGGGGCCGTGGATGGAACAGCTGCAGCTAACTTGCAGTGCTGCGTCCTAACCCGTTGTGCCACCAGGGAGGGCCCTATATAATTATTTTTCTTCTTTTTACTGATCTGATTTACCGATCAGATTTGAAGATGACCCTGTATAAAAATACAGATTGTTGAGCATATGGACTCTAGGGTTAGTTACATTTAGATTTGACACCCTGCTCCATTTCTTGTTAGCTGTGTCCCTATGAGTAACTTTTCCATGCTTTTGATGCTTCAGGCTCCTCATTCATAAGTACAAAAGCATTGCCCAAACTCATCTGTTTCCTATGAAGGTTAAGTGAGGTATTATATATGAAGCACTGAACAGTATGCCTGGCATAAACATTCAATAACCCTATTCTATTATTATTATATTTTGATTATTATTATTACTGTGAAACATGACAGACCACCCCTTGGACTTTGGTTTCTCTGAGAGCCTCCATGTATGTCTGGTTTTTGTTCTTAACACCTAAAAGGCATGCATTCATGGCTTCATGACAGGTTTAGGATGAGAGAAGCCACAGGTAAATAGTGTTCAGTTAAAAACAGGCTTCCTTCTGAATGGGTGCTAGACTAGCAAAATAAACTGGTTTTCAGCAAGACTTTCACAGTATCTGTCATGGTCAACAATGGGAGAATTTGGATCTCGTGATAAAACAACTAAGGAATGACAACTGGTTGAACAACTGTGTGAGCATTTCTCAGAATGTGCTCTCTAGAATATCTGTCTACAGTTTACATGGTGGGGTAGAGGAGGAGAATTTAATGGTCAAAGATGTTTGGAAAACTATGTCTAACAATTTCTCCTCTCATATTCCTTAATATATGTGAATATACATCATAAGTGTTTTTAGAAAGAGGGCTAAAGTATGTACTACCCAAACTTAATCTGAGCATGGGCTTTTACTTTTGTTTTTTAGGACAATCCTAAAGCCTAGTGTCTTTCAGAATGCATTTTGAAAATGTTCATCTATGTTCAAAGGGTATTTAACATCAATGCTGGCAGGAGTGTCTGAGGTCATTCACTTGGCTCTGTACTTAACCCTTTCTGGTTCAATATCATTCACGTGCTCACTTACTAATCAGATTTGAAGATGACCCTAAGATGGACAGGAGGGATGATAGGAAAGATCAGGACTAGTCTCACAGATATACATAAATAACAGGTCCCACATTCACGGTCCAAAATCCTATACAAGGCATTATGGAAGACGAAGAGCTCAGTGTAGTACATGAGAAAAGATGGAGGACTCTGCTAGTTGTAAACAGAGAACAAGAATGTGCGTCACTGCTGAGTGTCTGAGTCTTGGTCAAGTCTCACTTGCAGGCAATACCATCCTATCCCCACCCTACCCTCAGGGCACTGTTACATAAACCAACAAATTCCCTTTAAAGGGTAAATGTTCTTTGTTAAATCTCCAACACAAATGTTCCCAATTGATAGTACTATCAAGTATACTAAGGTTCCCAAGAAAGCTTTTATACTTTCAGAAAGAAATAAAAGAGATCCTGGTTAAATCAAGGAAAGATTTCTTACCTTTCCTGCTGGTCAAGTGACTCCTAGGAGTTTAGCTTGTAGACATTTCTCAGACTCAAACTTAGAGGCACACAGACAAGCTAGGAAAAACCAACAGATGAACAAGGTGCCTGAACCATGTTACATGAAGGACTACGTGAAAGCAATTTAAAGAGAGACAAAGAAACAGAGATTAGGGAGGGTCTAGCCTTCCAAATTCATTTGTAAAGAGCAGAACTTCCCATGAAAAGTAATTCAGTGCTTTTAATCTTCCAGAGGAAACAAACTCTTAAGAAACTGATGAAGGTTAAGGAAAGGTTTCCTAGGATAATGTACATGCAAACAAAGTTTTGCATACATTTTTAAGGGACTGTTGTCCCCACACTCCCGTCACCAGCATAGAAACCAATTCATAGGCTTTCCCCACAGAAGACCAAAACCAAGATTAAAAGCCTCATCAGGATAAGGTATAACCTATGCAAATGCTCCATCCCCACCACTTCAGGAGTCAGGCCAATTGTGTCTATTACAAAGAGGTAAGCATCAGCTCAGTCAAAGATACACATTCCCACCATGACTGTGATCTGGAAACAGAAAGGAATGCCTGTCATCACTGGAGATATTCAAACAAATGTCAGATGGGCATTTTCAGGAAGTTGTAGAGAGGCCTCAACCCTGCCACTGGACTGAATGATGACCTAAGTTGGTCTTTTAGGACCTTGCACATTTAAAATGTGCTCTGAGGAGGAGCAGCACGGAATCACCTGAGAGCCTGCCAGAAATGCAGAATTTCATTCATATGTGTGGCAGTGTTTAAGATATCTAAAATTCTCTAAGGGGTGAGAAACTAAATAGTCTGGCCCCTCAAAACACCCTTCTGCCTATACCCTCAGAGACAGCTGCCCAGTTAGTTTCAAGTGTAAATTTTGAGACTAGAGAAATGAGGGTCCTTCTCTGAATCGTCCTACTCACTTCTCATTGTATGAATTATTTCATTCTCTCAAAAGCTTTAGATGGAGAACTAAGAGGAAAGAATGGATTAATTCCCACTGTTTCTCTAAGCCCAGAACTTACAGAAGGATAAAGGAATTGAAAATATTAGTCTTTATGGTCATCTCCTTTAACAGTATCAATAATAGATATGATTTATCATGCATTCACATGTGCCATATACACAGCAATGGGCATTTTTATCCATCATTTTACATGACCTTCACAATAATCCTATATGCTCATTTCCCAGTTTTTTTCTCCCTTTACACATAATGAATCTGAGGCCCAAAAGTAGTAAGTGACTTGCTCAAGACCATACAGCTAATAAAAGCAGAAGCCAGGTTCTGATGCCAAACTTCTAGTTCTTACCCATGACACCATAAAACTGTCTCCTTCAAAGGAAATCTCTTGCTTTCTGCTCTTTTCAGTAAGTATTAAAGGTAGGCTGAAGGCTGTCAAGTTCCCACAGAGCTCATCCAAGATATTGAGGGATGCAGCCAGGCTGCTGGCTGGGGAGCTACACACACAAGTGCACTGAGGTCTCAGATCTCAGTCCTCCATTATATTCTGTTCATTACACAGGAAGACTTAGAGGTCATGCTTTCAAATCCTGGCCCCTTCCTCATTATCTGCTCCAGCATCAGAGTTCTCCCAGTCCTGTATTGACTTGCTTTATCTTCTGGCTGCCATCCCATCTCCATTAGATCCCAGGCATTTGAGCAAAGTACACAGCTATCCAGTTCTGGCTGAACGGAACTGACTAGCCATTCCTTCTCTATAATTTTGGGCATAGTCGAAGAGGATTTAGAAGGTGTCATTGACTTGGAATTACAGTTCTTTGTTACAGAATGAATTTCCGGACTAGGCTGAAGAGACTAGCACACCCCCCCCACCCCGCACTTACACAAGCAGCTTTGTTCCCCTTCAAAGTGTCCCTCTAATTGCACTGTGCACATTTATGCTGGACGTTGCTTCTTCTCCAGGAGGAACCTTATCAAAGAGAACTCAGACTTCCTCTAGTACTTAACATCTGCAGTCTTCACTTGGGCATCTTCACTTGGGCAGCATATTTTCTGTTCTACTTCATGTTTTTAACTTTATTTCCTACAGACAGTATTTTTTTTTTTTTTTTTTTTGCACATTCTTGTCTCATATGCCCTAGCTCAGTCCCTTACGGCAGGAACCCATTTTAGGTTGTGCTAGTTTCCACCACAGCAGTCTAGCACACTGCCTCCCCTGTATTAGATATTCAACAACCACTGACTGACATGTAACTTCCAATGACATCTTACATATTACCATGTACATCTGTTCCTATGTCCAAAGTGAACTCAGTCTTCCAGATATTGAACTTGAAAAGAGGGACTTCAGGGGTTGGGGGAGGGGAGCTCTAAGTAAGGATGTTGAGACCCTGAAACAGATGGTGCAGTGTAAAAAAACCCTAATGTTATGGTTTCAGCCTTATAAAAGGTAACAATAAAACATGTTCCCATGAGGTAGGAATAAGCCACTAATCCCCCTGGTACAGCTGGAAATACAAAAGCTTCTTAAAGTTCAAGGACCCCAACCCACCTGGTTAGACAATAACCAGGCCAAAGACTCATTTCTCAGCTGCTCTTGTTATCACTTACTTCAACTTCTAAAGCACTTAAAGAGAATTCTGGGAATTTTTTAATAAACTTGCCTGAGAAATGAGCCAGAATTGTGTTGTTTCCTTGAAAAAAAAAAAATTGTTGATAATATTGCCTGGAAAAAGCAGGGTATTTCCTTCAGAAATAAAGGAAGAAAGAACTGAGTGAATAAATATTTGTAAACTTACACTAGGTGCTGATTTACTTTTTGAAATCTAATTACATTGCTCTCCTCTTCAAGAATAACTGTTCTATTTTTTATTCAACAATGAGCTATGTGCAGAGCTCTGTACTCTGTACACTGACAAAAACAGACATGGGACTATTAGGTTGATTTTTTCACACAGTACCATAATTTCTTCTGCTCTATTTATCAGCTTTACCACAGAATCCCACAACAGTGGGAGGAACTCCAAGACCCTAAGGAGAGGAAGAATAATACAGTAACCAAAGCACAGACAAAACTCAAATCCTGTATCACTGGCTGACGTTAAGTATTTGCCTTCTCCATGCCCCAAATGGCCTCACAGGAAAACACTCCCTATCTTGGAGAGAAAGTGCCTGACACTTTTATAAATATTCGCATCTATAAGTAATATATGACCTTAGCTGGGGTTGAAAAGGGAAATGTCTGTAGGTACAAATACAAATAGGTGTGAGAACTGGATCAGGTGAGCAGGACTCAGAGTCAGGTGGCAATGAGGGAAAGGTGGCAATGAGGCTGAAGCAGAGACGAGTGCCCCACTGAGAAGGTCAGTCTGACAGGTCACCAGTGAAAGGTAACCACAAAGGTGTGTAGCCCAGTGTCCCCGTTCTTCTGACAAGTTAAGAGAAATCAGCTCTCAAGATTTTGATATGAAATCTCTCAGTTTTTAAATATTGGCTCAAGCAAATTAAGACACAATGGGGGCCTTGGCTCTTGAAACATTATCACCAGGGTTTTCAAACCTCAGCGCTCCATTTACCAGCAAGTGACAATTAACTTTTTCAAGTCTCATTTCCTTATCTGGGAAGCCTACTGTTTAGGGTTAGTGTGAGGAATAAAAGACAAATGTAATTTGATGTAACATATAATTTGATGTAGACATATAAAAATAAATTTAAGTGCATATATAATTTGTAAGTATAGAATGGTGCCTTGCATATAGTAAACAACCTAAGTTTTTGCTATAGCTATTAGTATTGTTACTTTTGCAAATACCAGGTAAAACAAACATTTCTCTTAAAATAGTTGTGTAAAAGCCAATAATTTTGGGACCTTACCTGACACACTGATCCCCAATGCATTCATGGGGTCACACACCTCAAGTCCATATAGTTGTAAAGGTTATATGAAAAGGTTCTTTCTGCTACCATCTGTCAGTCATCCTCAGGGATCCAAAGACACTCTGCAGCTAGACCCTGGGAGAATTCTGGGACACTGCATACTAATGGCACCTCAATATCCCGCTTTACATGGCTCCTCTCTCCCCAGGGGTGAGAGTGGGCTGGGGGCCTCTCTGCCAACAACTAGCAGAGCAGTTCAGGATGCCTTCTAGTCTGTACTTTAAGTTACAGAGATGTTTGGGGCACAATGAGCCCACAGAGAGCTTGACTCTAGGAATTCATGTAGTTTTTAATCCCAAAACTACTACTTTGATCCCAGTACCTTATTTTCATGACCAATTGCCCCACTAATCCCTGACCTATAAATGCTTTCTACCAATCCATGCAACTGCCTCAGCCTTCCTCACACTGCAAAATATTTTCTACATCCTTCCTACAAGTCCTACTGAAGAGGCAGTGATGCATCTTCTATCACCTAATAACAGAAGGATTAATTTTAAAAGGGACTGAGGTAAAGTAATAGGAAAAGAGAATTCTTGTTTCAACTCTTATTAAAAATCATCTTTTTCCTCACTGGGATTTCCCTTATTCTGGCCTCATTTCTTTCAGGCGCTGGGCTGTCCTTCATAATAGTAATAATGAGAAAAATTTTTCAAAATTACCTTCATTTCAGACCCTTCACATCCAACCTCACAATAATCCTAGAACAAAGATAATACCAGGACCCTAATGTTACAGATGAAGAAGCCTAAACGCAGTTATTTAAAATCTAGGCCAAGGTTTACAGTAGGTGATAAAGTTAGAAGTCAAAAACAGGTGTGTGATTACAAAGCCTATGTGCTTGCACACCTGAAGGAATCAGATCACCCTATCTTGGTCAGGTGGTAATGAGAGCTCTTAAAGGTGTACTCAGGGCTGGAGTAGGAGAAACGAAACTCCTCCAACTCTGCACTTGGAGACTGACTTGGATATAGCCTCACTCCTGCTGAGCCTAAGTATGTGCCCCACCTCTCCTCTCCCCCAAAAAATACCTGAATGTGGAAAAAAATTGAGTTTAAATGCAATATGAATTTTAAGAATTTATTAATTTAAATTGTAAAAATTATCCAAAGAATTAATTTTGGGAAGCATATGAAATAAATTAATGAAAAGCATTAGTCTTACTGTTCTTCTACATTATTTTTTAATCCATGTGGACTTTTTAATTACTAAAGCAAAAAATATGCTCATAACAAATTCAAATACTACTGAAGCATATCAAGAAAAAAAAGAGAAAAGTTTCCCAATGATTTTCAAACTTCCTGAGTATCTTTCCAGATTTTTCTAAGAAAACACTAACAGAGGATAGATATAGATCTATACATATAAACTGATTTCTTCCTCAAAATCAGAATCATAATCTGTAGTTTTCAAACTGCTCTTTTAACTCAGTGCTATATATATTTACATATCTCATCAATATGTTCACAGATAGCTCAATTTTTTTTACCAACACAAAAATTGTATTATATGCAAGAACTGAGATTTATTCAATTGGCTCCCTGTTGAAGAAAAGTTGGGTCATTACTCTTTCTAGTGCTGTAAGTGGCAAACACAATTATCAGACCCTTTAGTAGACAGGATGTGTCCCTGTGGCCCATCAGAAGATTAGGGCTACAACTCTAAGATATTGTTGCTGAAATGGAGCTTATCTTTAATTGAATAAAAGCCTGATATCACGTGTAAAACCATCTCAGCTACTTAGATAACAAGCTTTTCAATAGTAAAACATATAATGGAACATCCATTCATTCTTTCACTCATTCACTCACTCAGGTACATCTGATCTAACAAGCTCTGTGCTGAGTCTAAAGGAGTGAGAAAAATAAAAACATCCACCAAGGTTCACTTCCTGCCCTGGAGGACATGACAACTGAGTGGGCAGTCATGCTCATAAAAGAATTCTGTATCATGTTTAAGAGCTGTGTTAGATATAAGATGAAGGAGCCTATCACTTTGGAGGAGATGAAGATAGCCTGAGAAGAAACACAGAAGCAATGCTTTCAGCAGGAGTTTGACAATAAGAAAGCCATAAAAAGAGAAAAGGCAGTCTAGACATTAATAACTGCCACTATAATCCTTCATCTTACAAAGCACCCAGTGTGTTCAGGAAACACAGAGAGCTCAATGTGAAGAACATCTAGAGAAATGTCTGGAGACAAATGATAGAAAGAGAAATTGGAATAGATTGCAAAGGAACTTGAATATGAAGTTCTGAAATCTGGACTTCAGGTTTTCAGAGGGGAAATACCTCTCCAGGGTAATTTTGGATATACAATTCACCCTCTACCTACTGTATCTATCGGGCTTATCCATTCATCTATAAATGAAAAACAAATGAATTGTTTCTGGGTTTTGACGATTGTGAATAAAGTATTCACATATGAATATTCATGAATGAGTCATCTTTCTTTTCTCTTGGGTAAATATCTAAGATAGGATGGCTAGATCATATAAAGACGTGCACATTTAACTTTTTACCAAACTGTTTCCACAGGCTTGTACCACTTTTCATTCTCATTAGCAATGTTACCTAGTGAGACTTCCAGTTCATATCTCTACAACACTTGTATGGTCAGCCTTTTTAATTTTAGCCTTTTTAATTTTAGCCATTCTTACAACTGCTAGCGCTATCTCACTGTGTTTTAATTTGCATTTCCCTAATGATTAGTGATGTTGAGCATTTTTCAAATGTTTATTTGCAATCCATACATGTCCTTTGATAAAATGTCTTTCACATCATTCCCCCATTTTTTTAATTAGGTTGTTATTTTTCAGTTTTAATAGTTCTTGATAATTCTAGATAAAAGTCCTTTGCTAGAAGTATGCTTTGCAAATATTATCGCCCAGTCTGTGGCTTGTGTTTTCATTCTCTTTATAGCATCTTTTGAAGAGCAAAGGTTTTTTATTTTGATGAAATCCAATTTATCCATTTTTGTTTTATGATCATGCTTTCAATTTCTTATCTAAGGAATATTTGCCTAAGTGAAAGTGACAAAGGTTTTTTCCTATGCTCTATTCTAGAAGTATGAGAGCTTTAGGTTTCACATTTAGGCCTATGACCCTTGTCTAAGAGGAGACATTTCATACATATGTGAGGCACTTTTGTTTGTCACAATGACTAAAGGAAGAAATTCAACTAGCAATTGCTGGGAAGGGGCAGGGGAACTCAGAGGTAATACAATACAGCAAGTGCCCATACCATGAAAAAAAGCCTCATGCCCTACTGGACCTTCACATACCCTGCTAAACTTTCATGTGGGCAAATTATTTGTTTATAAACACATGGATTAGCTCTCATTTCAAAATACCAAAAACAGTTAGGAATGTTTCAACAATTCTGGCTGACCCTTTCCTTACTTCTCTTAAATCCAAAGTTATTCCTTAAAAGCATCTATTTCATTATGTTTTCTTGTATATTTGTGCCTGTGCGTTTACATGTTTTATTATAAACTAATAATGTGTACATTTCTCTTTTTAAATCCAATTATGGCATTAAATTATTTTTTTATCCTGTGTGTGTAGATGGTTATATTATCATGCATTAGCAACATGATGGGATTAAAAAACATTGAGCTGGCCCTCCCTGGTGGCGCAGCGGGTTAAGGCACAGCACTGAGAATCTAAAGCCTCTTCCGCATGAGTTTCATTCCCGCCTGCCCCGGAGGTGACCACATGGCGTGGCAGACCTCTCCTGGCCCGCCTGCTGCTCCCCTCAGCAGTGTACTTCGTTGATCTGCCTGTTCTGCTCCCCACTCTGTCTCTGGTGAATCCTCTCACTCTCCGTGTCTCTGGCCTGTACCCCAGTTCTGTATGCACAATTAAATAAATCTTTAAAAAAAAAAATTGAGCTAAATAAAAAAGGAATCAGAACACTTAAATATATTAAATGTTACAATTATTTCATAGTTTTACAAACTTGCACACAAATTAACTATACACGTTATAAGAATGCAAAGAAAGGGTTACACATTAGACATGTAAGAACAGTTACCTAAGGGAAGGAGGAGGAAAAGAAAACAGTGAGCTCACAGGAGAGACACCTAGCATAGACAGGTGAGGCTGAAAGGATTTAACACATGGAGGGTTGCACCTAACTCAGTGCCCTGGTTCTGGAGTGAGGTCCTCCAGAGGCCATGTAAAGGAGACTGTAAAGCTGATGATGAGAAATAAAGTAGAAAGCGAGTGGAAGGGAATAAGATGAAAATATCCACTCATCAATTCTATTCAGCACTGTACTGGGGTCCTCAGCATGGCAATACATAAAAATAAAAATAAATAAAAAGCAAAAATACTGGAGAAGGGAAAGCAAAACCCTTTGCTTTGTCTGTAAGCAAAAAGACTGCATGTAGGAAATCCTTCAGAAATCTACCCCAAAAATTGCTAATACCAGTAAGTAATATAAGTTTCAGGACCAAACTCAAAATAGTTAATATAGAGTAATCAACTATATCTCTACATACCAGCATTAAGCAACTACAATGTCAAGTATGAAACACCATTTACAATACATTAAAAGAAACTTAAAATGTTAGGCTAAATTAAACAAGAAACATGCATGACATACACTGGAAATTACACAGCACAGCTGAGAGAAATTAATGAACACTTAGCTAAATGGAGAGGTACATCATGTTCACAGATTTAAAGATTTAGTCTTCATTTAAATCTATAAGTGATTTGTCTATATGAATTAATTTATTTGAAAATGCTTTAGCATTCCTATGTGACACTGTTCTAAAAGCAGAGGATATAGCAGTGAAGAAGATAAACAAAAATCCTTGCCCTCACAGAGCTTACATGTTTAATCAGGAAAGACAACAAAATCTGGTAAATGTTAGGGAGAACAATACGGGGGATGGAGGATGAGGAAGGAATGAAATTTCAACAGAGTGGACACAACTCAGCCAAGACCTGATAAAGGTATAGAGTGAGCAGATATCTAGGGGGATGTATTTCAAGTAGAGGAAATAACAAAAATTCTTTAAGGTAAGAGCAAGCCTAGAATGCTTTAAGTCTAAGAACATGGAGTGCAATACAACTGGTCAGAGTGAGTAAGCAGAGGGGCACAGGAATGACATCAGAGGCACAGCCAAGAACCAATCCAGGTAGAGCTTTGCAGGTCACTGTAAAGACTTGGCTTTTACTCTGAGTGACATAAGCAGCCATTGAGAAGTTTAGATTGATACCACATTAGATGAATCATTCTGTCTGCCATGTAGAGGGTGGAAGGGTCAGCAGCAGAAGGTTGGTAGGCGTTGACCACAATATCTAGACATGAGACAATGAGGGATTGTACCAAGGCTAGCAACTGGTGGAAAGAAGGAAGATTCTAGATAGACTTCAAGGTTAGAAAAGACAGGATCTGCAAACGTGCAAAATGTGAGTGGATTGACAAGAGGGATCAAGGATGACTCCAAGGTTGGTGGCTTGAATATATTAAAAAGTAATGAGTCATGAGGGAGAGACTGTGAGAACAATTTTGTGGGGGGCGGGGGAGAAGCAACAAATTTGATTTAGGTCCTGCTAATTTTAACATACCTATTGCACACTTGATTTGGGGTGCTGAATTGAAGGCTGGATATGAGTCTGACAATTAGAAGACAAGTGAGTGTTGGAGATGACAAGCTGAGTAACAGTATTTAAAGCCAGAGCTGAAGGAGATCATCAAGGGGATCAGATAGAAAAACAGGACACTTCATGGAAGCCAGGAAGAGGCGGAGGAACAAGAGGGAGACTGAGAAGGAGCTGCTAGGAAGGCAAGAAGAAAACCAGGAGAGAGTATTATCCTGAAGGTGAGGCAAATGAAAAGGACAGTTCCAAGGGGAAGACAATGATCAGTTAGTTGTACCAAAGGCTGCTTACAGATCAAAAAAGAAAACTGAGCAGTGACTGTTGGATTTAACAAGAGCCTAGAAAGATGGGCAACGAATGGATATTGGGGGAGCTATAAGGCACAGCACACGGGAAAGGGGTACAGGGATTTTTTCACCCTCCCTCTCTAGGCTTTCTCGCCACTTTGCTTTTGCACATGTGGCTTTCCCTCTGCCCTTCTTTCCTGAGTGAGAACTACTCAATATCCAGACCTCAGTTCCTCAGTGAAGCCTTCCCTCCAGGCAATATTCCCTCACTGTGGACTCTCACAGTCCCAGGTACCTGTCTCCTTCCAGTCTGGGTCCACAGGGAGTTTTTCCTTTAATGTGTGTGATGGTGTATGCAGTGTTTTCGTCTGCCTGGCTTCACTCCAGAGCAGGGATGTGTCCTTTCACTCATGGACTGACACCCTACTCCTAGCACAGGGCCTAGCACACAGCATCACTCAACACACAAGCAGGAAGTCAGGGAAGGGCAAGACTTAAAGGTACTGAGGTGATCAGGTACAGAGTGGCAAGATGAGACATGCATCCAGTTGAGAAGGGACAATCGGATCTGGATTCCTAATGGAAAACTGGAAAAGGCACTGACTGGGGAGGGAGGGAAATCTGTTCTCCCAGGCACCACACTGGACCAAGTCTAGTCAGACTCTGGAAACCATAGTTGATTATGGTGTCTGGAGGAGACAGGGGAGAGCTCTGAAATCCCTCTGCCTGGGTTACATTCTTAAGGCAGGGAAGCCAGTACAGATAGTCTCTGCCATGAGAGACCGGGATGCTCACTTGACCATCACTACAAAAGACAAACATTACAGGAAAGAGGTTGTATGTTGGCTGGGGGGTGTGGGAAAGAACATCTAATACTGTGAATTGAAAGCCAGGAAAGAGTTAGTAGATAAAATGTTCATCTTGGAGAATAACCTTATCAAGCAAGCGTCTATCACATGGCAGGGTATTGTTGTCCAGGGTTATCTCATTTAAAACTCCCTAACTCCCCTATGTAAGATCACCTCTCCTATCACCCCATTTATCCCTTCAAAGCATTTTATCACTAACAGTAGTTATCTGCTTTGTGTGTGTCTTTACTGCTTATCATCTGCCTTCCTGAGGCAATTTAAGCTCCCCAGGGTAAGAACCTTGTATGAGCTTATGCCACACTCCTCTGCTAGCAGACACCCAGGTGCACAATATGCAGCAAATATTTTCCAAGAGAATGAGAAGCTCTGTAGAAGTCCTAATACCTACCTGTTCTACAGATGAGGATCTGGTCATCTTTATTCTTTCTACCTCAGTGATTTTTAAAGGATCATTAAAGGATCAATGCATTTGCATTGAGGCAGCTCTATGCAGTCTCACTGCCTTGCTGCTGCTCTTCCAGAAGTAGGTTTGTGTTGGCTCAGATCCTCTCTCCAAACAGCAAATCTCCTCCTTTCTCATTCAAAAATCCAAGCACCCACCTTTCGAATAAACCTACACTCTCTCCTCCCTTTGCTTTTGAACAGGCCTTTGCAGTTGGAGGTGCCCAGCAAAACCACTGACTACCCTTCTTTTTGAAATCTCCCATGAACCCTGTATCCATTTCCAGGGGCTATCATACCACAAACTGGGTGACTTAAAACAGCAGCATTCTCTCACAGTTCTGGAGGTGTCAACAAAGTCCTGTTCTCCCTGAAGTAACTAGGGAAGAATCCATTCCATGTCTTTCCCTTAGTTCCTTGTGTTTGTCAACACTATTTGATGCTCCTGGGTTTACAGCTACATAAATCTAATCTCTGCCCTCATCGTCATATGTCTTTCTTCTCCAGCCTCTCCGTGTCTGTTTCTTAGAATGATACCAATCACAGTGGATTAGGACCCACTGTCCAGTCTGACCTCATCTTAACTAATAACATCTATAATTACGCTATTTCCAAAAAAGATCACATTCTTAGATACTAGAATTTCAAATTTAGAATCTTCTGTGGAGGACACAATTCAGTACTACTCCCCCCAGAAAGGGCTGGTCTCTCCGCCACCTCCCACAGTCACAACCTCACTTTGCTCACTTTTCGCACTATCTGCAGACATTGCAATCAGAGCTCCACTGCCACTTGGCCCTGTGTCCAGTGTTGTCCAGCCCAGCCTTCAGAGGGCTGCTTTGGGCTGCAGCAGCAGCCTCACCTTATAAGCACCTCCAGCTGCCACCCTGAGTTTGGATCCTGGCCCACTGCTTGCTGGTATGCCACCATCTCCAGGCCCATGTTGATAAAAAGGCACCATCCTGAGTCAGAGGCCTTTTTCTGGACACTGTGGACACTATGTGGAGGGAGACAGCTGCCCATTGTGGCCTTAGAAATAAGCCCCATTATTATTGTTCCCTGAGCCTGAGGGAACAACAGTTGTGTGCACAGGTTTACCCACAGTGACCTGTCCTCTTCCTTTTGCCCCTCAGTAAAATTACTGTAGCCCCTTACTACAACAGTTGCATAGCAAACCTGTTCTGCACTCCCATGGCTCCTCACAGAATATCCAGTAAAAGTACCAACTACACAGGCCCTGATTTCTAAAAAAGAAAAAGAAAAAAACAAACAACAACAACAACAAAAAAAACCAGATGTGTTACATCCACCTATCAGTTTTGCTTGGGCTAACAGGCCTTGGCTGGGAAGGTGAAGGAGTGACCACCTTCTGCTTTTTGCATTACAAAAGTGGACCAACTTGGCAGCTAAAGCTCTAAATAAAGGTTAAAAAAAAAAGAAGGCAATTATGGTGATGGCACATGGGTAAATTGGTGATGGGAAACCCACGGGGATTACAATTGAGATGGGGGGGGAATGTCCAAAATGATGTAAAAATAAACTGTTATAAAATAAAATTTAAAAAAAAAAGGCAGTAAGAAGGACTGAAGAGGGTAGGTGAAAAATCTTTCTCTGTAGACAAAATTTTCAATAAAATATTTCCTGAATCTTCCCTACACATATGACTTTCTTTTTTTTCCTCTTTGCTGGAATCTAGGCCACTGTCTAAGAGACACAGAAAAGATGGATGGAAGATGTAAAAAGGAATGTAGAGAAGTTAAGGAGGGGGGGGGGGAAGGGAAGTGAGGGAGTGGAGAACCAGACAGCAAGTCAGTAAATAAGGTAACAAACTACAGGCAAGTTACAAAAGGCAACCAAGAAAATGAGTAAATAAGGAAACAAACTACAGGCAAGTTACAAAAGGCAACCAAGAAAATGAGAGGGTTGATACAAGAACTCAAACATTGCCCAGAGGGTTAGGCCAAAAGAGGACATGTGAATGGCCTGGATGCTTTCTGTTAAGTCAGAAGTTACAGTAAGTGCCCATAAGAGGCCCTCTCTAGTTCCAGCATCTTCCAGTATAGAAATAACTCTGGAGCTCTGGATATGAGAGAGAGAGAGGAGAATGCACAGAGGCATATAAATACATGTCCACTTATATGCAGGAGTCTCACCCTGTACTGCAACAAAACAGAAGCAATGCTGGGAAGTGTTGATGGCTCAGAGAGTAGATCTTAGAACCAGAAGGGTTCAATACCAGATATGAGGTTCATAATAGTTGTGCAACCTCAAGAAGTGACCTAACCATTCCAGAACTAATCCCTGTTCAATGGAGAAAAAACACTGCTTTAAGCATTTAGAAATGCCAATGTTATCTAACAACAAATAACCAGTGTCAAATGTGATACATTTTAACAATTTATTCAGGGAACACTTTGTTAACATTTATTTAAAAAAAACGTAGAACCTGAGCAGATAGGAAATACTATCATCAATTTCCTGGTTTTGACAGTGTACTACAGTTATGCAAGATTTTCATTGGGGGAAGTGGGGTGAAGGGTACACAGGAATTCTCTGCTATTTTTACAACTTCCTCTGAGTCAAACTATTTCAAGTTGTTTTAAAAATTAGCAAAAATATCATTATTATATATATAACCTTATTTGAAAATAAGGTCAAGAATCCAAATTTGAGGTTTCATGTAAATGAGATATGCTGGAAAATCTACCCTCTTCTCCCTAGCCTGGTCTCCTGCCAGGAGTCCTAGCTATTATGACAATAAAATTAGATGATACACATACAATACTTAGCTCAGCACCTGGCACAGAGCTTTGATATTTTTATTTTTAAATATATATTAATAATTACCAAAAATGGCCACATTATATATAGGAAAATAGTATATACCACAACACAGTCATTTTGAATAAAGCAACAGCTGCGAGATTACTGACATCAAAAGGAGTTTGTTACATATTAAGTAAAAAAAAAAAGTTATCAATCAGTATGCAGAGTTTTATCCTACTCACTTATAAATAAGTTGGTATACTGAGTAGCTAAGAGCACAGATTCTAGAAGCAGGTTGTCTGGACTGAAATCCTACCATGGCAACTTATCTATGTGAACTTAAGTGAGGTGCCTGAGTATCGTGGGCCTCAAGTTTTTTCATCAAACAATGGGCTTAATAATAAAATCACTCACCGGTTTGTTGAGGACTAAGTGTGCCCACAGGTGTAGTGTTGACAAGCTATTGTTACCTCAAACAACAAGCTCAAATATTAACTATTATCATATTAAATCTTATTTTACACTGATATATACTCACTAGGAAAAAGCCTGGAAGAACATATAAATATCAAAACAACAGCAGTAATTATCCTGAATGACAGGAATACAGAGGACTTTTATCCTTGTTTTTGTTTCTATTTGCTACTTTTCCATGAAGACTATAGGTAAAAAGCAAACTGAAAGAAGCTTAGGATTAAAAAGTATTTTAAAAACTTTAAAACCTATGTTATTTTCATAAAATACATAGGAAAAGCAGGGAGGGGTTTATAACAGAAACAAAACAGCAGATCATACCCTTATCTAGTGGAAGTTTTGAGTTCTGCTAGTATCAAAGAGTAGCTAGTTGGATGTTTCCCTCTCCACTCATGGCTCTGAAAGCACATAGCATTTTACGTGTGCACCAGCCCCAAGTAATGGATATATATATTTTTTTTTTTTTTTAAAGATTTATTCATTTGTGCATACAGAACCGGGGTACAGGCCAGAGGCTCAGGGGCGGCGAGAGGCCTCACCAGAGACAGAGTGGGGAACAGAACAGGCAGATGGATGAAGTACACTGCTGAGGGGAGCAGCGGGCGGGCCAGGAGAGGTCTGCCACGCCATGTGGTCACCCCCGGGGCAGGCGGGAATCGAACTCATGTGGAAGCGGCCCTAGATTCTCAGTGCTGCGCTCCAACCCGCTGCGCCACCAGGGAGGGCCTGGATATATATTTTTACTGCACACATAATCCCATGTCCAAATATATTTCACACATCTATATAAATATTACCAGAGAGAAAAGAATATGAATGCAACTTAAATCTAGTCATGGAAAGTGCCTTGGCAAGCAGCAACCAAAAGCACAAAGAACATTCTGTGAGATCCACAAGCTAGGTTCCTGTGCATTTCCCATCCAGCAATACTGAGACCTCAAGAACAAGTGCCCTCCTTCCCGTGCCACCCGCCACCTCCATCGTTGGCACCAGCCATAAGGAGGCCTTACTTTAAAACACTAAGACAAGCCAATATGGAGCCAGTCAGGGCCTTGAAGCCTGCTCCTGCCTCCCCTGGGATTATCCTGCAGGTAGGAGGGCAATTTCCCTGCTCTGAATTCTCAAGCACTCCTGTCTCACTCTGCTGCTGGAGAGTTGCCCCTGGTCCACTCGACTTCGTTACATGAAAATAAAACACCAGCCTGTTCAGGGTCTGCCCGGCACATTATTGGAAGGAAGCTATAAAAACTGCCAACATGGGTGACCTCAAGCATTTTCCTTCTCAAATACGCCGGGAGTGAGGCACTGCCTTTCCTTTTCTCCCCCACCTTCCATCTTTTCCGAAAAGGGTTTCTGTGTCCCAACTGTGTTTATTGACATCCCGGCCTCTTGGCCGTTCCAGCTGTGCAAGAGCGATTCTCCCTCCTCCCCCTTCAAAGTGGCCCCTGTTCCGACCCACTGCCCATAACGTGTGCTTCCAGACCACACGGCCCACTGGCTTCTCAGAGTCTGGCTCGGAAGCCAAATAAAAAGCTTTTCATTTACACTCCAGTTTATGTGCAGCAGCTCAAAGCCTTATTTTCATGTCTTACACAGCTCCCACCTGAATAAATTCGTTTTAAGTGCCACTTTTCCATGTGTGGATATGAAGTCATGAGGAAGTCTGAGATACAGCCCCGCAGGCCCTGAGGAATCCTACAGGCAGGCATGGTGACCCCCGTGGGACCCTCCGCTATGGACACCACAGCACAGCACCGGGAAGGGCAGTCACAGCTGCAGCCATGGGACTCCACCTAAGCCACTGAGTACGGCCCCCCCTTTAGGCTCTGTCATAGTTGAAAGCATGGCCCTTCAAGATCCTGGTCCTAAACCCTAGCTCATCAGGTCCCCTAGCATATCAGTGGTGCACAGGAGAACCTCAACTTATTTTCCCACTGGTAAAAAAGGGACAATACCTTCAGGATGGGTTATTGCAACGACTGGGTAGGATGATGAAATATAAAGTACTTAACACAGTGACAAGCACATACAAACATTCTCCCCATACATAAACAGCACCCACTATCGCTAAAATTCATTTTAAATATGTGAAACACATACTCCACACAAGCTGCGTTGGGTCCTTGACCTAACGCACATGCAGTGTGGCAGCGAACTGTCCCAACTGGGTTGCTCACTGGTACCAGGTTGTATGCAAGGCTGGCAGGGGAAGGAGCAGCTAATCCTACCTGGGGAGATCTGCAAGCAAAGAGTTAAAAATGGTGACAAGGCCTTAGGTCATCTAGTAGTTTCCACCCCAGCCTCTTTTTCTACCTCCAACTACCCCCACTCCTGTGGGCCTTCTTGCTATACCAGGCTCAGCTCTAATTGGGGGCCGATACCTAGAATGCTCCCTCTCACCCAACTCTCATGACTGGCACCCTCATTTCACTACCATTTCCACTCACCTTCCCATCCCTCCCATGGCTCCATTGTTTTTCACTCCTAATATTGCTTTCAAATAAGACTTGGTCTTGTTTCCAACTGTGACCTCTAAACCCAAAACAGAGCTGGAATCAACAAAAGAATTAGTCAGGGTTAGACTAATGCATGTGAAGCATGAGGTCAAGAGCATTATGTACGTTACTATTTAATCCTCACCACATCATTATGAAAGCAGGTGTTGAGGTTATATCAGCCAATAATGGCTTGTGGGGTGGGGAGCAAGTATCTCTGGAGGGCAGAATCTAAGAATATGGGCTCTATGTTCAAGTGAAGACTGAGGGACACTAAGAGCCCCTCTCCCTAACCATTAACTCTAGACCCTGCCAACATCTTCTGAGCTATCTTTCAGGAGGCCTGGCTGAGTGCATATTCTGGCCTCTCCCACTGGACCATCAAGGGAAAGAGTAGGGTCATAACAGTCATGATACAGGACAAAAGCTCTATTTCTGACAAAGAATTTCCAAAAGAAGGTCCCAGATTGGGTAAATCATGTGAAAGGTCTCTACTATGCCTGAGGGACTGGCCCTCCAGAGACAACCCTCCCTAAAGACCAACCAGATCAACTAGAATAGGGTCCAGCAGCCCACTTGTAACCACAGCAGTCATCATGTACTCACCGCTCATCACAAGACAGGGCCTATGCTAAGATTTTAGAGACCTTCTCTCATATCATCCTCACACTCCCTCAGAATAATTCCGACACCCTATTTTACAGTGGGGAAACCAAATTACTCCCCATGCTCCTACAGCTAAGAAGTAGAAAATCCAAAATTTGAATCCCAGGCTGTCTGACTGCAAACAGCAGCACTTGACCCATGGAAAATATACAAGAAATGTTAGGCGAACGGTCCCTTCCTGTTTCAAAGCTGAGGAAAAAGGCACTAGGATCGTCACCAAGTCGTTTAACATTTGACAACCTGGTTAGGGTTTGAACCCAGATCTCTTGAACACAGGCCATATTCCATGGTGACATTTCATCACACCCACAGTGACCAGTGATGAACATGATCAAGAGAAATCTTGTTCACTAGAAAACTTTAGCAAACTGTGGTGGAGCTATTTTTCACCTCTTGGTAGATAGATTACATTTTACTCTGTTGCCTACCTATAAAACTAGACAGGATTCTACCACTCCTAGGTATCTACCAAAAAGACACAAAAACACTGATTCAAAAAGATGCCTGCACCCCCATGTTTACTGCTGCTTTATTCACAATTGAAAAGACATAGAAACAGCCCAAATGCCCAAAAATGGATGACTGGATTAAAAAGATGTGGTACATATATACAATGGAA
>NW_004567122.1:31546093-31644981 GCF_000260355.1 Condylura cristata | reverse complement strand
CTCATAGCAGGAATATAATGGAACAGGCGAGAAAATAATAATGATGAACAGCTATATACCAGAGACATTTTGTGGGGGTGGAGTAGGAAATGGGGGAGGGAAATGCACTGAACTATGGTGATGGTACATGGATGATTTGGTGTTGGGAAGCCCAAGGGGATTGCAACTGAGATGGAAAAATGCACAAAATGATGCAAAAATAAACTATTATTTAAAAAAAAAATAGACAGGATTCTGCCATCTTGCATATTTCCTCAGTACATATCAAACTCTCAATTCTCCCCGTTTCCAACTTTTCTCCTACACTGCTGATATGGTCCCAAGCAGAAGCCCAGCTCCTGACTCCAACTCTGGAGGGACTATGACTGACCTTTCCCATCAACATCTAAAGAAGCCCTGCAAGCTGAAGGTAGACAACTAGATAAAAACTTCAAGGACTTATCACCACAGCATATCGCGAATCCCCTTCATCTAAATGGCTGGGAATTCACATCATCCAGCAAATGTCTTCTATCTTTCACCACATCCAACAGATGGCTCAGTTAGTCCTTACTGAACAAAAAGAATGAACAAAAAGTGAACTAGATTGCTCAGAGGAAAAGAGATGTCTCTTCTATCACTGCACAAGAGGGAGGACTGACAAGGACTAATCTCCTTGATCAAAACTGAGTCAGGCTTCTCTGAGCCCCAGACCTCTACTCCACTAGGCTTAGGTCTCAGCATCATTCTTGTCAAGCCATTCATACTAGCCTTAGCAAGAATCTACAAAGTCAGTTTAGAAAGAATTCTCCCCCCTCTGAAAAGTCCTTTACCTGCCTTTCACAAGTATCCTGTTAGATCAGTTTAGAAAAACTTCCCACTATCCTTGATGTCTCCTCTAGTAATTTTCCATTCAGTCAGCCTCTCCCCCTGCTTCTTGGCTATAAATCCCCACTTGTCCTCGTATTCAGAATTGACCCCCTTTTCTCTCCCCTAATGTATTAGCAGTGAACAAAATCTTTCTCGTCATTTAAGCAAGTGTCATAAAATTTTTTCCCTAACAATGCTAAGACTTGTATCAGACAGAGGGTCTTTTCTTCCTGAAAATTCTCAATTCATGTCCCAAACACCATCCCAGGATTTCCAAGAGCCGCTCTCCCCTGCTTACCACAAGAAAATATATGGCAATAATCACAGTGGTTTCCCCACCACCAGCCTGTGGATCTTTGCTTCTTGCCGGCTGGCTGCCAGCCCCCTATCTGCCCTGCCCACTGCCAGCCTCCAGCTTCACGACAGTTCATTCACACAGAGAATACAACTATGAAAATACAGAAACGCATTTCCCATCTGGAAAGGCCTTGGAGCTAAATATTATGTAGGAGGTGATGTGAGTCTAAGAGAAATATTAAGACATGAGGAGACTGCTAGTGAGAAGAGGGCCAATGCGTCAGTAAGAGCTAAATTTAGCAGCCTAAGTCTCTAACTTCATTTTCAGGAAAAAGAGAGGTAGGAGGAAAACGTATAAACACATTTAAATGAAACAACTTTCGAGAAAGGGAGAGAATCCATTTCCTAAGTGACCTGCTGGTGCTTCACAGAAAGGAGTGGAGGAGGAGCCTGCTCTGGGAGGTCAGCGGAAGGAAGGGCTCCACCCATCCCACACCCACAGAACCAAATCCCCTGACAGGTCCCTTGGGACTCAGAGACTGCAGGGTACAAAGGAAGCTGCTTGCCGACTGGGAAATTGAAGTGGTATGGCTGGGGGCAAAGGGAGCAGGTGGATTCTGAAAAACTGGAAGTTCTGGAAAAACCTGTAACAGCTTTCAAAGAGATTTTGCTTTCTAGCAGAGTGGCTACTATGAAAACACTCATCAATGAGGCACCAAATGCCTATAGGGAGGGTGTGGAAGCCTGGGAGAAGAAACAGACACATCCAGGTAATGTTGAGTGGTGCTTCTGAGCACACGGTTAGGGCCCCTGTTCAGGCCTCAGGTCCATGGAAGCTTGAATCCTCTCAGAGTTGAGCTATAGTCTCAAACACTTTAAATTAAAAGAGACTATTGGTACACTGTATATATAGGGGACAGAATCAAAAGCTGCATCCCTACCCCCACCACTACCCCTTAGAAGCAAAGCTCTACCTTCACCTCAATTTTAAAAATCCATTATTGAAAAATTTCATCACACTCTTAAAAATGTATTGTTACTCACAAAGGGATAACATTATTTTTCTATAAACAAGTCTTTTAAAATCAGTAAGAAAAAACTAAGCACCCCAAAGGGAAAATGAATAAAGGGTGTGAAAAGCAATTCACACACAAAAAAAACTATTAATACTATGAGCAGCAAATGTTCAACCTTACTACTAACAAAAAAAGGGACATGTTAAAATTAAAATGAGATAGCTGAGCCCTCTCTGGTGGCACAGGAGGTTAAAGCACAGCACTATCTGCAGCACAAGTTGGATCTAGCCAAGGAGCTAACCCACATGGCACAACTGACCTCTCCTCTCCCGCCCACTGCTCCCCTCAGCAGTGTTCTGTTCTGTTCCCCACTCTGTCTCCTGTGAATCCTCTCACTATCCCCCACCTCCACACCTCTAGCCTGTACCCCAGATCTTGTATGCATAAATAAATAAATCTTTACACAAAAACTAAAGTAAGCCCCTTTTAAAAAAAAAAAAATCAAATGAGTTAGCTTCTCCCACATATCAACTGCCAAGCTCCTAAAACCCACTAATATGCAGCAAGGGCCAGAAGTCAAAGAATTCTGAATCCTCCATTGGGTGGGTGCGCTATTGATAGATGGCAATTGGGTCTGACTTACAGGGGCAGCTGGCCAGATGAAGATCAAAAAATTTTAAGTGGACATCCCATTTGACTTATCCCACTCCTAAAGCTCTTTACTATAAAACTATTCAAAGATCTGTAAGGGTTTGACCACAAGACTGCTAAAAAACAGTCTTCTATTCACTAAAAGAGATACAGCTACATGATGGAATAGAAACCTTTAAAAGCAGGCTGCAGAAACATCTACAGATACAAGAAAAATATTACATGTAAAATAAAAACACAAAGTATTTTACAGTAGAATCAACGTTTATTTATAAGTCTCTCATACATTGAGGCTTAATGGAATTAACACAAAGAAACACACAAAAATATTACCAGTGTTATCTCTGGAAGTAGCATGTCTTAGGTGGTTTTAAATTCTTCATATATACTTTCCTGTACTTTCAAAATCCTTAAACAGTTAAGTTATTCTTTTGTATTCAGAAAATCTCCACATTGTTTTTCAAAAGAAACCAATGAGGGGAAAGCACTTTATCTTCTTCCCAATATGTGAAAGTCATTGAACTAATAACTTTGGCCAAAAGCTTGCCCCAGGCCACTTGTCCAGTTGCCTGGCAGAAAACTCCCTCCACACCCACTTCCTTGATCCCTAAGGAACTCCCAGTCCCTGGACCCTGCTTTAAAGCCAAGATTTGTTGTACGCAATTCAAGCAAAGAAAGTCAGATCACAGCTCAAGTCCTGTAACAGACATTAAGGGTCCGTCCCTTCCTTGTCCGGCCCAACCTTTTGAATACATGAAGCTCTTGAGCATGAATTTCAGAGGCTGTCACCTTCTTGGAGCCTTCCTGAGGCAGGAAGGCAGGCAGCACTGCATATTTTTTTTTTTAAAGATTTATTTATTTGATGCATACAGAACTGAGGTACAGGCCAGAGGCTCAGGGGTGGTGAGAGGCTTCACCAGAGACAGAGTGGGGAGCAGAACAGGCAGATCGACGAAGTACACTGCTGAGGGGAGCAGCGGGCGGGTCAGGAGAGACCTGCCACGCCATGTGGTCACCTCCGGGGCAGGCGGGAATCGAACTCATGCGGAAGTGGCTTTAGCTTCCCAGTGCTGTGCTTTAACTCGCTGCGCCACCAGGGAGGGTCCAGCACTGCATTTTTATGAAAAGAAATGCTCAGGAATTGAGGGCAGAGTCCAAAACTGGCTTATAGTCCAGGGCTCTCCCCAATCTTACTAATGATTCCAGGCCCTCCCCCAGATGACCAGGGGACCCCAGAAGGGAAGAGTAAGACCTTGGCATCCCTAAACCCCTGTGACCAGCGGCCTGGCTGTCCACATCCCCACCGCAACTATCCTGCTCTGCTCCTGCTTCCATAACAAAAAGGTGGAGACAGACTATAAGGCTTCTCACAACTCATTGATTCAGTTATCTAATCTATTACTATCCTATCCTGTTACAGGTTGAGCTGCTCTGATTTTTCAACCAAAATCATGAGTCTAAACTTACTCAGCTGTGAATGACAGCTGACTTAAAAGGAGGAAAAATGGAATGCATTAACTCATGTGACTAGGGATTCCATGGCACGGCTAGGGATTCAGGTATGAATTTAGAAGTTCAAGCACCAGGGCTCTATCTGTCCATTCTCCATTTAGTGAGGAAGATATTCACTAACAGTCTCACACATATCCTACCAATACTAGCAAAAATAGACTATCTTCCCAAGAGTTCTGGCAGAAAAGTGCCAGGGGGACACTGCTAGCTCAGAGCACCTGCCCACTCCTCAGGACACAGGGCAAAGGTCATCCCCATCCAACTATACAGGAAAAGGTGTTGTCTTCCCAGAAGGGAGCAGGAGATGCTAGAAAGGAAGTCAACAACAGATTTCCATGTAAACAAATCTCTTCCACTTTAAGAACAAATTAGTTTTTTGGCACAGGCATTCACTGGCAGCAGGAAGCATGAATGACACCATAAGGCTAGGGTTACTTTGCCACCGAGACAAAGTAAATTATTAGCTAACATTCACAAGAAATTCCCAAATACTGCTATGAAAATCTAGATGAGAACAAGGTTGGTTTTTAGTTTTTTAGTCAATTTTATTGAGATATGACTTACAATAAAGTTCAAAAGCTCTACAAATTTTAGTAAATATGCAATGTATAATCACCACAGTAAAGACACATAAAATTTCCACCACACCCCAAAATTCCTTTATGCCCTTTTTGTCAATTCCTCCCTCATTTCTTAGACCCTAGCAAACATGGATTTATAACCTTACAAATTGCTTTTTCCATAATCACAAAATTATTTCATCCACAGCTTTTCTAAGCTGACTTCTTCACTGATTGTAATGCATCCTGAGACTCATCTATCATTTATCAGGGGTGCACACCTCTACTGAAGGTATATACTGATTTATATACACACACCAGTTTTTAAAATTCACCTACAACAGTGTAATCTAAGATATTCATAAAGTGCCCTGCATAATTTTATATATCAGTTCAACAAATATTTAAGTGTCCTTTGTATCCCCAGATCACATTACTAAGCTACATAAAGTCTTTATTCCCATAGCACTTTAATTTTAAATGGAAGAGACAGAAAATAAATCTGGTGTGGGGGGGAGAAATGAAATGAAACATAACAGTATGACGGAGGATGGGGTGGAGGTTGTTATAATATAGTGGTCAAGATGAGCCTTTGCAAAGAGCAGAATCCTTTCAGTTACCTAGCATAAAGATCATCCCAGGTACAAGGAACCACCAGAGCAGAGAACCCTGAGGCCTAACTGAGCTAGGAGTATTTGAGAAACATCAATATGACCAGAGGCTGCAGTGAGCAGAGCCAAGAGTGGAGGAGGGTGGGAGGTAAGCGAGGAGGAAGGGGAGCCTCACAAAGTAAACTCTTTAGGTTTCACCCAAGTGAGATGGGAAATTATCCGACCGAGACATGCCATACCTTCCAGAAGGCTGAGTCCTGCTGGAAACCATTCCACGGCCTCAGAAGTCAGAACAGTTCACCCATTCTTCACACCTACCACAGGCCCACACTTGGGTACTTCACAGTGAAATATCAGGGCCTACAACAGCACCCTGCAGATGTCCTGTGTCTCCCGGGGGACTAGCACCATTATTTGCCAGACCCAGTAAAATCCCCACATAAAATAGTTAAATCTGCATTTCAGATAAAATAATGAATGGTCTTAAATATAAGTATGACTATAGTGCATGGGATACATTTATACTAAAATGAAAGTGAGGGTCTCCTTGTCCAGATATTGAGAGTGTCAGGTCAATGACAGCTGAACACTACAAAAAAGCATGAAGTCCTTCTAAGTGTGAAGACCAGTGCAGCTACCCTGGCTTCTGCTTAGTACCTGCTGAAGGTATCTAAACATCGACCTACTCTCCATGAGCTATTTTTTTTTTAAAGATTTATTTATTTATTCATACAGAAGTGGGGTACAGGCCAGAGATGCGGAGGGTGAGAGGCTTCACCAGAGAGAGAGTGGGGAGCAGAACAGGCAGATCAATGAAGTACACTGCTGAGGGGAGCAGCGGGCGGGTCAGGAGAGGTCTGCCGCACCATGTGGTCACCCCCGGGGCAGGCGGGGATCGAACTCATGCGGAAGTGGCTCAAGCTTCTTTGTGCTGTTCTTTAACCTGCTGCGCACCAGGGAGGGCCTCCATCAGCTATTTTACAGAGAAAAACAAACTAACCAAGAGCAAGTTCAGCTTCTCAGGCCCATACTCTCTCCCATGTATGCATTCTCCATGCCTCATCCAAAGGCACAGGGAGCCACATCCTCCCTCAGAGTGGCCCCTTCTAGCTGAGCCATGCATCCTCCCTTCTTGGGGCATCACACTCTTCCTTATACATCTCTTCTCTGTATCCTCAACCTCTGGTCTACAGGAAGTCTACATCTCACTAACAATTAAATCTGCTTGAATCTTCTCTTTTTTTTTACTTCTGGATCTTCATATACCCCTAAAAAGCAAACAGTATTACTCTTTCATTCAAAGTTCATCTACTGCCCCGCCTCCCAGCGTTCTGTCAATTTACTGCTCTCTGTATCCCCTCCAGTGCCCTGTGTCATGCTTTTGCTTCAATCTTCAGGTCTTATCTTTCCTCCTTAATTAAAGCTCTTTTTAGCTGTAATGATACCAAATTCTTCTGGCAGAACTGGAGGCAGCTCCTTACCTTCCCGTGGCCCCTTTTCCTTATATATGAGGGTCCTGAGATTCTGTCCTAAAAAGCCTCTCCTCATGTTACACAATCACTCACAATGCAGCTCATAAGGTTCCAGAGTGAAGTCCACATCTCTCTAGCCCAGATTTCTGAACTGAGTTTCTATATGTCTTTGAACTTAACATGTCCAAAACCAGACTTACAAAAGTAGACTAGTTCTCCCCAACCCACTTACCTGGCACCACCTCGTTCCTCCTTTGCTTTTTGTATCTGAATGGCTTATCTACACCTGATTCTACGTCATAAATTTAAGTGTCATTCTTGATTCTTCCTTCTCCTTCACCTCTGTATCACCAAATCCCACAATTCTGCTTTCTACTAACCTTTTTAGGCTATCCTATCCCTCCTCTGAAGTTTTCAACAACTTCTTAGTCCTCCCATTTCCAGTCTCGCCATCTCCTATCTCCACCCAGCAGCCCCAGCTATGCACCATCTCCATTCTCATCCCAAATTGTTCCCCATCACACCTTATATTCAAGGATCTCTCACTGTCTGTCGACAGTGAGCTAAAACATGCCATCTCTTACCTCCCTCCAGACAGCCACATGTGCTATTTCATCAGAACACTTTTCCCCTCCCACTTTTACTTCCCTACCCCCTAGCATGGCCAACTCCCACACATCAGTAAGGAAAGTGGTTAAGGCCGATTCCACTGTCAGACTTCCTGGGTTTAAACCACAGTTCCACCTTTTCCTAGAAATGAGTTTAAATTCCCTAAGCTTCAATTTACCCTTCAGAAAATAGGAGGGGAGTATGAGAAATAGCACTGAGGAAATACTATTTGTTCAGTACCCAGTCATCTCCTATCTTCCTCACTACCAGACCCCCAGTTTTGCTCAAGAGCCATGTGCTCATTCCAGAGAATCTAACACAGCTGGTATAAGTTACAGAAACCTACCTACTTTTTGCCAGTAATTAATTTTAGCTAATTACATGTAAG
Source organism: Condylura cristata (assembly GCF_000260355.1). Lineage (NCBI taxonomy): Eukaryota > Metazoa > Chordata > Mammalia > Eulipotyphla > Talpidae > Condylura > Condylura cristata. The sequence goes on along the minus strand of NW_004567122.1, from coordinate 31,637,016 downwards.
AAGTCTGTTGAGAACTTCTGGAAAATACCATATACCCTCATTTCCAAGCAAGAGAGGCACCTGCCCTGGATCCCAAGTTCTAGAGGGTCCCACTACCACAAACACACACACAAAAAGTTAATAATACAAGGACACCTCTGTCACCAAGGATTACACAGCACGACCCACAACTCTCACCACCTACTTTCATGACTAACACTGTTTAGGCCCCAGAGAAAACACTTCACACCTCTTGCCCTATGTCCTCAAAACAAAGAGCAACTCTGTTCAAATGACAAGAGCAGTGAAGTATGCTTTTGCCAACACCAGAGACCAGCACTGCTGTGGACTATGGAAGGATGTGAGTTGTAGGAGCACTTAGGTAAGAGAAAAAATAAATCAGTTTGTCAGATCCTTCCTGAAGGTACAAATGCAACACGTTCTTGCAAAATGAACTATAAAAGCTCAAGAATGCTAAATATCCATTTTCTTGCTTTAGGTTCTTAATCATGATTCCAAAGGTAGCCACAAATTAGTGCGATGTTAGCACCAGATATACATGGAAGCTGAAGAGCATCATGTTTGATCTATACCCATGTGTGTCAGACATGCAGAAACAAATCTTACATATGTATGAAATATAACTATATGAAGCATAGTATTTTGGAATGAAATGAAGGACACTTAAACTGTAACTAGAGAGAATATATTTTAAAAATATAAAACTAAGATTTTATTTTCAAAATACTGTATGACTTTCAACTATCCAACATTTTTTTGAAACTAACATTACATATAAATTACACTTTGCCTTTTAACAGATAAATTTGAACACTTGAGGAGAAAACAGCTTGCTAAAAAGAGCATTTGAATGTTCTCATTTGAAAATAATGTGCAAACTTGGTAATTTTGTGTACAAATTAATTGTTCTTATATTTACATTTGAAAAGCAGCTTTGCATTATATAAAGATAAATGGTGAAATTCATGCTAATAATTTAACATTTTAATTTTTCTTAACTTAGAAAATTAAACGGCAAGTTTTAAAACACCATGACAATCAAAAGAAAGACTACAGAAGAAAACAAAAGCTTCATGTTTATGGCACTCTCTCACTGCTCTTTGAAAAAAAGATCTTACCCAAGGGACACAAAAACATTAATTCAAAAGCATACTACACCCCTATAATTATTGCAGCACTATGTAAGACTTAGAAACAATCCAAATGCCCAAAAATAGATGACTGGCTCAAGAAGTTGTGGTATATACACAAAATGGAATACAACCCAGTAATATGAAAAGATAAACTTATGCCACTCACAGCAACCTAGATGGAGCTAAAAGAGATTATGTTCAGTGAAATAAGTCAGAAGGAAAAAGGAAAATATTGGATTATTTAACTTAAAAGAGGAATACAGGTGAACCAAACAAGGGATGTGGGGGTGAGGGGGGAATCATGATAAAAAAAAACACAACAAAACAAAAATAAACAGACAACTATAAATCAGAGACATTTTGCAGGGGATGGGGAGGCAAAAGGGATCAAAATGAGGGAAGGAAGAACACAAGGGAATAAGGTGATAAGTACATGGATGAACTGGCAGTGGGAATTCTATGGGGACTACACCTGAGAAAAGCAAGCAAACTAGTAAAAGCCTATCCACCACAGAGTTGTTGTGAGGATTAAAAGAGATATGTCAAGCAACCAGCAAAGAGCTCAGTATTGAGCACTTACATTGCAAGAGCTCCTGCAGCCATGAGTGACACACAGTACGTGCCATTTAATTTACTATCCCCACTGAACATTTCAGCGTCAAAGAGAGTACCAAAAAAATGATGCCAGGCCAAAGGACTGTACTAGGATAAAAGAGTAACCACTCAAAAACATTAGCTCTTTCTATTCCTAGTTTAACTAAAATATCCCTTCTCCAGGAAAGTGTTTCAGATTCCCAGGTCTGTCTTTGTGTCCTCCGACCTAGTATTTCCCAGGCTGATAGCACAAAGCCTTTGAAGAGTCCATCTACTGCACCACAGTTCTAAGAAGGGGCCTGGGCCTGTTTTATTCTCCACTGTCTCCAAAGGATCTCAAGAATACCCTGTGCTCAACATTTGCTGGAAAACGAATCCGGTCTGTTGTGTGTGTGATTCTGCCGATTCCATTACAAGTTAAATGCTCATATATTTGCATTTGATTTCTGTGAGCCCAGGACCTGTATTTTATTCACTGATATGTCCCCTGCAGAACTAACTGCAGTGCCCAGTAAACAAAGTCACTCAAAACAATGTTTGCTGCTGTTCCAGCATCCTTTCCAGTGGCCTGATAAAGGCCTATGGGGATTTTAACAAGGAGGGGTAGGCCCCAGAGTAAGAAGAACCTAGTGTTCCCATAGCTAGTTATGATGCTTAGTTCCAAAAGTTCAAAGTGAAGGATCAAGATGGGAAATGCCACCCCATGGCATAGAAGCCCCATTTCTCCCATCAAAAGATTTTTTTGTCTTTCTCACAGAAGAACACAGATATCTCCTGGAATGAGGTAGTGACTCTGATTTGCTTCCTCCCTCCCTTAGTTCCCCATATCATCTGGGAACCTGAGCTCACAGCAGTAGCATTTTCATCTTCTCTTTACCTAGCCAGCTTGGCGGTGTTGCCTCATAAATTCATTCTCCAAAACATCGTTCAGAGTCAGGTGGAGAAATCAAATGGGTGAGATTCTGGAAACCAGTCTCTTTGGCCAGACTAGGGAGATCATAATACCCTCCCAAGAAGGAAGAGACAACACCAACTCAGGCTCCAACAAGTCAGAAAAGGACAAAGTTAGAAGGAAAACACAAAGAATGTGGCTTTTCTCCTGCCCTTTCCTTGTCTCATACAATCAACACACATTCCCTTTGGGAAACAGACAGCAGGGGGCAGTTGGGCGGGTCCACTCTGGCTAAATCCTGGCATCAGATCCCACTGGCTTTAAGAGAAGGAGAATTGTGCTATGGACATTTGTCAGCAAAAAGGACCATCTGTGGGTTGGGAGATAACATTATACCAACCATTCCAGGGACTTTGCTCCACCAGGGAACTGGCTGCAGTCAATAAAATATTCTCATGACACAATTTTCATACCACTCCTATGGTCTTCTCTAATGCAATCAGGCCAGCAATTTTTACCCAAGTATGGGTAAAATTCATACAGAAATCTGAGCTGCTTCCAGAAGACAATATCTAAGTTTTGTTTCTCCCACACTATATATCCACGATTACAGAAATACTCCTTACCTTTTACTAATTAAGAGAGGCTCTTCCTCCATCTTATTTTGGGGACTCTTTCTTTCCCTTCTCTTTAGTGCAGGTTATCACTGGAGCAGCGATTAAACCTAAAATGAAATTTTGATTTAATCATCTCCATCTACTTAAAAGAAAGCTTTATGTCAAAAAAAAAAAAAAAATTCTAGAACCTTGTGGATTTTTCTCCCTGACCTGATACCTCACTTTCTTACTCCACAAAACTTTCTTTCCTAAGTTAACTTCACTAGGAGAAAAAAAAAATGAAACATTTCTGGTTAGAGAAGGGGGAGAGGGGAAACAAGCAAATACAGTGAGGCCCCCCTGGTCCCCATCTGTTCCAAATCTTCCCCTCACAGGATGTAATGTCTAAAAAGCAAGAAAAATATTCCTTCCTTTTCCAACATTCAGCAGGATCTTGCATGCAAAGAGAAGAATGTCTGGTTACTCTGTGGGTTTTCATCTGCTTTTTAACTCACATGTTGCTGAATAACACTGGCCCCTCCATCCCATTTCCCGCTCCCCAATCTCAAAATCCCCTTGCAATGGGGCCAGGAGGCAGCAGGGTTCACCACTTGGGCTGAACATCCTAGTTCTGGCAAGAACTCCCTCCCCATCCCCCTCCACAACACCAACCCCTTTGGCACAATGGGTTAGTTCTAAACCCAGTCAATGACTTTTGCAGATTTCTCAGCTGAAGACATGCCAGTGGGATGCCTGGGCCCCCAGAGGAAGTGGGGCCGCACCTGAAGGTAAAAGGGGTGGCCTTAGAATCCTGAGCTTCTTGTTCTGAGCTCTCACCCCTACCCCCTTTCCCAGGCACTTTGCACACACAGATGTACACATGCAGACATCTGAACAGGAAGGATGTTCCCCAGTAGCTCAAGACAGCCATCCCTGATGCCTTTCCAGGACTGGGAGGGCGGTATTTATAGGGAGGGCAGCTGGCCAAGCTAGACCAGCTCCAACTTTATTTTAACCAATCTTTCTTCCATTTTCTGTACTCCTTGTAGAGGAGTTCCTCCCTGTATTGCTTAATTTTTTATACAATAACTGAGACCCTCATTAAAATGATTACAAAGACCTGACTAAAAAGATGGAGCAGGACCTGCAGATCTGCCCCTCCCCTTGCCACTGCTTCTTCACCTTCTCCTCCACTACCCCCAGACACCTGCACCTCCACCCCTTCGGGCTCCCATTCATGCTCAGTGGCACATGCACCTTTATGATCAGCAACAGGGATCCCCTGCCATCCTCCAAATGAGCAAAGTTGTCTTAGCCTGGGTCCAAATTATCCTTCCTTCCAGCCCTCACCCCTTATCACATCCTACAAGGTTGATCTCCCCTGACCCCCCTCTCCTCTGACCTTGTTTATTTTTTTTATATTTATTTATTTATGCATACAGAACTGGGGTACAAGCCAAAGGTGCAGGGGTGGTGAGAGGAGACAGAGTGGGGAGCAGAACAGGCAAATGGACAAAGTACACTGCTGAGGGGAGAGTGGGCAGGTCAGGAGAGGTCTTTTGCACATTGTGGGTCACCTCCAGGGTGGGGATCGAACTCATGCTAAAGTGGCTTAGTTTCTTAGTGAGATGCTTTAACCCTCTGCGCCACCAGGGAAGGCCCTGACCTTGTTTCTTATACCTCTTCCCCTACAAATGACCTCCTTGGTATTGTTCAAACCCACAAGCACACTCCTCAGGACGTTTGTACTTGCTGTTCCTTCCTTGGGGGATGCCTCCCCCTGAGAGTTTGGCTCCCTCATATTAGATTTCTGTCTGAAAACATCTCCCTAGAGAGAGGATGCTAATACCCCTCACTCTCTTAGCCACTCTATCCCACTCTATCTATCTCTCCTTGACTCAAAAACTTTAGTCAGGCTCTACTAAGCATTTTCTTCAGCAGACCTCTACTTTGGCCTGCCTTCAGCAAAGAATCCTGCTGAGTCACCTCCTACCCATGAGAGCTGATCAAGTTCCTTAGCCTCTACTTCAGGCTGCCTGCTACCAGAATCCCCTACCCATGAATTCTCTTAGTAATTTTGTACCTGCTGACTCCCTTATTGTGTAAATTATAAATCCCCAGTTAGATCTTTGCTATATGCATATTTAGTTCAACCTCTATTGCAGCAGAGTTGACTCTTACTAGAAGTAGGCTACAGGTGGAAAATTTTCCTTACTGTTTTAACAAATGTCAGAATAACACCATTCACATCATGTCTCCATCCACTGGGCTGTACGCTCCACAAAGGCAGGGATTCTATGTATAAATCTAGCTATCTCCACTTGTTTCTTAGTCTGTTTACCAACCACCCCCTCCAAGAGGTCAGACTTTTCCAAAATTTGACCCTATCCTCCATCCCAAAGCCATCACACTGATGAGACAGAGATAATATCTGCCTTAATATCTTTTTAATTTGTTAATTATATCATATACTACTATACAGAAGAAAGCAAATGTCTATCTTCACCATCTGCCCTCATTCCCTTCCACACCTACACAACACCCTACTTCCAGTCTGTCTTCTTTGTTAAACATCCATGCACACATCTGTTTACATCTCTCCACACGCCCCTCCTTCTTTCTCAAACCACAGGCAGCTTTCCTCCCTGTGGGTCTGCGGCCCTGCAGGCAGAGATGAAGTCAACAGAGCCAGTCATTCTCAGCTCACTGCTCCACTCCTGGCAAACTCACAAGGCCAATGCCAGTCACAGGGAGCTACCTGAGCCCAAATGCTCAAAGTGCCCTCCTGGAGGGCACAAGGGCTAAATTGGCCGAGAAAGGCACAGCGTTTGGAGGCTGGCTGTTGGTCAATCTGACCTGCTTGGAAGTTGGCTGCAGAAACCACCCAAGTAGGTTTTCATATAAAGGAAAAGTAAACAGATGAAGGCTCTTCCTTAGCCCTTTGAGCTTCTCAAGGAAAGCAAACCTTCAAATGTTTGTTGAAAAGCTAATCCGATTTGAAAATACTTTGAAAGGGCTGAAGAGGAAGTACCAACTACTGACCCTACCTCCACTGGCTGCAGCCTGAGTGTGGTCACTTTCCACTCCCTGGCCCCTGTCTCAGGGGTACTGTATACAAAGACCCAGAGACTCAGAAAAGTGCCTGGGGTACAAGGGGAACCAATCCCATACCCTGAGGGTTATGGGCTCATCTACCTGTCAAGAAAGGCTTCTTGAGAGCAGAAAACTGACTAGGGTTGTTAGAAAGTGCCGACTCCTCACAGCCTTCACCCCAAGGCATATTCACTTCACGCAACCCTACAAATTTGAAAGATACTTAAAGTGCCCTTGCCCATCTTGCTCAGAGGCACCTAATTATCTTCCATAGCTCCAAGTCCCCCCAAGTGGGTCTCATTTCTGGCAGCCAATGCATCCTTTGACCTTCAGGTGAAATGAGTTTACAAATGTGTTTGCTAAACAACCAACTACAGGAAAAGTGAACCCTTCTCAAATAATCAGATCTTGGTACTCTCTCCCTTAGACTTCTTTACCAGATCGTGTCACCCACAACCATCATGCTAGGGGAACCAACCATCCCAGTTCTAGCACTGAAAGTACCATATCACAGGTTGGTAAGTCAACCACCCTGGCAGCCTCCCTAACTTCCTCCCCCAGTTTCAGCATGGGCACACATTTCAGGAAGGTATGCTTCCTGATATTACCCCCAATCCTGATGCCCTTGCTGGGTTTTACCAGGGAAGAAATACAGGAAAGTAATAAATCCTTCCTATATGGATGAATTAGTTTCAACCAGAGATTTTTATTTAAAAAGGATGTACACAAGAATAATATTAAATGCTCAGCACTTTCTCAGCTACATATACAAAATCTTGGTCTATTTAATCACGTGAAGTAAATACTATTTCCCAGACTGGGAAAACGAAATACAGGACCATAGATAGTAAATAGTAGGGTTGGCATCCCAACCCAGGTAGAATGACACCAGGGATCATCAATTTACTTACTATCTTATACTGTGATATCTAAAGATGAAGAGTACTTGTTATTTTGACTTGATAGGACAAAAACAATATGAAGGCACCTATGCTAGCTGGAAAACATTTACATATGTGGAGCAACTCACAAAGAAAACAGGATTGTAAGACTGAGATGGTGGAGCTTTTCTTTTTCTATAGAAGGGGCCCTTAGTTGCCACAGAAAGAGAGTCAGGTTCTCAGCATAGACCGTTATGGGTGCCCTCATGCATAGCCACATCACCGTGACCTTCTAACACAGACCCTGACCCACCACCCTCCGCATGGCTGCCAGATGAATCCACTAAATCCAAATCTGATTGTGTTCTCCAGTCCTTCTGATGTCCCCAGTGCTGCACTACAGAACAATACCTAGCCTGATTCTTATTTATTGCCTTGAACTTTTAAGTGCAAGCTGACTTTATAGGAATTAACTTGGTAGGACAGGTAACTAACGCTGGTAAATGTTCATGTCCTTTTTGACTTTATAATCTCCTTTTTAAGAATTTTCCCCAGGAAATCCTTACAACTGACAGTAATCGCAGAAGGGAAGATATTTTCACAATATCTTCAGTTAACAGGTGTTAACTGAAACAATAAGCCTGCAATAATTCCTATGACTAATAATAAGAAAAGATATATACACTCATTCGGATAGTTGCTCCATTAAAATGTATGTTTAGGCCCTCCCTGGTGGCGCAGTGGGTTAAAGCACAGCACTGAGAAGCTAAAGCCACTTCAGCATGAGTTCCATTCCCGCCTGCCCCGGAGGTGACCACATGGCGTGGCAAACCTCTCCTGACCCACTCGCTGCTCCCCTCCGCAGTGTACTTCATCGATATGCCTGTTCTGCTCCCTACTCTGTCTCTGGTGAAGCCTCTCGCCACCCCTGAGCCTCTGGCCTATACCCCAGTTCTGTATGCACAAATAAATCTTAAAAAAAAAAAATGTATGTTTATGGGAACTCTTAATATAGCATGGAAAGTTGTTAGACTACCACCACAAAAAAATCCCAGAGTGAAAGCTCTGCAGACTAAAAGGAGGAAGAAAGGAGGCATTACACTCCCAGGCTTCAAATAAAGTCATTATAATAAAAACATTATGGTAATGGAACAAAAACAGACATGCAGACCAATGGACACAAACTGAAAGCTCAAAAATAAAACCACACAAATATGGCCAACTAATCTATCACAAAGGAGCAATATATACAATGGAAAAGGAAAGCCTCTTCAATAAATTGTGCTGGGAAAACTGGACTGCAACATGCAAAAGAACAGAATTATCTCACACTATATACAAAAATCAACTCAAAATGGAAAAAAGACTTGAATGTAAGACCTGATACCATAAAATTAATAGAAGAAATCATAGGCAAAACACTCCATAACATAAACCTCAGAAACATCTTTGAGGATTCTTTTCCAGAAGCAAGGAAAACAAAGGAAAAGATAAAGAGTTGGGACTACTTCAAACTAAAAAGCTTCTATACAGCAAAGGAGACAATCAAAACAAAGAAACAATTTACTGGATGGGAGAAAATACTTGCACACCATAGGATGGATAAGGGGCTGATATCAAAGATCTACAAGGAGCTTATACAGCTCAACAAAAACAAAGCAAAAAACCCAGTCAAAAAAAAATGGGCAGAAGAACTAAACAAGACACTTCTACAAAGAAAAAATGCCAACAAGCATATGAAAAAACATTTGTCACTAGTTATGGGGGAAATGCAAATCAAAACCACAAGCAGATACCACCTTATTGCAGTTAAGTATAGCCCATAACAAAGGAAACAACAATGCTGGAGAGGATGTGCAGATAAAGGAGCCCTCTTACACAGCTGGTGGGAATGTAAACTAGTCCAGACACTGTAGAACACAGTGTGGAGGTTCCTTAGAACACTAAAAATGGAGCTACCATATGATCCAGTGATTCCACTTCCAGGAATCTACACAAAGGACACAAAAATAGTAATTCAAAAGGAAACCTGCACTCTATGTTTACTGCAACACGAGATGAATGGATCAAAAAGTTGTGGTATAGTTAACAATGGAATATTACTCAGTGATCAAAAAAGGAAAACTTATGCCATTTGCAGCAACATGGATGGAGATGGAAAGGATTATGCTTGACAAAGTAAGTTAGAAGGAACAAGATAAATACAGGGTGGTCTCATTTATATATGGACTATATAGAGGAAGGAACCAAACAAAAAGATCAAGAAAAAAATCAAAACTAGCAAGCTGACCCACAGAACTGAGGCTAAAAGTGAAGGAGGGGGAGGAAGGGAAGTCAACCCAGGGGAAGAGAGAACACAGGGGAATATGGTTGATTGTTCACAGGTGATGGTGGTGGGAGAACTACAGAGACTACAAAATATATGAAAAAAATTACAACGTAAGAAAAAAATTGGTAAAAATACAAAATTCTTAAGCTACGATGTTGAGTGAAACAAGCAGAAAGTTATCTCAACTATATGAAAACAGAAATATTGCAGAAAAAAAGACTGACAGGAAATGAACAAAGTAAAAAAAACTAAGCATCCTGCTGTTTTTTACATACTTATCTCATTTAATCCTAAAGCACGTCTACAAGTCAGGAACACTTTTTAGCCTTATTGTACCAATGAGAAAGGCAAAGCTCCAAGAGGATAATTAAGCTGCCCACAGCCAATAAGGGGAAAGAAGTGACCTCAGATATGCCTGAGGAAGGTTGATGCCCTCATCCTCATTCACATGCAACTACACCCAGATGTACAGAGGAGCCTGATTTGGCTGGTGGAACAACTGGCAACTTCTTTCCCTCTCTACTTTTCAATTTTCCAAATTGCCTGCCCAGACGATGTATGACATTTTTTAATGTTATTTTTTTTAAACTTTTCAGGGTTAATGCAGACTTCTAATAATTGGTATGTCATATTATTTTAATGCAGAAAACAATAATAAAACATTATTTAAAAAACAAGGACAAACCTTCCACCTCAAAGTTCTCCACAGCTCGGCTCTCCGCCTTCAGCTGCATCTCCCACTTCTTCACAGTAGGTAAGTCACCAAGCTAAGTCACTAAATGATTGGTCAGATCTCCGGTTTGGAAAGGCCCCCTGCGTGGCAGAGACTAAGGTGGGGTGGTGAGGCAGAGAGTGGAGGAGAGGGCCAGTGAGGGCCTGCGGTGGCCGCCCCCTGGGAGACCACCTGGGAAATGGCCCCTGAGTTGCCTAGCCGTAGAAAGGCCCTGCCCAGAGTGCCCAAGGGAAAAAAAAAATGTGGGAAAGCATCAATATCAAACACAAGAAACAGCAGGAGGGCCTGAAGCGAATCTGGGAACTGTGGGCCACTCCCCACTCAGCTTTTCTGAGGATGGGACGTCAGAGCACGTTCGCGCATGCGCTTTTCAGTGCACGAGCGCTCACGCGCGTGTACAGGTGCGCATGTGTGTGTATGGCCATTCCTGTTCCTCCCAGGGAACCAGAAATCAGTGACACCTGTAGCTGCCATGCCCTAGAAGATCCAGAAGTGGGGGGAGGGTGAGAAGGACCACCGACACTCTGGACCTGGCCTCCCTGAAAGTAGTCATTTCTAGTTTGAGTAAGAGAGCAGGCTTTTGAGAAAACAAATTACAGACAGCTTGGCTGCAGCAGAGCAGTAGCAGTGCAAAGTGTGAAAAGTTGCAACAAAGATGCTCAAATTTCACTCACTTTTCCCAACCCTTGCACTTTGGCGGACTTTCCAAGTAATGAAGCCACAATATTGCTGGTGAAAATAAATCAAAAGGAGGAAACTTTGACAGTGTTTCTCTGCCCTTGGAGTACCTCAGACACGGCAGGGGGAGTAAAGGGGGAATAAGGAAACGGGTACTATTTAAAATGTAGATTTTAGACTCAGCCATTAACACTGATTTCCTAGTGAGCATTTCTGTTGGTCCCAACACCTTGTTCACTTAAAGACAGACATTTGGGGATACTCTAGTGTTTTAAGTGTATTACAAAACGTATACAGGGATTGCTTTGTATTACATTTGCAACGGACCTCTAAGAGAAATCATTTCAAAATAAAGTTTAAAATATAAAAGTGAAAACTTATTTACATTAATATATTTTAAAATGCTTAAAATAGTACATTAAGTAAAGCAGAAAAAGTGCTCAAGCTCCATAAGCCCCAACTTTCTAAACTAGCTACTCAGAACAGTTACTTATTAATAAACAAGTAGGAATTTTTGTTCCTGCCTTTTCATTCTTTAACAAAATGAATGCCAGGCCCTCCCTGGTGGTACAACAGGTTAAAGCACAACACTTTGAAGCTATCGCAGCTACTGCAACACAAGTTCAATCCCTGGCCAGGGGGGTGACCCACATGGTAGACCTCTCCTGACCTGCCAGCCACCAGCTGCTGCCCTCAGCAGTATATTTCAATCTGCCTGTTCTGCTGCCCACTCTATGTCTAATGAATCCTCTCATTTCCCCCACTTCTGGCATGTACCCCCACTATGTATATATAAATAAATCTTTTAAAAAATAATAATGAAAAAATACAGCAATATGATGACAATGAGTCCCCAAATTGTTGGCTGAAGTACAAATTCATACAGTCCTTTTTGAAAAGTAATTTAGTGATACGTATCAAAAAACATAAAAATATTTTGGACACTTTAAACTTACAGAATGCTGCATGTCAAAATATCTAACAAAAAATAATAAATGAAATACTCATACTCTTGAACCTACCAATTCCATGTCTAGGAATCTTTATCCCAAAGACATCATTCCCAGGAATAGCAGGCAACCTTTAAAAAAAAAAAACTTACAAAACTTATCATTTATAGATACAATGATGTACAACAGTTCTCAAGACCTTAGTTCATGTTGCCTGACTAAAGTTTTATGTATCCTTATTAGTAACTCCCCATTTTTTTTCCTTCTCCAGCCCCTGACAACTATTCTACTCTGATTTTATGGATTTGAGTACTTTAGATACCTCTTATGAGTGGAATAATGTACTTTGTCTTCCTATGGTTCCTTCAACATTATGTTCTCATGTCAATTACTTAGTCTCATTTGGAAGAACTTGGGTTTCTAAAGGCTAAATAGTATTACATGGTATGTATATACCATAGTTTCTTCATCCATCCAATTGTCAATATTCATTAGGTTATTTCCACATCTTGGCTATTCTGAATAACAATAAACATGAGGTAAATATCTCTTCAAGATCTAATTTCATTCTTTTCTGTAAATACCCATAAGTGACTGAATCAAATGTTAGTTCTATTTTTTTTTTTAAAGATTTATTTATTTGTGCATACAGAACTGGGGTGCAGGCCAGAGGCTCAGGGGCGGTCAGAGTCTTCACCAGACAGAGTGGGGAACAGAACAGGCAGATCGGTAAAGTACACTGCTGAGGGGATCAGCGGGCGGGTCAGGGGAGGTCTGCCACGCCATGTGGTCACCTCCGGGGCCGGTGGGAATCGAACTCCTGCGGAAGCGGCTTTAGATTCTCAGTGCTGTGCTTCAACCAGCTGCGCCACCAGGGAGGGCCTGTTAGTTCTATTTTTAATTTTTTCCTTTAGGGATCTCTATACTAGTTCCCAGTGTGGCTGCACTATTTTGCATTCCCACAAATAGTGGGCAAGGGTTCCAATTTCCCTACATCTTCACCATACTTGTCTTTTCTTTTCATAACAGCCATTCTGACAGGTGTGACATGATATCTTACCATGACAGCCAGACAGCTGATGAAGTTCTCTCCCATTAACAAAGACTCAAGTGTAAATGAATTTGCAACAGGGGGCAGCTGGGGAGGGTGCCATGAAGAGCAAAGCTCTGCATTTCACTCTCCCTGCTCAAGCTTTTATTACAGATAAGAACAAAGGAATAAGAAAATAGCACACAATTGTGTTTATGCATGAACAAATTAGTAAGTTACTGCTGGAACAAGTTTTCTTAGTCAGTAGGGGCATTCTGACAGGTGTGGCATGATATCTCATTGTAATTCTGACTTACATTTATTCGATGATTGGTGATGGCCATTTTTTCAAATGCCTATTGGTCATTTACATGTTCTCTCTGGAGAAATGTCTACCTAAGTTCTTAGTCCATTTTTAATTCCATTATTAGATTTTGTTTTTCATTTTTTTAAGCAAGAAATATGCTGCCATTTAAAATATTTTGAAGCAATATGAAGATAATTATGACACTGAAAACAGGGTAAAGCATTTTACATTTACTCAGATTACCAAATTGATTTTTTAAATTAGTTTTGCTGAGACTCGTAAGACAAGTGGTATTTGATAAAATATTTTTCTCTTCTTTATTATTTCATTTCTGTTGAGAGGTTTAGCACTCAGGCTTTAGAGACAGACAGACCTAAAGGAGAAATCCAATTCCCACCTTTCACATGTATAACTTTGAGGAGTTGATGTAATAACCTCCCTGAGTCTCAACTTCCTTAAGGAGATAATGGGAGATAAAATTATACCCTAAAATTGCATTGAGTATTAAAATAAGAAAGCACATGGAAACACGGGGTACTTTTTAACCTGACACAGTAAGTCCATAAGTAGAGAGCTGTTACCATTTGGGTTTTGTGTAGATTGGCTTGATTTTTATATATTCTCTGTGATGATTCTCATCTCACAAATCAATATTTAAACAGTGGAATTTAAAAATAAATATTAAAATTTTGATAGTCCTCAGTTTCCTCTCCTAAGCCAATGCTTGGTTTAAGATAGAGATATTGAGAAGGCACCATCCCCAGTTAACTGAAATCATGAATGGGGATAAGATTTACAAATTGCAACATTCTCAAAAATATCATGTATTTTGAGTCCATTTTTGCAGGATGACCCTTAAGGGATAGTGATAACATGCAGACAACTCAAGTACCTGGAATAAATTCATGAGGTGCAACAGTACATCAGGAAAACATATTAAAATGCAGGGCTTGTGACAGTGACGATGGAATATGCAGGAGTTGTGTGTGTCAAAAAAATGGCCACTACTCTTCTAATGCCTGAGCCAACATTTCCTGGAGGAGGTTAAGACTATAGCGTGTAATGAAAAGAGTAATTTTCCAGGATGCCTTTTTTTTTTTTTTTAAGATGTATTTACTTATGCATACAGAACTGGGGTACAGGCCAGAGGTGTGGTGGGTGAGAGGATTCACCAGAGACAGAGTGGGGAGCAGAACAGGCAGATCAGTAAAGTACACTGCTGAGGAGAGCAGCAGGCAGGTCGGGAGAAGTCTGCCATGCCATGTGGGTCAGCTCCGGGGTGGGGATCGAACTTGTGATGCAGTGGCTTTGGAGAGCTTCATAATGCAGTGCTTTAACCTCTTGCGCCACCAGGGAGGGCCCCCAGGATGCCTTTTAACCAATCAGAAGAACAATTCCTGGACCACCGTTAACTAATTTGTTACAAGCCTTCCTTTGTTGGAACTAGCTTCATGTCTTTTACTTTGGAGTTAATCACAGGAGTTACACTAAGTTGATGAATATAGAAAGCCTCTCCTTTCTAGTGGACTATTTAGAAATGGAAATTAAATTATTATTATTTTGTCATTATTATTACCTTAATAGTAGGCTCCAGCTTACTGTTTCTACAGTTCTAAAAGCATTTATTCAAGAAAATATAAGCCTCTAGTAAAAAAGAAAAACTCCTCTATCTCACTTCCACTCCAGGAGAGAACTGCTGCATTCTTCCATATCTTTACTTTTATAAATGTGTATCATTCATTTGTAAACCCATGTGTATGTACACACCTGCTTTTTTTAGATAAACAATTTCTTTGCTAATTGAATTTTTCACTTAAAAAGTCAAGAACATCTTTCCATATTTAGGTATAGAGGTGGAAGCTCAGTTCCCTCCTTACAAGCTATGTAACCTTAGGCAAATTACTTAACATCTCTTCCCTTATATATTAAAATACTCCAATTATAGTAACCAAAGAATTGTTGTGAAGATTCAATGACTTCATACTGTAAATATGTGAATATTGTAAAATATGTAAAGCCCTTAGAACAGTGGATAGAATAAGTAACACATTGTGGTGGCCATTATTATCTACTTTGTTTTTTTTCCCATAATGGTCAGAGTATTCCATTGTTTGTATGAATCCTTCTGAGAGACTCACAGGTGATTTTCTATTTCTTGCTGCTGTGAGCATTTTTGAGCATAGGTCTTGGTATTCACGGGCAAGCATCCACTCTAGGATAGTTTCCAAGGCCTGGAATTGGTGCATCAATGAAATTTTTGATGCACCACTTATTTTTTTATGAAAGATATCGCCAAATTTCCCTCTGAAAGGATGCACTAATTTACATCCCTGCCAACAGTTTATGAGTGCCTGTCTCCAGCTCTTCACAACACTAGCCACCCAGATCTTGGGCATCCTCATTTCTACATTTGCCTCCCCTAAAAGAAATTTCTATCAAAAGCAACAATAATGCATTTGCTAGTCCTACCTAATCCCTTTATCTGTTCTAAATAGAATGAGACCTTTTGGGCTCTGACAAGTCTTCAGTTCCCTGGCCATAGCTCTGGAAAGATTTTGAAAAACACATAAAAAAAATGCACTTGCTGTTCACTGACACCCTCCAGAGAAGCAGGAGGGGGTCCACAGGAGGCCCAGCGCCTGCTCTCTATCACACTCAAAAAGACTTCCACTAGCAGCTGGTGTTTTCCTGGGTAGAGATCAGAGCCAGCATTTGTATATAAATATTATCCCAGAGCTGGAGGGAGAATCAGGCTGGAAACAGAGGCTGCAATATTCTATGCTTGTTAATTTGGGGGAGGTGGGGGGAACCCCTGCTTTAGAAAGGAGAAGCAGTGCAGGCACAGGCCCACCCAACAGGGCAGCTTGTAATAAAACAGAAGTGGTGGAAGTAGGTATAGAGCGTAACTGGCAATCTACATCAGGCAGAGGAGAAACAGGTCAGAGAGATGTGTTCCATCCTGGGAGCCCAGACTAGGATTTTGTCACCTAGTCTGCACATCAAACCAAGTGACCATCTGCAGCCAGCTGGCTCCCTAAGCCACAGCTCCTCTCATGTAAAGACAAGATGACAGCTAACTGAGGTGATCCCTCTGAGCTCACCTGCAACATTCAGCTACACTGGGTGACTTCTAGCTATGTTTGAAGATGCCTCAGAATTGAAGGGAGCTGTTGAGAAGGGACATCTATGACCATGAAGGGGGCCTCCAGAGTTCTTAGGAAGGAATGCCAATAATTTTAAGAGGTGCCCCTGCTAAATACACAAGCCCCAAAGCCATTCATCTACCAAACTTGTTTTTCAGGCTTACTATTTTATGGCTCAAAACCATTCACCTTTGTTCTTCCAACTGTCTCCTTGCCTCCCACCATTCCCAGGGATCCAGATCAAGTTGGGGAGGGAGAGACGACAGGAAGTCTCTGGAACAGTGGAGTCATGGATCAGAGTGAATTCCAGGAATGAAACCAGGGACTCTGGCTCATGTCCACAACAGAGGGAATAACTAGAATAATTATCTTAGGTACTAGGAAGTGAGTTAAGCATCCCCTTCCAGGTCAGCTCACATGGGAGGGTCAGTGGGGAGGAAAGGACCCCCAAAGATCCTGGAATTAATTCCATAGGTTCTGACTAGAAGCAGCTTGTCAAACTGAGCTCACTGTGCCTCAGTTTCCTTTTCTCTAAGAGCCTGAAGCTTAATACCCAGTACCCTGCACTTCCTTAAATTTACAAAACAGGGCATCCCTGGTGGCACAGCAAATCTCTCCTGTCTCACCTGCTGCTTGCTCCCTTTGGAGTGTATTTCAATAGATTGCACTGTTCTGCTCCCGACTGTCTCTGGTGAATCCTTTCACCCCCTGCACCTTTGGCCAGTTCTTCTATTAAAAAAAAAAAATTACAAACAGTTCATTTTTAAAGCATGAACTATATACTCTAGATACCTCTAACACAGCAATAAACAATCAACCTGTACCTAGATACCTCTAGATACCTCTAACACAGCAATAAACAATCAACCTGTACCTGCTTTCTTGGAGTTCATACTCCCAATGGAATAAGTAGCATTAACAGTATCATGCTTATTAGTAAGGAACCCCACTCAGTTCATAGCGGGGATTAACATGCCACCAGGTCACACACCTCCTAAGTGAGCTGTCTGGCTCTCTCTCAAAGGACACCTCTCTTGGCCACAAAAATGGAAGACAGCTGGCCAGGTACACCATGGAGCTGATGAAGCTGAAGCATCAGAGCCTTTGCTTGCACCAACCCCTGGGAGTGGGCTAGGGAGGAAATGTTTTTTGTCGTCAGGTTCTGAAAGACAGGTCTACCCCAGATTTCCAGAACATGGCTCCCCAAGATGTGTCAGTTCAGCACGCGGATTATTTTGAGTTGGGTTTGAATCGAGATCCTGTAGGCTCACATAAAACTTACCACTTCCTTCACTACTGAAAAAAATAAGAATTGGAGGAATTCCCAGAATTTAAGTTTTCATCAGAAATAGCCTTCTCCCAGAGAAACCTATCTGCATGGCAAGGCAACATCGAACTCCAAGCAGCTGGTCTTCATGCTGCTAACCCTCCTCCCTCGGTAGGCCCCACCCCTTTCCTCAGCTCAGTATATATGCCCTCACTTTGCTCCATTCACTTCATCTTGTATTTGTTATTTATTTGTTCTTCTTGATTTTTTCTTTATTGTTTCTTTTTTCATTTTACACAATTTTCATTTTTCTTCTTTCTTTTGTGTTTATCTTGTTGTTTTTCTTTTTTTTTCTTTGTCCCATTGACTTTAGTATCTACATTCATGTGGATTCACCATATGTATATAATTAAATTTGTTCTCCTGCTAATCTGAATGTTAGTTTGATTTTTTGACTAATGTAAGAACCCAGAGCATAAAGAAGAATTTCCTCTTTTCCCCTGGGTATCTCTAATATTGTCAAAGTAAAGTCTTTGCTACACCTGGAAGGGGCCCTGTCCTTCATTCCATTTTCCCTTCCGTCCCTTCTATCCTCCTGTTTTGTGATGTTATAGAGCCTTGTACAATCAGGGAACACCCAAGCAGGTGTCAAGTTGGTGGTAACCTGAGTTTCTCTGGAGCAATATATAAATATGTGATGTCACCGCCATGTAGAATTATTGCAAAACTTCCACTTCAGGCCAGCTCCTAGGGGTCCTCCTGACCCCAGTGCCCCCACCCAGGTCCTGACACTGTCAGCAGGAGATGAGAATGCCTTAGATTACCCAACAGTAAAGTGTGTGATAGGGAAGGAGAGGGCCTGAAATATATGGAGTCAGGTGCCAGTCTGTGACAATGCCCAGACTTGTCAAATGGCGAGTAGAGAAACTGGCTGAAAGTGGAAGCTTCCTTCTGTCAAAAAATATACAAATGGTAAAGCAAAATTTTATGTAAAAGTCATAAGTCCTCACATAACTTCCTCCATAGTTTCTTGGTAACTGTGACTTTAAGCAAAACAACCCTAAGGACAGAGTCCTCCAACACCAACATGGTCCCCTTTGTTCAAGATCAGCTGGGAATTTTTTCCCCCTCATCAACATTATAACAAAACCATATTAAGTGAAACAAAGGTTACTGGAGGATCTGTTGTATCCGCTGCAGCACAACTGTGATGTGCCACTGTTTCCTTTTTCATTTTTGATGGAAATTATACAAAACAAAGTTTGCCAAAATTCCTGTTTGTGGGACACACAGTTACACCACAAACAGTACATATGTCCCTGTGACTTTCTTCATTATCCACATCCAAAATATCTACAGTGAAAAACAAATTTTGGTCAACCATGCCAGAAAAGGGCTGAATTCTCTCTAGAGGAAATTATTTTAGCAAATCATTATCATATGAAGAAGTAATCAAGGAGTATGGAGCCACCATAAATAGGGGTAAACAAGTGTTATTACAGCAGTGTGGTAGGCAATTAATAAACTTTTAAAAATTTGTTATTCTTCTGGATTTTATAATGTTTGAAGTACTTGTTGGTTTTTCCGTGTGTAAACTGTTGGAGTTCTCTCACTCTAAATAAACATTCACTTACATTTCTAATATTGCACTTATAATTTTGTATTATTTTTCTTGAAGACAGACCTCAAATTATACAAGCTTAGGACCCCCATAAAACCTGATCCTCCCCTACAGCCCTGAACAGTCACCAGGTGCCAGCAACTTCAAAAAAAACACATTTGGATTTTCTCACGTAATCATTAGCCAACCCACTGAGGTAAGCTAAGGCTTGGAGCATTTCTCCTACAAAGTTCAGCTCATTCTATAGGGTTCCAGTGAGGATTCAAAATCACACCTCACACAGGGAAGAGGAGCTATTATTACAATCTGCTGTGTTTCCTCAGCCCAAGTTTCCTCATTTAGAGATGAAGAGGTAAAAAGAGATTTAATAGGACCTGATGGCACAAGGGGTTAAAAGCCCAGCACTATGAAGCTATCCACAGCCATTGAGCACAAGTATGATCCCTTACCAGGGAGCTGACCCACGTGGCACAGCAGGCCTCTCCTGTGTTGCCTGCTGCTCCCTTCAGCAGTGTATTTCACTACTGCCTATTCTCTCTCTCTCTCTCTCTGTCTCTCTCTCTCTCACACACACACACACATACACACACACACCAGACCTCTGGCCTGCCCTCCAGTTCTTGTATGCATAAATAAATATATAAACCTTTTGAAAAAGAGAGTTTTAATATTTGTATGTACGCAAAGGACATCTTAAATATACTTGGTGTGCTAGTAACAGTGGCTGCCTGTGTGGTAAGATCTGGGGGTTTGAGTGAGACACACCCACTTGCACCTTCACATTTTTAAACAATATATGAAACAGACTTGGCATAGTGCCTGGTCATGGTGTTAATAAATGTTAGTGATTGTTATTAGTCATTGTTATTGTCACTTACTGAAATAAATGATTTTTTTTTTTAAATAGAAACATCTGTTATCTGAAGTCCCTTCCAGCTGAATTTGGTATTTGTTTTAAGTAGTCAATCGTGGCACTTAACATTACCAGGGGCTCAATAGCACTATTGCTTTTAACACTCCCCCTCCCTCTAGGAGGTAAATAACTATTCTCATCCCCACTTGGCAAATATGGAAACAGGCCCAGAGAAGTTGAATAACATACCTTGTAGCAGAGGCCAGGATGAGCCCCAAGCTTGGGTGACTCAAAAGGCCCAGGTCACCCCCAGGTCATGTGGACACCACAGCATTTCTCACCCTTGATATGCACATCTCTGATGAGCTTCATGTACAGCAGGAAGGATGCTGGGGAGCCTAGAGTGTGACACAGAAGCACAGTCATTACCGACGTGAAGGCAGCAGGAGAACAAATAGAGCACCTTAACCAGCTACATATGAAGAGGAAAGATAGGCAGGGAGGGAGAGGAAGGAAAGAAACATGGCTGGAGCATCCACTCCATGTTCAACAATGACCCTGAACATTTCTTGAATATCCTCCCAGGACTGCAAAGGAAACAGGGTAATCCTGGTGCCTGCTTCACTTCCCAACTGAGCAGCCTAGCTGGGAGAGTTCCCAAAGCTCCACAGTGCTGGGGCCTGCAAAACCAAGGCTCGGGGGCATACTGCTTTCTGCACAAAGGGCCTCCTCTTTCCTGTGCTGCCCAAAGCAGCTATTTCCCACAACTTAACTCAGTGGGCCCTCCATGGCCTCTCTCCTACTGGGGAATCTTTAGAGGCAGGAGTCTATGTGTCCTGAGTCGATGTACCAAAGCAGGGGACCCTTCCCCACAGGGAGACAGGTGAGCCCCTGAGCTCAGCTGCATGTCAGAGTAGGAGCCTAGAGGCATCATTTGGGGATAAATCTGTTTTGCAATTTCTGCTCAGTTTAGGAGCACCAAGCACGCGCCTTCTGAGCAGTTGGCACCTTGGACTCTGTGTGGCTTCTAAGGGCATCCTGACCTTTACCTCCCTTGTGTGCAGGAATTAGTTGGTGTGCTAAGTGGCTTCTGGTAACAGCCACCTAGAAAAAGTCACATCACCACTGTATGATTATGGCCTCTTTGATTCAGTTCCTTATCTGTAAAAGGACAACTATAGGTCAACAAATGTTTCCATACAATACAGGATGATACTTCCAATCACCCCCAGATGATAGGTACCTTGAAGAGAGGGCCAGTCTGACTCATTTCAGCATTTCCTTCAAGGTCCGTTCCTATCAGAGTGCCTTTCTCAGAAAAAGGGACTCAGCACAGATTTGCTAATTTAAAGCTTCACTGGGTAGTGAGTTATGGGTCATCTGGATGTGGATTCGAATCCTGCCTTCTTTACTAACTTTCCCTTAGGGAACCTTGTCATCATTATTCTTCCAGGGCCCCCCATGTCACAAAACTCTAGGGGGAGCCACTCTCACAGTGTGTTCACAGAGACATGAAAGTAACTTATTTTAAAGGAAGGGTATAAGGTGTGATTGATAAACAAACTACCACCAGTTGGCTCAGAGCGAATGCAGGTCAACCTGGTTGAGAAAAGGCACCAATTAAAAGAAGGTGCTACACTAATGGAACGGCAGACCCAGTTCACAACGCACTAAATCAAAAACTTGAAGAATTTTGCCACGATGCAAAACTAACACCACAAACTTGTATTTTCAGGACTCCTTCCTTTTCTAGTTATTCCAGGAAAAGTGTTATGGGCCTTGATTTCTTTTTGTTTGTTTTCCATTATGAATGTGGAAATGGTTCCACAAGCCGATATATGAATTTTTAACAATGCAGAAATTGGCTTATTCACATAAATGAATCATAATTCATTTTCTATTAAGCTACAGCATGACATAAATGATTTTTTTTCTTTTAAAACTGTCTTGTCATTCTAAGAACGCGATGCCTTTTGCAAACGCCCTTTTAAGGGACTGATCTTTCTGCTGTGAAAGAAAAATGTTCAGTGACCACTACTTGGTCTTGGAAAATGTGTTTCTGGTAGCACTGTCCTCCTGGGCAGAGGCTCACTGACCTTTTTAAATCTTAAAGATTTAAAGGAGGATTGTCAGCCATCACCTCTCTCCTAGACCAATAAAACTAAAAAAACATACCTTCTATAGGAAAAGTTTTCAGGAAACAAGTTCTAGTTTTCTGTTCCAACTACTTTGTTCTTTAGACTGGGTCCATTTGGAGTGGCGGTATGGGGTGGGGTGGGACTAGTTCTTTGCAATATCTGTATTTAATGTGCATTTATTTGCACACAGAAGCAAACTTGGGGAGCATCCCCATGTTTCAGGAAGAAAAGTAGTCCAGATAAGAGGAATGAGAAAAAAACAAGTGGGCTGGAGGAGAAAGGCAGGCACCAAGGACTCACAGAGCTGATACTCAGTGCTTCATCTTGCCACTTCAGAGCTGTGCTTTGGCAAGTCTCCTGACTTCCCTAAGACTGTTTCCTTTCTGTAAAAAATGGGAATAAAAATTCTCCTGTCTACCGGAGTAAAAACAATCCTTCTCGGCCCTCCCTGGTGGCGTAGCGTTGCACAGCACTAAGAAGCTAAAGCCACTTCTGCATGAGTTCGATCCCGCCTGCCCTGGAGGAGATCCACAGGGCGAGGCAGACCTCTCCTGACCGGCCCACTCCTCCCCTCAGCAGTGTACTTCTACAGTCTGCCTGTTCTGATCCCCACTCTGTCTCTGGTGAATCCTCTCACCGCCCTGCACCTCTGGCCTGTACCCCAGTTCTGTACAAATAAATAAATAAATCTTTAAAAAAAAAATCCTTCTCTCTCACTTTCACTCAAGCAGAAAGGAAAGCTACTTCCACCGGACCTAGGTCCCACACTAACTCATACATGGGTGATGATGATCGAGCAATGCCAGGCAAAAGTCTGCCTAGTACAAAAAATGAGGCAGGGGGTGTAGTTCTCTGTACTGCTATCAGCTTCAGAGTGTTCCTGTTTCAATTCTCCTACTCCCCTGTACCACATGTGGCCCTTTACTGCTACCTCGGCTCAGTAGCCCTTAGCGATCTCACCTTGTCTCCTACCTGAACAACTCTGAAGTACAATATACACTCCAGAATTGCCTTCAGATCAGGTCAAACTGTTTCTGATGTATCTCATTGAAAGGGGAAGGAGCATCAAACAGGTGCCACTTACCCTACCCCCACTTACATGCAGTCCCCTTGGATTGCAGATTGCACTTCTCCGTGAATCATGACCAGGACTTCCTAGATGAGAGGCAGCAAGTAAGGAGCAAAGTGGGCATATAAAGGGAAGGTGGAATAAATGTATGAAAAGGGGCACGGAGGAGAGACTTGTAGAGACGCCTGCAAGAGACACACAGGGAGGTCCTTGGCAGAGACAACCGCAGCTGTTACCTTGACTTCATGGTAGATTAACTGGTATATTTTGAATCTTGAGTCTCTTTCTGTTCCAGCTCTCTGGACCTGCCTAACCCCTTTCTTGTGGTTCCTGCAGGAAGGTAGCTTAGATTTGTTGTGAGCTTTCAGGCCTGAGGGGCCCCACTTCTAGCCAAGCCTGTTTGGCTGGGCATTTGCCCACAAGTGGATGGGTGGGTAATTTTCACAGTGTTATTAGGAATACCCATTTCTTCTCTCTATGCACACCAATTCTATTAAAAATGCTTCCTTTGCCTTTGTGCATGCAGATGGCTGGACCCCTTTTAGAGCTTGTACCCCTGAACAGTATGGGGTCCCTAGGCACCTCTTAGTCACACACTAACCAATTCACCATCCAAGGTGATTGACCTGACTCTATACTTAGTTGGTTCAC
The DNA here is from genome assembly GCF_000260355.1 of Condylura cristata. Lineage (NCBI taxonomy): Eukaryota > Metazoa > Chordata > Mammalia > Eulipotyphla > Talpidae > Condylura > Condylura cristata. The sequence continues at coordinate 31,613,058 of NW_004567122.1, read as the reverse complement.
TCCTTTCATGCTCCTCCTGCTTCTCCCACTCCCTCAGGGTCTCTTCCCAGGAACCCAGGCTGAGACACCCAGATGTTCATACCACAGCTAAAGGGTACATGCTACTCACCCATGCCGGTCCAACCATGTGAAGATATAGAGCCAATGTTGCCAGATATTACCATTTTCAACACAGTCCAGATATACACATCTTCAAAGTTTCACTGCCAATTTTAAGATGTTCCCAATTTAATCTTAACCCAAAATAGACCAAATTGAAATCACTTGTAAATCAAGTCCACCAAACTTGATTGCAGCTTCTAAGTATCCAGTGCCTCATATATGCTAGTACTTTAATATCTAATATGCTGACCTGCATGGATCATCCCACATAATTCTTATTTATTTATGCATAGAAGAACTGGGGTATAGGCCAGAGATGTGGGAGGTGAGAGGATTCACCAGAGTGGGGAGCAGAATAAGTGGATTTACTGAAAAACATTGCTAAGGGCAGCAGCAGGCAAGACAGGAAAGGTCTGCTGTGCCCTATATGGGTCACCTCCCTGGCTCAGGGAGCCAGACCATAGATAGAGGTGAAAGCCCTGAGACTTAACTTCTAGGCCACCAGGGAGGTCCCTCATAGAATCCTCATGATGTACCTTGAAATAGGCATTATTATCTCCATTTTACAGAAGAGAAAACTGAGCTAGAGAGGTTAAGTAACTTGCATAAGGTTATATACAACTAGGAGCTAGCAAGCTCTATCTGACAACAAAGCTTGTTCTCTGAACAATAGGCTGTGCTGCCTTCTCTTCTGTCTTTAAACTTCCCCCTGAAAGGAAATCAGAAACCTAGTCACCCACCACAGGGAACAGGAGGGGAGGAGGGGGGAGAAGAAGTGTTAAGCATAGTGGGGATTAAAGCAATGTCCTTAAACAGTGAAAAACTAGAAACATTACAAATGCCTCAAAGGAGAAAGTAGTTCCAGAAATGATGGTTCAGGGACTCTTAAGTTATTTTAAACAATAATTAGGAAGCCTATTGAAGATTGGAAAATGTTTATAATAGAAATCTGGGTAGTAGGAAATACAGTCACAAAAATTGTATCTATCATGAAGTTTGCAGACTTCAGATGGAATTAGACCTGGGTTTGAATCCCATTTCTATCATCTAGGACCACATATGTGACATCTTTGAGCTCCGGTCTCCTTATCAAAATAATGGGACTGATAATTCCTCCTAGGGTTATTGCAAGGATTCCTCAAAAGAATATACGAACGGTTGGGAACGATCCAGGCCCCTAGTGAGAGTTTCACATCAAGTGCCTATGTGAAATATGTGCAAGATAAAGATAAGAGTAGACTCTAGGCAAGAAGGCAGGTTCTCTTAGAGACAAGAGAATGGGTGGCTTTTGTTTTGTTCCAGTTAAGATTGTTAGAGTATCTTAACAAAATATAAACAAGCACATCAAGGAAACTTTGGACTAGAATAATACAATTAAATAAAGTTTCTCTAGTCCACAACCCTGCCCTTCTCACTCATCCTGATTAGTGCTATTGCTATAGGTATGAGACCTGCTTTTAGTACATTTTATAAAAAAAAAAAAAAAAAGTAAGAAAAATATGGAGCCTCTACATCTTTCCCACCCCAAGACTATGCAGTTCTTCAGCCCCATCTGTCATCTGTTTTCTTAATGAAATCTTCCACATCAAAGGGAGTGGTGAGGAAGTAAAGTTGAAGGATGAAGGGCACATTCATGATTTGAAAACATAATAATTAACGTTTTGAATAAATGCTTAGGGGTGCTCTCAGAGCTTTTGCACCTTGCTCCAAGAACTTTTATACAATCTCCAAAAACCATGAGGCTGTCCAACAGGGTGTCACCCTCCCCCCAAAAGTGAAATGTGAACTCAGCCTATGGGTTCACACTACCTGGGCTTAGGAACTGGGCAGGGAGTTTGCAGTAGGTAGGGTGTGTTTGTCAGAGGCAAGTGACTGGGGCAGGACTTCATTATTTTCATCACAGAGAATTAACAAACAGAAGAGGCGTAATGGGCCTGAGACAGAGAAGCCAAGGTTAAGGTGAGGAGGAAGGGGGAACAGAAAGGGTCCCTCTTGGGGTCACTGAATGTGAGGACCAGAAGACAGCAGACATTTGTCTGGTCCTGCTTTGCAGTTCCCAAACTCCTAGAGGACTGAGATCTCATCTACTGTGCCAGTGAACCTAAATGCCTCAGATGGAAAGCGCTTCATCAAAACTTCATCTAACCAGTAGGAATTCAGTAATCTAGGGGCCCAGTCCACGCTCACCCCCTCTCCTTTACTCAGCAGAGCCCTCTTATCTCTCCATTAATAACCACTGATATTACTAAGGGCCTCTGCCTGCCAGGTGTTGTGCTAAATAGACACATTCCTTTTATTTCACTTTCCCAACAACCTCTCAGTTAGGTACTTACTGCAGTTTACAAATGAGGAAACTGAGGTTCAGTGAAGGTTTTGTGATTTGCAAAACTGCCAAACCCAGATCTGCCTAACTCCAGAGTCCATGATCTCAACTACTACACTCTTTCCCTCATTTCTTTTTTCTCTGTATATGCCAAAGGCTTTCTAAAACCCTTTACCTCACCTCACTCAGATCAGATCTTCTATCTTCTAGGGGCTTTGAGGCTACTCAGAAGACTGACCTCAGATAAGAAAGGTCCTCAGGTGGAGGAGTTACTTTTTATGAGATTTCTCAAGAACAGGAAACTTCCAGGGCTGCCTGCAATAAATCCAAACCTTCCTTCCTTTGTGATTTCACCCCGGAGGAACACTCTAGGATGACTCATCTCTAGGCCTGCAGGAGATCTCCTCTGGAGACTGGAAGTGACCTTGGCCAGGCATTCACATCCTGTGCCTGTTTTCCCATTTGTTAAGTGGGCAGCCCCAGTCTCCCTGCCAGGCTTGTTGTGGACTATCAGAATGAACAAAAAGCATGTGGAAAATAAATTTTTAAAGAGAATGCAAACTACTGACAATGGCCTCACTCCCACCTACATCCCACTTAGCAAACCACTATCTAAATCCTCTCTGATCCTGGCTGCTGGAAGCTCACCTGCACTCCTGCCTTTCCTGTGCACAGGTAAACTGTGACTACTGCAAAAGCAAAGGTGACATGGATAATGCCCCTTTTTATTCCACCTGAATCAGTCACTGCTCCCCATCAACCTATAAGTACATAATACCTACAGCTAATCCTCACCAAGCCCCAATTAGGAATGTGTTATTGGCCTCATTCAATCCCTTTATAAGAGTGTGACTAGCCCCACTTTACAGATCAGAAAAATAAGGTTCTGATCAATTCATTACAGAAACATAAAGCTCTTGACACAGCTAATAGGTATCAAAATCCACGGTCCAAATATACTGTGTCAGGCTGCTTTCACTTCTTTTATAATTACAAGCCCCAGTGCTTTTTAGCCACCTTCCCTACACTTTCTTCAAAGTCCTTATGCTCTTTAATAAAGAATTTACAACTCTGTCCCTCCCCCAAGGGTAGTCTGCAAATTTACTGGGTGGATTTTTTTTTTTTTTTGTATTTTTCCATTGCTGTATCCCTTCAGTGACTGAGAACAACTGACACACAGTAGGTATTCAGTAAATATTTACTGAACAAATAAAGTGGGCTAGAAAATCTCATCAGCCTTTTTTTTTTTTTTTTTTACTAGCCTTCTACTAAATTGTAAATATTGAGAGTATTTTATGCTTCTTACTGTGCCCCATTCTATACACCACTCAGGGTCTAGAGTGACACAGAGGAGAGAAAAAAAATCAGTATTTCGGAACAGGACTTAACTCTTTCTATTTGGTGTTGCATGCAGTCATTTTGTTTCTGGCTTTCCTCTCTGTGCGCTGGAGTTCAGCTCCCTTGGTCCTGCTCCAAGGGCAGGCAGACAGGCAAGCTCAGCAGCCTAAAGCCAAGGTGAACCCGATGGGCTTCTGTTTGCCATGTTTCTGACTCATCTTGCCTGGGCTAGGGGTAACGATTCAGTACATGGCTTCAAACCTCTGAGCAGGAGGCTGAATGGGTGTTGGAAATGATACACAAGAAAGAAAGGATCTAATTAAACAGAGTAGGTGATAGTATAGGAAGAAAAAGCAAGCAAGTGGCAATTTGGATATCTGCCTGCAAATAAAAGAGATGGCTGTCGTTTTCTCCTCTGGCTCCTGTTTGCCCTATAAATCTCAGTCCACTAATCCAAGTGTTTTAATTATCGCCGTATAATACAACACACTGGGTTGAGGCATCATCGGGAAATGAAAGCTACAGAGCTGGGCAGACCGATCAGACTACCCCATTCTCTCACTTCCCGTTTACAGTAATCAGAAGGCGTTTTTCCCCTTCTGCCATAAATACAACAGGGGGTTTTCCAGGAGCAAACGTCTTATCTTCTTTCACTCACAAAACAGAACATCAGGACGTGAACTCTTTTCCCAAAACTATGCAACTCAGGAGTCTATAGTCACCTTGGCTACTGTTGAAGCTTCATTCCCAAGAAAGCCAAAGAACTGGGTCATGATTAAACAACTAAAGGAGAGTCCTCAGTTGAGAAAAAGCATGATGAGTATCTGAATTGGACCTCTGTTGCCTCTAGCTGTGTGGCCTTGGGTAAGGCACTTAACCTCTCTGAGTCTTGGTCTCATGTAATAAAAATCAGTGATAACAGGATTAAATATATACCATAAGGCACTTAGCACAGTGTCTGACAAACTGTAAGTGCTAATCTACATAGTCCCATCTCTGGGTCTTTCTTTATCTAACTGTCTAAAGCAAACTTCCAGAAAGCTGCATGGTTCACTTACTCCTTCCCTTCTTTCTCAAACTCTACCTTATCAGTGAGCCTAAATAAAATACTAGCTCTACCTCTTATACAAACTGCAGACACATTTATGCTCTTTATTTTTGTCCACAGCATTGATATATATGTATGAATGTATGTGTGTGTGTATATATATATATATATGTGTGTGTGTGTGTGTGTTAATATTTTTATATATTTTTTTTGTTTCCATCATCTGAAAGGTAAATTCCAAGACAGCAAAACTTTTGTTGACTTTTGTCTCTCCAGCACCTATAACAGGTAACTGAATGTTTAATTAAAATTAACTGAATGAATGAATAGAAGCTATCTTCAGATGCTGATGACTAGAAGGGCCATTGGAGGCCACCTAGACCACAGCTCTTCACAGGCTAGGAAACTGAGGCCAAGAGATAGCAGGGCAGGTCCCTGCCTCCTGGTGTCCTGCTCTGCCCTGAGCTGGCCTGCTCAGTCAGCATGCTGGGGATGGAAACAATTAAGCAGATGGCTCTCCCTCCCAAGTGCTGGGACCCGGATGCCCCCGTGACTGGCAATCTATAAAAGCAAAAAGGACAGGTGGAGATACGGCAGCCGCTCTGGAAATCCATCAACAAATATGCTCACAGTTGAGGAACAGCAGACAGCTGCAGCACAAGGGAGCCAAAGGCCACTGTAGTTCTCCCTTATAATCCACCAGCATCTAGGACCCTCTGGCTTTCCTGACTGACTGAAGGCAAGCACTGCAGTCTCATGTCTGGAGCACCTGGATGACTGCCTTTTGCACAGAGGGGACTCTGTGGGGAGGATGCAAACCCCAGCTCCACCATCTAAGTGCATAATCTCTCTGGGTACCATCTTTTTATCTCTTTGAATCCTTCTTAGCATCAAATGAGAAAATACATATATAGCACCTGGTACCACTGGCACAAAGATCAACTGCGCTACATGACATGGCTGATATCCAAAGACAACCCTTCCTGCCCCACCGCACCATCTCTTTCCCTCCCCCCTTAAGAGCTTAGAATCAGAATCTGGGGTATTGAAAATGAAGGAGGCTACTCAACCTCCAGAATCAAGCGCCAGGTAAGTTTTGTAAAGCATCCCATTTTCCCATTCAAGAAGAGAACTCAGAAGTCCACACCAGGACCCTTCCTACCATATGAGCCACACAGGATCTGGCTCATTCTGCCCCAACTAGGGCAATTCCAGTCTGAGCATGTAAGCCAGTCAAGTTCCCTTTTCCCAGAAAGTGGGATCTGGCACAGAGATTCATGGTGGTTGAGATGACAATAAAGAAACAAAGAAAGAGAAACCCAAAACAAACAAAAAAACCACCAAAATATATTCTCCTTTTGCTACCCCACCACCTGTCCCCCTGACCTCATAGTCACATTTAAAGTACTAAAGTGGGACACCATCTGTACTCAGAATGTGGTAAAGAAGCGAGTCCTGTCAAGCGCCCTAAGACTGTGTGAGCTGCTCCAGTTCCTCAACCTCTCTGAACCTCAGAATTCTAATCCAACTAAGGCAATAGCCCAATCTCATGGGATGATTGTAAAGAATACTTGAGAAAATGTGGCTAAGCAAAGTGCTTGGGACATTAGCTGCTGCTTTGCCTATTCAAGCCAAGAATCCTACTGCAGCCAATGCCAGAATCATAAGCATTAATTGCTCCAAAAGAACACTCTGTTCAGCAAAGGCAGCCCTTCCCTAGACCACAGACCAGACTCGACCACTCTACCATGGGCCGCAGGTTGAAAGCAAACATTAACTGCACCAGAGGCTTTCAGAAAACAATGTGGGGGGAAGGAGCCTGAAGAGGTAGGGGTGCACAAAGGTACAGGTGGAACTGAGACCCAGGCGGTGCCTGAAAAAGGGGTTCTCGGTTGGAAGTGGCGGGTGAAGCAATTGTTGCTTTGTACTTCTCAATAGAAATCTTTGATGATTTGGAATTTTTACAATGTTCCGGTGGCAATATCGCTCAGTGGTTACACACATAACCTCTGAAGTCACCCAAACCTAAAGAGGGTGTGCCAAAAGCCCTGGGGGGTGCGGGGTGGGGATTCCAGAAGCTGGTGACTTTGTGCTACTCACATAACCTCCTCTGGGTCTCAGTAACCTCCTCTGGGTCTCAGTTTCCCCTCCCCAAACACACACACTCTGGCGCCCAATGGCTACTGCCTCCGCAGTGATACTAGGAGGCAAAATCCAGCGCTTGAGTGAGGTCTTTTTAGCTCAAGGAGGAAAAGGCCCAAGGAGGGCAGGACTGCGCGCAGATCCACCGAAGCCGAGGCCCTTTCCCGGCAGCAGCTGTTGAAAAACTAATCAGAAGAAACCGACTGGAACGCAAACCCCGAGCGCTCCGTGGGCAGGGGCGGAGGCTGAGGTGGGGGGGGGGGCCTCCCCCGGGGGCTCCCGGAGCCGGCCGGGGAGCAGGCGCCCCGCGGGAGCGCTGAGGCCCCGCTGTGCCGGGCCGGGCGGGGGTGGCGGAGGCGGAAGCGGGGGCGGCCGGAGCGCGGTGGGGATGTTTAAAGGAAATTTACAATCATTTCCTCTCTGTGGTTTGGTGACAAATCAACAACATCCTGTTCTTTTGTGAGGCTCCGGGCGCCTGCGAGGCGGGGGCCGCGCAATGACTCTTAAAGGGACAGGCACAGACCCCCTCCCCTGCGCCTCAAAAAAAAAAAAAAAAAAAATAATAATAAAAATACAACCTCCCCAAGGCGCCACCTCCGGGGGCGTGCGCGGCCGGAATGCGGGCCCGCGACCCAGATCGCGTCCCCTCCCGCGGCGTCACCCCCAGGACTAGCGGAGACGGCGGCGGCGGCGCACCCTCTGATGGATGTCGCTGCCCGGGGCCATCTCCCGCCTCGAGAGGGGGGCGGGGGTGGGGGCGCCGGCCAGATAATTCCCCTCTCTACCCTAACTCCTGGGACTTTGGACCTCCATGTAGCTTTTACCCCCTTCCCCCAATTCCTTCGCCTCGAGTTTTCCAGCCCCAGAACTCTGTGGATTTATGGTTAAAATGTCGACGTATGCACACGAGGTTTGTAAAACGCTAGAGCAGAGGCTTTTCGAGCTGTAGAAGTAATGAGAATCAGATGGCTAGGGCCAGAAAAATAAAAAATATTCAACTACTCTCCTGGGATTTCGTTCATTCAGTCATTTAAGGAGGGGGTTTTCAATTAATTTATTATTTGTTTTAATAAGCACGGGTCACCATTCTCAGCCCAGTAGAACAGGAACAAGACTTAACAGGATTCATGCCTCGAGGTGGCTTAGATTCCCATAAATAAGTGAATGATTCCCAATCAATAAATGAAGAACAGGATTGTTTCACATACTATCTATTATAGTTGCTGTAATCAAAGTGTCATATTCTAGAACAGGAGCTTTTCATAGGGTGATCTCTCTGAAGGACGACTTAAGAACTGAAGGGTGAAAGGTGCCAGCTCTGGGAAGAATTAATCCAGGAATTTAAGCAACATTATTACCAAAGAGAGGGAAGTAGGCAGCACCCCCACCCATCCCAGGACTACCTGAAGGGAACCCCTCAGGGCAGGTTCCTTCTGGAGTACAGACTTGAAGTTTGGCATCCAGGATAAGAGGAACCTGGGCCCTCTGACTACAGAATCAGACAAGGCTTTTCTGAGTCTAGGCCACAGATCGCTTCATCTGGGAAATGAGAACAGGGAACTAGAGCCAGTTTATCTCAATCCTGACTATAAATTAGAATTTCCCAGGAAGGTATTTTAAAACACAGATCCTACAACAGATCTAGGGAATCAGAATGTCTGGTTATAGGACCTGTGCACTAGCATTTTTTAAGGCATCATGTGTGTTGAGTGTGCAGCCAGCAGCAATCACTTAGATGATCTCTGAAGTCTGCATTTAAAATGCAGTGAGAACTACTTGGATTAAATATCTCAGTACATATCACTGAGTGCTTAGCATTTACCATGTAGTATACCAAATATGCTGTGCAGGTATTTGATTAATTTAAGTTACAAAGAGAAACCCCACCAAATTAGATAGGTACTATCTAATTTTACATGTGAGGAAAATGAGACACAGAAAGTATATGAAATTTGGTCAAGAGCACACAGCTAATAAATCATCTTGCTTTAATCTTCCAATCTGGAGTGACTTTCAGAAACTAAAAGCAAATTTCTATCTAATGAAGTTACCAATTACCAGGTACCAAAAGAAGAGCATGGGATGTTTTAACAGCTCCATACATAGGCTGTTCTTAGAGGGTGGCAGAGGACTAGACAGGATGCCTCTGGTCATTCAGTCAGCCACAGGTGTTCATGCTCAAAGTACAGGTCCCAAACTGTTACAAGGCAACCCAATGTAAATTCTGTCTGTGGGTTCTCACTTGTGCGCTTAAGATTTAACTGCACTGCAGACAACACACAAGAAAGTCAATAATGGGTTTATTACAAGGGAAAAAGAAAAGGCACAATCCAGGAAAAGTGAGAAAGATACAAGTTTACTAATGCGTTCTCCCAGTTCCACTGACCTGGTACCCCAATAGCACACTGAAAACTAAGTGCCAAGTGACCAGCTGCCAACCATGAAGGGAGGAGAAGAGAGAGAGAGACCCTCAAGCAACATGTCCAGTTTTATATCCAAAACCCCAAAATGGCTGCTTAACTCCGCCCTCAGGTCCTAGCAGTCATCCATTTGATGTTCCTGGGATTCTTAGTTTTGGCATCTAGAGTGGGGGTGGAGTCCACAAAACCTGTATCTGTAGAGTTTATTCAGGACATCATTTCCCCCTAGCAAAATGATAACGTTAAACTCTAAGAAAACACCCTTTTCTGCTGCTCCACATTGATCCTCTTGGTTGTTTTTAAAGATGATTCCCATAAAATGTGACATTTTGCCTTGGCCAGACGGAGGAACCATTTGGCAGGGCTAGGAGAAGAAAGAATTTCCTGTGTACCCCAAAATGGTCAGGATACAATGCACTCACCACCCCCACCCCCAACAAAAACATACACTCTCCCATATGGGGCCCACCGCTGCCCTTTGCACCTTTTGAACTTTCCCATTTGTGCAGTTTCCCGGAGGCAGGACCCAGAGGAAGACAATGTAAGTGGGAGCTGGGATAGGCTGCTTAGGGAAACAAAAGATCGTTATAACTGAGATGAGAAAAAGATAGTGTTTAGCATCTTCTGAGCATCCATTCTTATAGTGGAATATCATGCTGCTACTAAAAAGGAACAATAATTTTATAGATGGACCAGAAAGATGCCCATAATATACCAGGTACAGAATGGAATCTTCTCACTGATATTTACATAAACACCTTTCAGTCCCACCTCCCCACCCCCCCCCCCACACACACACAAAGGAAACCAGCAGAACTATATGGAAGGACAGATTTCAAATTATTACTAGTGGTAGTGCAGATGTATCAGAGTGGAGGTTTTTGCATTAGGAAGTGTGGTGTATTCATGGCCTACTTTCACTTTCTCTGTATTAATCTTCAGGATCTTTAAATTTTTGAAAATCAACAAGTATTTGTTTAAGATAAAGGTATGTCTATTATAAATTATAAAAATAAATAAAGGGGAAGCATTAAAGCCCATCAAAGGTCTTGGGAATTCTACTCAGGGTGTTACCTCCCCCACCCACCCAAACCTCCCATATACACACACAGTGCCATATATCCAGATTTAGCCAATTGTTGCTAAACATCCCCATCATTCATCCATCTCTTGGTGCCATTCCAGAAGCAATCTCTTACCATGTTAGCTGCCTTCCCTACAAATCTGGAGGTTTCCTTAGAATTTCTGGGTTACAGAAGATAGATTAGAGAGCTCCAGTTCATCTAAGAGAGGAAAATGGGCCCTCCTTGGTGGTGCAACGGTTTAGGATACAGCACTGCAAGCTAGCCACAGCGGCTTCAGTGAGAGTTCGAATCCCGACCCAGAGGTGATCCACACTGCATGGCAGAACTCTCCTGAGTGATCAGCTGCTCCCCTCATTAGTGTACTTTGTTGACCTGCCTGTTCTGCTCCCCATTCTGTCTCTGGTGAAGCCTCTCACCACCCCTGCACGTCTGGCTTGTACCCCAGTTCTGAATGCATAAATAAAAAAAAAAAAAAAAAAAAAGAGAGAGAGAGAGGAAAATGACTACTTGGTAGTATAAATGTATGAAGGAAGTGGCACTGGTGTTCAAAGGCTCTGACTTCCTTGTGTATCTGTATGTTCTTCTGGAAGCTGAGAAATGGAATCTGACAGAACAAGACTGAAAAAGAAACAACAGTGTTTGGTGGTCAGAAAATCCAAACAGCTCAAAGTAGGGGTCTGCTGTTAAATTATATCCCTGATGGCACAAGGGGTTACGTTTCAGCACTATCAAGCTTTCACATCCCAAACATATTTGAATCTTGGACACTGCAATTTGAAGTCTCTTAGAAAATCTGTGTCCACCAAAATCCTACTATTATAGTATTGAAAAATTATCACCTTCATCCAAAGTCATTCAGTAAGGTCCTTCTTACATATTCCCTTATGCTAGTTGTACAGACAGAGATAAAAACATGAAATTCCTTCCTTTCATTCATTGGGCCACCTTTGAATGTTGCCAAAGCTTTTAGTAATAGCAACCTTTTTTCCCTCTTTTTGTTTTTTTTAACTTTTGCTCCTTCCTTTCTCAGTCTAGTCAGGAGAAAGAAAGTTTCTGGGGGTAGGAGGTTTAAACTGATGGGCCATTAACAGCATAACAAAGCAAAAGGAATTTTCCAGGTCACCAGCCAACAACTTTAGAGAGGTTTTTTAAATTCATTTGTTTAAGAGAAGGGAAAGAGGTTGGTCTGGGGAGAGTGGAGAAGGATTTCTCTCAGCTGGTGGGGACTTAGGGAACACCCTTTTTATGGCCAGCAAAGCCAGTAAACATAACATACTGCTTGGTTTCTGATCTGATCTTTAACCATTGTACTTGAAATGTAGATAGTGGAAAGAAAACAAATGTCTGTCTTTGAAATCCATAAATCAATGGTTCTCCTTGGCTTCAGATTTAGAGAACACCTGGATCCCTGCTCTGGCTTCCACCATGATTTGCCAAAATATAACAAGTCCATAAATTTCTTTTGAGCCCACTAAACAGACACACACACACACACACACACACACACACACACACACACACACACCTTGTCTTATTCCAGCTGTGACAAAGTTCAGTAGGAAAAGAATTATAGTCATGCTGTGTTTCCTCTACCCCACGTTTGCATTTTAAAAATTTATTTGTTGGCAGTCTGGAAGTCATTGGAGAAGGCAGCTCCAGCCCTTAATTGGTAAGCAAATCTGTTCAAGCAGAAATGTTCTTGTAGGGATTACCTTTGCTGCTGAAGGAAGAAAGACCAGCAAAAAGTCCTGCGGACATTTGGTAGCTAGGCCTTATTACCTCCTCCCCACTCCCCAAGTGCACTGCTCTAACCCCAAGGTCACTTACATAGACCTTAAAATTCTTACAACTTGTTGACCCAGGGATCTTCTGGAGTCCCTGCCAAATTAAACAAATTTGCTGAAGTAATACTTATATACAGTTTTACGTTTTACTGATAAAGTAGCTTCCAAACTGTTTAAAAAGCTGGATCCTTCTCAAAGTAAAATAAAATATGAAAACCAGATTAAAACTATTGATTCTGGTTGAAGTCAATCACAATGTTGTTCAAAAGGGTCCACAGGATTAAAAACAAAAATCAGGGCCCTTCCTGGTGATGCAACAGGTTCAAGCACAATACTTTGAGGCGGCATAAGTTCGACTCCTGGCCAGCGAGGTGACCCATATGGCGCAGAAGACCTCTCCTGTCTCACCCACTTGCTCCCCTCAGCAGCGTACTCTGTCAGTCTGCCATTTCTGCTCCCCACTCTGTCTCTGGTGAATCCTCTCACCACCCCTGCACCTCTGTCCTGTACCTCAGTTCTGTATGCATGAATAGATAAATCTTTTTTTTAAAAAATCATATTTTAGAATATCATCTTATTACTTTAAGGTGATGACACTATAAGGAACTCCAATTTCCTCCCTTTGTCCATAAAATCTTTTTGATACTGTCCCTTACCTACAGGCAGCTCTTTCATGTTGTCTATTCTCTTGATTTACTCCTTGTGGGTTCAAGCTTCCTAGGAAAAGATTCCAGGAAGGAACACTGCATATTGAAACATGACTTTCCTTTTATTTGTTCATGTCATGATGGGTAGTTTTTGCTGGGTATAAAATTCTAGGTTATAAATCATTCCCCAAGAAGCGTAGGGCTCTTCTGTGTACAGGGTTTAGAACTAGAACTTCCTTTAGCATAAACACATGTCCCCACCCTTACCTCTTTGTAGCTAATACCTTATTATTCTTGTCAGGAAAACTTCCCTGCCCAGTTACTTGCCCCCTGAGGCTAGGTGGATATTTCTCCTAGTTATTCCCACAATACCCAGCACTTTCCCTCTCACTACCTTATTACACCATATTAGCATTATCTGTTCAATTGTCTGTGTCCTCTACTAGTTTGTGAACATGAAGGCTGAAAATACAGTCATAGTCTGTAAGGAATAAATGAGTGGTGCTGGTATTTTCTAAATTATTGCATATAGTAATAAAATGTTAACAAGTGCATTTACCAGTAATGCATAAACCATACTAAAATGCTGACAAATGCATTTGCTTGTTGGTATATGCTCCAGGTTTCTAAGGAGAGAGCAGAACTGGCCTGGGAAAGAAATGCCACCTTGATACTAGGAACATTGTAATATTTTGTTCAATATCTGCCTTCCATGTGGATATGGACTAGATCTGCCTTGCTTACGGCTGTGATTCAACCAATCTGACAACAGCGACAGCTTAATAGTAATAAAGTGCTGTTAGAAAAAATGTAGCAATCTGGGGCCCTCCCTGGTGGCACAGCCAGTTAAAGCACAGCACTGAGAAGCTAAAGCCACTTCAGCATGAGTTCGACACCCAGCCCTGAGGTGAGCCACATGGCACAGCAGAACTCTCCTGACCTGCCCGCTGCTTCCCTCAGCAGTGTGCTTCATCGATCTGCCTGCTCTGCTCCCCACTCTGTCTTTGGTGAATCCTCTCACCGCCCCTGTACCTCTGGCCTGTACCCCAGTCCAGTATGCACAAATAAATAAATCTTTAAAAAAAATAAAATGAACCAGTCTGGACAAATGGTGTCCCGTGTATTGTACCACTATGCACAGGAAAACTATAAGGAAGAAAATTCCTAAGCTGCCATATGGTCTTGGGGAAAACATTAGATATGAAATGGAAATTCAATTCATCATCTCTTCCCACTGTGCCCCACTTTCAATAGCAAACTAGAAGCTTCTCCCAATTCCCTATCCCAGACATAGGCAATCCCCTTTTTAAGATACCTGGTTTGGAGGCCCAGGAATTATATTTGGCTCCAATCTGCACCTTCACAGTCTGTTTCTTTCCAGGCAATCAAGTCCTGGTTGCCTTGTCTCTCTTTATATACTTTCACAGAACCCCCCCCCACACACTCCCGCTTTTTCATTCTTTCTTTGCTAACATCCCATCAAAGCCCCTATCATCCCATACCTAGGCTTTCCACATGGCTCCCTCCATCATTCCAAGTCACTTTGACACCTCTGTCAGATAAATATCTGTGAAACACCACTTATCACAGTTTCTTCATTGCCCAAAACACCTTCAGAAGCTCTTAATTTCCATTCACATTAGGTTACAACTCCACTGCCGGTTTTCAACCTTTAGAGTTACTTTTAATATTCTGTTTTCCCTCCCTACACACACCAGCTTGCTTGGCACACACACCACTCTCACTCTGATTAAGCAAGATGCTTCACACTCCCAGAAACAATTTCTGTTCAGAATTCTCGGGAGTGTTCTCCCCACTCCTCTCTTAATGCAATCCATCCTGTTAGACCTGTTTAAATCTTTCTGTCTCCAAGATGCCTTCATGGATAACTTCAAGACTTGCTGACCTCCCTAATGTTAAAGTTCAAATACTATCTATAATTTTTGCAGGCCAATGAAATCTGGAAGGGCATCTTCTATAAGACACTATAAATTCTGCATAGGTAAGTGTGGTCTTCTCCAACTATCCTGGTGCTCCTTGAGGACAAAGAAGTAAGGATAGGACCTCCGTGGTGGCTCAGGTATGAGAGTCAGTCCTATCAAGGCAATAGCAGCCACCGCAGCACAAGTTCGACCCTTGGCCAGGAAGCTGACCCATATGGCACAGCAGACCTCTCCTGTCTTGCCTGCTGTTTCCCTCAGCAGTTGTATTTCAGTAAATATGCCTGTTCTGCTCCCCATCTCTGATAAATCCTCTCACCCCCCATACCTCTGACCTTTACCCCAGTTAAGGGTGTCCTATTCTTGTACTTGAGGGCCCTTAAAGTTCAACACATGGTAATATTCAGCAGGTGATGAGAGAGCTGCCTTCATATAGGCAGACTTGGTGAATTCCAGCCCTGTCAAATATTACTGTGTGTATCTGGGCAATTATTCAGACTCTCTGATCCTCAAGATGTTTATTGGTGAAACTGGGATAGTAACAGTGTTACTTCATAGGGCTGCTGTGAAGAGTAAGTTCTGCACACTGTTCTGGTATATGAGAGTGAATTCATGTTAGTTATTTTTATGAGATCCTCCAATACCTGTTCTTGGAGTTGAATTTTGGCGTCAACTTTGTTTTAGACTTTCTGGTACTTAGTCTTGTAAACTGTGATTTCCTGCCAGTCCCTACCTCTGTATACACACTTGGCTGGACAAAGCATATCCCTGCAAGGAGTGGTCACAGATGTCTATCAAGCAATGTTATCCTTGCCATGCCTCTTCTCTCAGGACTCCTGTACTATTTTTGGTGCCTTGGGTTTTTTAAATTTTCTTGAGCCATTATTTCTTCAGTGTTCTCTTTATTATTATCTATCTACTGTAAAAGCAATACATACTCTTCATTTTTCATTAAAGTACAAAGAGGTGTAAGTGGAAGAGTGAAAGTCTAAATCCCCAACCAAACCTCAATTTCCTCTCTTTGGAAGTAATCATCAATATTTTCCTATTTCCCGAAATCATCCATGACTATGAACCATATACTGTGCAGATTTATATTGTTCTGTGGTGTGGCTTGCTTTATTCGCTTACCAGTCAGCCTTGAATATCTTTCTATAGCTATACTTGATAGGCCAACCACACTGCTGAACAGCAACACAGATGTCTTGTTTGATTAATCATCATTGATTCTATCAGTCCCTTACAAATGGGCATGTTGGTTGCTAGTAAAAAAACACTATAATGAATATCGTGTGTGTGTGTGTGTGTGTGTGTGTTTGTGTTACTTAAAACATTAAAGTCCCCATTTGTCAGATTAGAACTGAGGATGATCTTCCAATTTGGTTCTGTTTCTGAAGCCTCCACCCACACATGGTGTTTGGTCCCCAGACTCACTGACTCACTGATCAGTGGCATAACCACCTTCTTCCTCACTCAAAATAGAAGAGGTCGATGCATTGTTTTCTCATTATCCCACCAAAGAGAATCTCACAGAACCACATTTCTCCCTTTCTTGGGAACCACAAGGGAAATCCTGGGCTTTCAGTAACAGGATTTCACAATCTGGTGTGTTTTCAGGTAGCCCCGAGGAAGCCCCAGATAAGGAAGGGAAGGAAGCACGTTTTTGGTTCATGAGACACAAGTCCAGCTGTTTTCAGTGGGGCCGGAGGGATGTGAGTGTGACGACAAGGACAGTAGCTGAGACGGACTTCATTCAGGTGGCTGGGAGGCATACACATAGGGCTTTCGTCAGCAGTGACTCGGCATTCTTATCCTAGCTTACATCCGTCCCTTTGCTCCGAGTCTGTTCTCAGGCCAAGGACAGGATGGAAGGCAGGAACTGGGCTGTTTAAGTCCAGCACATATTGACTCATGCAGGACCCCAAAGCAGTCACTTACTATCTCTGGCCAAAGCCCCAGGGGCAGGGTGAAGCTAGAGCAGGAGAAAGGTGCCCCTGGGCTATGTCTAAGATTCTTATTTAGAAGTCTGTGACCCACCATTCTAAGTTTCAGTTACTCCATCCCCCATTTGTACAAAAGCAAAAGACACCAAAAGCCTTATACTGTCCTTGAGAGCAGGAGGACACTGAGTACATAACAAAGGACGTAACATTACATAAGCAGCAAAAAATCTGGGCTATTTGTTTCACCGATATCTCCCTCTTGCCATAGCACAGTGCCAAACTCAGGCTAAGTGTTTAATTAGAAAAAATTCTTTTTACAATGAATGAATGAATGAATGAATGAACAATCTCTTCATTTCTGGAAAGCAGACAGGAAAATTGCAAAATGACCCAAGGTCTCTCCAACCTCATGTTACCCCATTCTCTTTACAACTGTGGTAGTTTAGGGATAATGTGTTTTGTTTTGTTTTGTTTTAAATAAAGCTCTCTTTTTTCTCTTCCTCCTCCTCCCGTGGACTCAACCAAGAGAAAAAAAATGTTCCATTCTCTCAGGTTTGTCCTCAAGACTCAGCTACATAGATGAATGAGTTCAGGGTCAAGGTCTTAGAATGTGATCCTCACCTCAGTTTCTAAAAAGAAATAGACTCAAGATCATAGACTATCAGAGGAGACAGGAAAGAGAATTGACTCATTCAAGAAATACATATAAAGTATATGCTGTATCTAGAAGTGAAAACAAAAGTTTGCTGCAGGTTGTGCCCCTCCACTCTTTCTATGCTGACATGTGCCCCCGGCCTTAGTGGTCCCTTCGCTTCTCTGCTGACATGGCTTCCTTGAGAGTAACCCTCAGGAGCTCCCACTGTAACCCCAGAGCTCTTGCCTCCACTCTTGCTTCTCAGTCTTCTCTAGTACTGTAACAGGGTGGTCCCCAGGAAAAGGGAAAGTTCCAGATTCCCTGCCCCATCCAGAAGGAAGGTGGAGCTGAACAGAGAAAAAGAGAAGAGAAGGAATCTGAGAAGAAGAAGGAAGCAGGATGGAGAGCCAGAAGGAGACCTGAGGAAGCCACATGGAGCAGCAAGCATGTGATGAAGAAACTGGGTTTGTTTCTTGGCCCTGGACTCGTTGAAAGAGATGTGGGTGAGAGACCCACGGGGACATTGACTATGGCAGTGTTTATTTTGATTTTGATTGTGCTCTTTTCCTCCCAGACTTGTCTGGCCATTTCTGACCCTTGTCTATGGGTCCCGGTCAGAAGATGCTTTAGTCTTGTGTCGGGCTTTCAGGCCTTGCTTTGGGCCAATCCCTTTTGAGTTGACTTTTGCCCACGAGGGGATGGGTAACTTCAGGTGTTTGATTTAGAAATTATATTGTTTGTGTTCCTTATTGAATACTCACTGTATTAAAGTTCCTTTTCATTAAAGTCCTATATGTTTTGTTTTGATGCAGCAGATGGTAGAACCCATTTAGAGCAGGCAGGTTTGGGGGTTCAGGGGTGCCCCTCTCTCCCTGTCCTGTAACCTGTTCCTCCCCTGCTTTGGCTAGATAATTCCACCCTTCTGGTGTCCTCCTGTCTTCCTTCTGTTCTGATTCTTGCTTTTATTGTGAGAAGTACGTTTTTTGAAGTATGCCCCTCCCCACCAACCCAGATATTGAAGCCCCCCCCCCCAATAATTCAGAATGTGACTGTGACTGTTTTTGGAGATAAGGACTTTAAAGGATACTTAATGAGGACTTTAGGGTGGGCCCAACATGATTAATATTTTTATAAAAGAAAATCAGGATACATGCTGAAGGAAAACAATGTAAAGGCAAGAGAAACCAGCCATGGACAAGCCTAGAACAAAGGCCTGAGAAAAAAACAGTCCCATTGACATTTCAGATTCTAGTCTCCAGCATTGTGAGAAAATAAGTATCTCTTGTTTAAGCCACCTAGCCTGTGCTACTTTCTTATGGCAGCCCTAGCAAACTAATATCACCTACATAGTATGACAGAGTCATTATCTCCAAAGGCCCCATCCTCCTCTACTAATCTACCATCATAGCTTCAGCTGGCACCCTTCCCATCCCCAATTTCCCACGCAGGTTATGTCCACACGCTGAGACCTGGACTCCTGTCAGGTTTCCAGCTTTGAATTTCAACTGTCTCCAAACAATTCCTCTTGAATTGGTTTGCTAATCCTTATTCTCAAGGGGTCTATTATAGAATCATATAGCATATAGAACATATTATAAAACCACATGTCTAGAGCCACAAAATCTTGGAAGGTCACCTTACTTTATAGATAAGGAAAATGAAACAGAACAAACAGCACAAAAACCAAACTCAGCTCACCTCATGACTTCATTGTTCCTAAAACCACCACTCATTTGGTCACCATTCAACAATTGTGGAATGATGTTTTAGTCTGCCCTCTCTTTCATCCCTCATAACCAGTGATGGAATTTCCAAAATCACTGTATCTTGTCATTCAGTGTTTCATTTTTTTCTTTAAAATTTATTTATTTATGCATATAAGAACTGGAGTAAAGGATGTATGGGTGGTGAGAGGATTTCATCAGAGACAGAATGGGGAGCAGAACAGGCAGACTGATGAAGTACACTGCTGAGGATGGCAGTGGGGGGGGGGCAGGGGGGACAGGCAAGGTCTGCTGCGCCAAGTGGGTCAGCTCCCTGGGCGGGGCGTTGAACTAATGCTGCAGTGGTTGTGGATAGCTTCATAGTGCTGCGTTTCAACCTGTTGCGCCACCAGGGAGGGCCCTATAGTACTGAGTTTTAACCCTGAGTGTTTTGTTCTTATTCCTGTTCTCCTCCCCCAATTACATATTTCAATTTATATTTAGCAGGGCTTGGATTTTTAGGTCTCACTAGCCAGTTTTGTTAGGAAGGTAGCATAGCACTGAGCATAAGAACACAAGCTCCAGTCTCTCCCCGGGGTTTGGCTCCTGGTTGTCCCAGGTAGGGTTCCTGACCTATAAAATGGAGATAAGAATGGTAGCTATATCACAGGGTATTTGTAAAAAATAAATGTGGATTTGAACCCAGGATGGTCTGGTCTCAGCACTCTCTATACCACACCCTGTGACTCCTTTCTCCAGGAATATAAAGGAATTAGTTTAGTTTCTAAAGTGTGGTAACTAAAATACCTTGGATGACCAATGAGAACACCTTTTTAAAAAAAATGCACTGCTGACCTGGTAATAAGGTATGCCAAAAGTCAAAAACAAGGAAAAGTAAGAAAGAAAAGAAAGGTAACTCTGGAATATTAGTACCCTAGGTAACTATTTTTTTTTTTAAAGATTTATTTATTTGTACATACAGAACTGGGGTACAGGCCAGAGGCTCAGGGGCCGTGAGAGGCTTCAACAGAACAGGCAGATCGACAAAGTACACTGCTGAGGGGAGCAACAGGGGGGTCAGGAGAGGTCTGCCACGCCATGTGGTCTCCTCCGGGGCAGGCAGGAATCGAACTCATGCGGAAGTGGCTTTAGCTTCTCAGTGCAGTGCTTTAACCCGCTGTGCCACCAGGGAGGGCCTACCGTAGGTAACTTTAAACTTGGTGACAGGAAGCTTCCATTTTGATGAATACACAAGGAAGGAGGAAAACAGGAGTTGACACACAATGTAAGATGTCTACCTCCAAAGGACATACAGAGAGGCACAACTGCTGTATATGAGGAATGAGAAATAAATCCACAACAGAGAAGAGGCCTCAAAGAAATTTCTTTCACCAACCTTAACAGTGGATGAGGGAAAGAAAAAAAACCTCTCCCCCAAAATTATAACTACAAGCCAGCCTTCACATGACTTTGTAGCCTGAGATTACACTACCTGTCCACTATATAACCTGAAAAACAAAAACCTCAAGCAGAAAACTTAATTTAAGGGGGTCTTTGTAGGAATAAACCCTAATAACTGGATAAAGAAAAACAAATCCTCTCGAAAGGACTGTAGTTTCAAACCCATACCTCAAGGAATGCCCAGAGGGTTTAAAAGAACTGTATCTAAAGTTAAAAGACCAAGGAAACAAGCAAGAAGTTACAAGAACAACCAACAATGTAATAAGACACACACAAATCTTATACAGAAATTATCAAGTATGGAATATGAACAAGTGTACTGAATATATTTCAGTAAATAAATGTGAGGCTTAAATATATGAGCCCGGAGCAAAAGATTATAAAAGGTAAGTAAATCAATTTGCAAAAAAAAAAAAACAACTTTAAGACAGATTAGGTAGCAGAACAGATATTATTAAAGGCAAATTCTATTTATTGGAAGAGGGACTGAAGAAATCTTGAATGTGACCAAGAGATACAAAAAATTTGAAGAACTACCAAAATGACACTGAAGGACAGAATAAGATGATTGTGTATATACGTGTGTGTATTTACAGAAGGAAATTAAGAATAAAAAAGAGGCGGTTTGGAGGGCCCTGTCTGGTGGTGCAGTGAGTGGGTTGTAGTGCTGCACTGCAAAGCTTAGCCAAGGTGTGGCCCCTGCAGTTCGAATTCGATCCCTGCCCAGGAGGTGATCCACATGGCACAGCAGACCTCTCCTGTCTCATCCATTATTCCTCTTAGCAGCGTACTTCATTGATCTGCCTGTTTTGCTTCCCACTCTATTTCTGGTGAATCCTCTCACCACCCCTGCACCTCTGGCCTGCACCCCATTTCTGTGTGCATAAATAAGTAAAATATAAAAAAAAAAAAGAAAAAAAAGAGGTGGTATTTGTACAGAGTACACACGGGGCCCAGAAAAAGCAATTATGGTGGGTGGGCTTAAAATTAATTGTAGACAGGGGCCCTCCCTGGTGGCACAACAGGTTAAAGCACAGCACTAAGAAGCTAAAGCCACTTCAGCATGAGTTCAATCCCTGCCCGACCCGAACATGATCCACATGGTGCAACAGACCTCTCCTGACCCGCCTGCTGTTCCCCTCAGCAGTGTACTTCGTCAGTTGGCCTGTTCTGCTCCCTGCTCTATGTCTGGTGAATCCTCTCACTGCCCCTGTACCTCTGGCCTGTACCTCAGTTCTGTATGCATAAATGAATAAATCTTAAAAGAAAATTAATTGTAGATATTTACTCTGAGGGCTATTCCTATATTTGTACAAGCTCAAGGATGATCCTCTCCCTAAATCTGGTATGTATGGCACCTCAATGTTAAGAATTTTCCAAGTTATTATAAGACACCAAATTGTAGGTCCACAAATCCCAAGAAGGATAAAGAAAAATCAAATCATCATTCACATATATCATTAAAAAAAAGAAAAACCTACACAGGGCCTGGATCACACACAGATCAAGAACAAGGATTCCAATACGGATTCTCAGAGCCACAATGGAAGCCAGAGGGAATCTTCCACAGGCCGAGACAAAATAACTGCAGCCAAGAATTTTTTCTTAAGAATTATATATGAGGGTCTAAAAAAAACTATTTTCAAGACAACAAAATACAAGAGAATTTACTTACTGAAGGAAATTCTAAAGGCTGAATTTCAAGCAAAAGAAAGATGATCTGAAACGAATGTTCCTATCAAAAGAAACAGTGGACAAAAAGACTGCCACCAGTGGACAACATCTGACTGAATAAATAAGTAATAATGCTTCATAAGTCCTTAAAAAATAAGATAGAAAGAACACATTCAACCACACAGAATATAAATGGTGGGTGGAGATGGGAGTGAGAAGGATGGGAAGGGACTTAAGGGTTTTATTTAGTTTAAGGTCCTTCTATTGTATTTAAGAAAGTAAGAATCATGATTAATTTTTAAATATCTAGGGGATCTCCTAAAAGAATAGACAGAAAGATGGTAATTTCCAAGACAATCATTAGGGGTTGTGTGTGGGGGGGGTGGAAGTGGGGGGGATAATTAAGAAAACTTAATCCACAACACAAAAAAGTAAAAGGCGGGGACCTTCCTGGTGGTGTAGGGGTTAAGTCTCAGCACTATCACTAAGGCCTGAGGTTGATGCTGGGCCAGGGAACTGACCCACCTTTGGTGTAGCAGACCTCTCCTGCTCCCCAGCTGCTCCCTTGAACAGTGTATCTCAGTAAATGCAGCTGTTCCCCACTCTGTCTCTGGTGAATCCTCTCAACCCTCCATACCTCTGGCCTACCCTCCAGTTATGCTAAGCAAAAATAAAACAAAGAAAAAAAAATATGGAAAAGGAAAAACAAAAATTAAAACCAGGACATGGGAATGTGATGTACGGGAAGGGGCAAAGAGTATAGGGAAAATTGTTATATCTTCCCTATTCTAAATCTAAAACTTCCCTTTAAAAACCTAGATAGCAGCTCTCTCTGCCTGCTCATGTCTAAGCACACATCCTTTTCTTTCCTTTCTCTTTCTAAATAATAAATGTCTTTTTGGATATTAAAAAAATACAATTAATTTTAAAAACCCCAGAAGGATAGCATAAAATAACAGAAAGAAATTTAACTAATTCAATAATGTTCTTGTATAAATACATGCAGACTGAAATGTACTGCTCTGCATGGAAAAGACAAAGCTTGTCAGAGCAGAAAACAGAATCCAGAAATTTGCCTGTTACAAGTAAAATAAGGGACTTAGGTTAAGTGTTGATAATGCTCCCTCCTGCTTTATTTCTCCATAAAGTAAAGCAGAACAAATTTGGATATTTGAGGAGAGTATGATAAAGGAACTATCTGCAAACTTGTGGGGAGAGCTTAAGGAAGGAGTTTAAGTTTACAGGGAGATTGTATCACCCCAAACCTTGGAAAAATGGGGCTCCATACTCACCTCTAGAACAGAAGAGTTAAAGAAGAGGAGTAGTGTAAGAATCCATTTTCCACATTGCAGCCAGAATCACATACACAGAGATTCAAGTCTTTTCATAGCATCCCATGGCCCTTAAGAAATAAAGAGGTGTATAGCTTCTCTGCCAGATTCCTAGCTTTTTTTCTGGGAGGTTGCACCTCATGTTGAAGCACGGAGTCACAGTGGCTTTCTCTAGTTTCCTCAGATTCACCACACATGCTCCCTTCCACCTCCGGAACTAGAGGAACTATCCCAAAGCCTTGGCCTTCATTATATACCTTGAGGGATTAAAACCTCTCCTGCAGAGCACTCAGCACTGCTGCCATTTTCTACCTATATTGGTGCAATTATTTGACTAATGCATGTCCCACTAGACAACAGGTCTATGAGGGCAAAAATGACATCTTTTTGCTCATTGCTATACAGAGCTTAGCATCTAGCAAAAAGTTCAATAAGTATTGATTAAAGAAAGAATGAAAACATCTTTACCAAGAGAAGGGTACTTTGCCCAAAAACAAGTATGATATATATCAGGAAGCTTTGCCCAGTTTCATTACACAATTTGTACCCATTCATTCACAGATTATTTATTTGACATTTCTCTGTGTCAGAAAGAATTAAAGGCAGTTTCCTTCTAAAGTCTCTCTTGTCTATAAACACACTCCCTAGGCAGTTTATAGGGCAAAGGCTCCAAACCTGGGCAATAGATGACATCTCAGGAAACCTGGAAAGTACACAAGGTGGAGGGTAAGAAGCACCTCCCTTTCTTGGCGATTTAGATCCAGAGTAAAAGCAAAGGACTGAACAAGCAATTGGGAGCCTTTCCAGGGGCCCTAAGTGATGACTGAGGCCACACCCCATGGCACCCAAGCAACAGCGCTCTGGGCATTTTGGCAGAGTGGGGCCAACGAGCTGAGTTTGATGGACCCCAGACAATTGCTAACCACAGAGAAAATCCTCTGCCTTAAAACTTCCATTTGGGAAAGGAACCAAAAGCATTTCCTTCGATTAATAAAATCTACATCCTGTTCTCTGATTTGATTGACTCTACACGTGGATGGTAATGGCTCTATGCCTTCACTTTCTCATCCTTGAAGATGAAAACTTTTAGGTTCCTTAAAGGCATCAATAATAGCTGTAGCAGCAACTAACATTTATGGAACATCATTCTATGCCAGGTATCTATCTATCTACCTACAATCTTTGATATTATTGTATATATTTTCACAGTATATAGCCTCTTTTATAATATGTAAGTGTTTTTTTTTTTATTTTCATGTAAATTATTAAAGTTAACCACCATGTTGGTCCCAGATTAAGACTCTTCAGTAACTTCCACTATTAAAAAAAAACAAAACACCACCACAAATACCTCATCATGGCCTTCAAGGTCCTATCTGACTGGCCCCTGCCTAATTCTGGTGTCTTATCTCAATCAATCACACGCCCCTGACCACCTCCAGTCATTTGACTCCAGCAACATCAACCTTCTTTCTGCAGCCCACATACACCAAGCGTGTTCCTACTTAGGGTCTTTGTGCCATCTAGTCCTTCAGTCTGGAGTGCTCTTCCCTCAGATCCACCCATGGCTGCCTCTTTCTGGTCATTTGGGTCACATTTCAGTCATCACCCACCAGATTCAGCTATTACCCTCACTCCACTGCTCAATCACAGCCTTCTATTTTATTTCTATATGAAATTATTTTTCATACACATAGATTTGTTTCTATATGAAATTATATTAGTTAGTTATCTGCTCTGTTATTATCTGTCTCCTCTAACCTAAGCATATTCCATGAGGGCAAAGCTATCAGTCTTGTTGATCCCTGAATTCTCAGTGCCCAGAACAAAGCCCAGCAACATAAGCACTCTACAAATATTTCTCAAAAATAAAGAAATAAGTAAAGGACCATTTGAGATAAGAGATAATATATTTATATCATTTTATAGATGAAGGACCTGAGGTTTAGCTATATGAGAGCAGGCAATTCCTATAATTTATTTGCTGTTGTATCCTTAGGGTCTTGCAGGGTGTCTGGTAACTAGAAGGTGCTTAAATATTGCCTTAATGAATGACCAAACGAAATGGCATGAATAGAGGACAGGGAAGAAAAAGTGGTCCACAGCATAACTGTCTCATCAAAAAAGATGCAGCCACCATCCTTTTCTTGGAGCGGGAAAGCCAATATCAGGCTTCAGAAAGTCCCTAACCCCTCCAGAGTCCAGACACCCATTCCTTACCCATGCCATTTCTTCCAGGATCCCCGCTCTGTTCTATGAAGGACACAGACATTTACGAGTTGTTTCTGAACCACCTAATAGAATAGTAATCACCATGCTCTTTATATAAACAAGATTGAGGGTCTAAAGGATCAATAATTCACCCAAGATCCATCTACAATTACATGGCATTACTTTGGGCAGTCTAAGTCTGTTTACTCCCAACGCCAAAATTTGTCAAGCACTGTATCACCGGAGGTTTCAAGGTTTCCAAGAATTTCTGCGACTTACAAACAATTTTTTTTATTTTTTTTTTCCTCTTTTCCCTTGGTCACTGTTCGCCTTGATAGTTCTGGGCTTAGTTCTCACATCTAAAATGGACAGTGTACTTGCATTTTATGTGACTGTGAACTACTACAAATTTGAACTGTGCTATATAAATAGGTGCCATATAAAGCTACTGAATACATGCAAATCTGATTTTATATTCACACCTATGTGGAAATTACTCTTGAATTATGCGGTCTCCAGGAATGTTTCTTAGTAACACTTCACTGCCCCTGTTCAGCAGAGTAAAAAGCCAAGGGTCCTAGAGGAAGGATGGGGAAGAGGAAGCTAGTGGCTTATGTTATCATAACCAAGTTAAAATCGTTAAAACTTTCCTGTTTCACAGGGAATCGGAGAATGACAAAAATAGCCATACACCTGGCTCTGAGCTAAGTTACTTGAAAAACATCATTCCATTTAGAGCTCACAACAAGAAGTAGATACTATGACTGTTTCTTTTTACAATAGAAGCTTGAAGAGTTTAGGAATTAAGGCAGTCTCCAAAAGCTTAACACTTCCCCATGGATCTGCCATTCAACATACACACAGCATTACATCACACTGTCTGCACCACTAAAGTTCTTCAAGCATCTATGTTGGTCATGGTTAAAATCAACCCTCTACTGAACTACTTAAGATACTTAGCCACACAGTTGAAAATACAACCTATACCCTGCAAAATCATACTCATTTAAGCAGAGGTGGCAGCGCCTGGATCTATATTTATAGACAAAGAAGTACTTGTTTGCATTTTAGAAGGTATTTCTCTCGCGGAGAAAGTTAAAATTCTAACTCATTCCTTGTATCAAAATGACAGGGTATGTTGAATAATCGTCCAAATGTGTATTCAGCACTTATAATTCAAAGTATTTTTTTAAGATTTATTTTATTAATTTATGCATACAAGACCTGGGGTGAGGGCTAGAGGTGTGGGGAGGGATGAGAGGATTTACCAGAGACAGAGTGGGGAGCAGAACAGGAGGATCAACTGAAATACACTGCTGAGGGGAGCAGCGGGCCGGTCAGGAGAGCCCTGCTGTATCATATGGGTCAGCTCCCTGGTAAGGGACCAAACTTTAGTGCTTCAATGACTAATGATAATAACTTCATAGTGCTGAGACTTAACCCCTGTGGCACCAGGGAGGCCTCAAAGTGTTTTACAGGTTTGATTCCATTCAAGTCCATCCCTTTGCTGTAAGCACTACCACTCATTTTCATGTAACAGAGGAGGAAAGCGGCACACCACATAAAATCTGAATACCTTGTCCAATGATAAGGAGCCTGTAGCTTAGGACGGAAACCAAGCAGTCTGTGGTTAGTGTCTAAATAGGTATTAGTCCTTCAAGCTCTTCAGCATCCAAGGCTGACACAGTTTTACAGCAAGCCCGAATGCCTAGGTTCCACTACTAGAGCAGAGTTCTAACCTCAGGGTTTCATTCTCCCCTCTTCAAAGGACTACAGTTCCTCTGGCTCCTTTAGTTGCTCTAGCACTCCCAAGTCTCCTGCCTACTTCTGGGCCGTCCACCAATGAATCTACATTCTGCCTATCTGAACTCAGGGGGAACTTCTCCAGGAGTCCCGGTGTGCCCCCTCCTTTGTTCTCTGCACTCTCTAACGCACCACTGATGTTCACTGTAATTAAATCATTCTTGAACAATTATTTGTTTAATGTCTACCTCTCCTACTTGATTATAAACAGTAGCAGTTCCAGAATTTTTATCTATGTGGGGGGCAAGTAATCTGGTCCAGGGGCTTGGCTTACAGCACTTAGTATTTGATATAAGGCTGAGAAATAGCAATGACGTATAGAAATGAATGAGGGTGCCAATGAAGATTACAGAGGAAAGTATACCCACCCCAACCCTTCACTCATACCTTCAATCCAATCATTGTATCCCTATTAATTCTAAGCACTCTAAGAACAAAAATATCTGTCATCACTACAACCCCAACACCTGGCATTTTGCCTGACACACAGGAAGTACATAATATATATATATTTTTAGAATTAATAAATAATTAAAACAGAGCCTCTGACTTATCTGAAAAAGAGTGACGATAAAATCCAGAACTCAGCTATGCAGATTTTTAAAGTAAAATGACACATAAAAACATGCCACGCACAGGATCTGCACAGCAAGTACTCCATAAATGTCTGCCCTTGAATTGAATTCCTGACTCCTCTTGCTCCTCCTACTAACTTAGCTCCCAAGTTCTGGCAAGGCCAGGAGTGTAAAAGGAAACTCCAGAACTGAAGCCACTCTACTCTCCTAGCTACCATCTGGTAGCCCTTCATGTTGAGGTAAGGATAAAAGCCTGTAATTAACATGGGCAGGAAAGCCAGGCCTTTAAAATTGGCCTTTAGCAAGGAAGTTAGACCTGGGGGGGGGGATTGAGAATGAACAAAGTCAGATGAAGCAGGAAAAAAATCCAACACACATCTACTGGCTATAGGATCCTAAAGAATAAATGTGGAATCGCCAACCAGTTCAGGGGCAAATGTCAAGCATCCCCACCATCATTCATTCTGTCCCCTCACTCCCCCAACCACTGGCCCCTGGGCTGCCAGAGAGGTTAAAAACACAAGTCAGGGTGTTTCCTGACCCACCTTAAAACCCTTAATAGGGCAATATCTGTGCTCTCTCCAGGGCCACTTCAATCTCGTTGGCCAAGCTGTGGCCACAGTGGCCATGTCAGGCTTTTCCCTACACAGGGCCTCCATCTAGTCTCCTTCGGTTTGACTTGTCTCCACAAACTCCTTCAGGCTCACTCCGCTGTTTTCAGGGCTCAACTCATAATGACAAGCCCCCTCTCAGAGATACTCCTTTAAATCCAAATTAAATCAGCTCCTTATCTCATACCCATCCTATAGCCTTGAATCCCAGTTACTTAGCCCCCTTGCATTTATCCTAGATTCACATTGTATAGTCTGGGACTGTAAGCTTCACAAGGAAGGGGAGGGACTCTCACCAGAGTCCCCAGAGTTAGGGCAGGTCCTGGCACATTATAAATGAATGAATTCTCACACAGTTGCCCCAAACTCCTCTCTTTTGGTTCCCAGAATATGGTCCTCAGTGCCCTGCTAATTCCTCCTGGTTCAGGGCTAGGGGCTCTTCCATTGTCCCACAGTCCCACAAAGCTGGGACCTCCCAACTTCCTCTTTCAGAAAAGCTGAAAAAAATGGAACCCTGTGTGTCTCTTGGCTAATTCCTCTAAAAAAGGAAACAGGACACTGAAAACTCTCACTCTCCCACCCCCACCACCTTGATTTTCTTCCATAGCTTAGAAATGATTTATTTATTCAATTGTTTGAACAAGAACCATCAGCTAGCACTCACTGGAAAATTACTGCTTCAACCTTCCTTGTTTAACATGCTTAAATGACTTGCAAGAAATAGGTTTTTAGGTTTGTGAATCTAAGAAGGGGTGGTAGCAAAGCATAAAGAACTGGGATGCAAAAGTCTAGAAAATCAACACTACAATTTACTCTATCTTCCATTTACCAGGTGCAGGATTCTTGGCACCAATTTCTACATCTGACAAATGGGAATAATATCAGCCTTCAATACCAATAAAGGGACTTTCTGAACAAATGTAAGATACTCTATTGTCCTAATAAAGTCTTCCTCTTGGCTTTAGAAGAACATCTTGACCCTGAAAGGAGACTGAGATCCCCTAGGAGGGGGTCTGTTCTGCCTCCAGAACATAAATCACAGAGGAAGGTAGCCCAAAAGGCCACAAAGCCTTTTAGACGGGGACTCGGTGACCTTGGCCTCTGGTCTGGGTTTGCAAAATATTGCTTTGGCTTCCTGTCTCCAGCGCCCCAGCCCTAGCCCAAGGCCAGACCCCTGGCCTAGGCTGAAAAGTCTTTCAGTCGCTCCTCTGACTATATAGCCAAGTGCAGTGGTGGAGTGGGGGGGGATGGAGAGACAGTCTAACAACCCTCGGGTGAAACCAGAACACCAGCAAGACTAACCTTACAGGGATTCAGGCCCAAGTCCAGTTCTTATCTCCCCAATCAAAGCTCCCCCCCTCCACCCCGGACTCCCCGGAGGCTATGGCCTCCTCTGTTCCTGGGCGGAGCTGGGCCTGCTGCGAGGGCTCTCCGCCTTCCCGGAGTCAGCTCTAATGGCGGGGGCTTTTCTTTTCACCGGCCTAGCCAGATGAGCTCCCCCCTCCCCTCCGTCATTAACTGCAAAGAAAAGATCCCCGGCCATTTCCATTTCCTCTGCGGCTCAAGAGCCCTGTTGTTATTTAATCCCGTGGCCACCCCGGCAGCATCCTCTACGCTGCCGGCTCCACCCATCCACCTGGACAGTCCTTGGTTTTTCCCACTGCTCCTGAGAGCTCTGGGGTGGCTGGGCAAGGAGGCCTAGCAGCAAAGGGCCGTGATTTTAAGTGGTCAGAGACTCCTCAGACTTGCGTCCCATACAGGCTGGGAAACGCAACGGGCTGAAGGAGAGCTGCTGGCCTGGGCGACAGAGTGCTGGCGGACACCGGCCACTGCTGACATTGCATGCGAATGGAGAGTTGGGGGTGGACGGAGAGCGGGGAGGAGGACACTACTAGGCGAGAACCAGGTCTCCTCCAGCAGGAGTAGCCAGCATCGCCCCGGGTGTTACCGGAGCCTGAAGAGGCCTCGGCCCTGTCGCTGTCCACACCCAAGAAATGGGGGGAGGGGTGGTCTGCATACACTCCTGGGAGATTCAGCCACTTGGATCCTGATTTATTCAGCAAGCCCCGCTCCGCCCTTTTTTGACAAGAATGTGTTTGACATTTTCTTAATTTTTTGGTAAGTAAACGTTGCTTCCAGACTCCTCCCCACGACGCCCTAATCTAGAGAAAGGGAAGGCATCCAGTATGGGTCTTCCGTCCCCACCCCACACAGCCTGTGACAAGTAGAGATCCCTACCTAGATCTAGGTGTGTCTTCCCCCAACCCAGTTCTCGGCCCAGATCCAGAGGCCGTAGAGCCTTCCACCCCCCAGCGACACTGACGGTTCCAGCCCAGACCCGGAGTGGCATGAAGGTGGCCTTTACCTCCTCTCGCAGGCTGGGAGGGGGTAACAGCCCGCGCAGCTGAGCCAGCTGCTGCAGTCGCCGCCGCCCTCCATTCATTAAAAAAAAAAAAAAAAAAAAAGCCAACAACAACCAACAACCTCCACCCCTCTTTGTAAAAGAACGACGGCTCTAAAAGCCAGTCCCAGCAATCACGGGTTAAGTTCTTTTCCGGCCCCCCATTCATAAAAAAAAAAGAGCGCGGCGCATGCGCGCGCGGGGTCTCTTGTGCCCACCCATTCATAGAATCGCGAAAGACGCGCGTGCGCACTGGAGCTCCCTTCCCTCCCATTCATAAAAAAGCCATTTTCCCAGGCAGTGGTTGCAACATCGCCGCGGAGGCTGCGAGAGAAGCTGACAGCGCAGAGCTGGCGCTGCGGAGCGCAGGGAGCCGTGCCGGTTGCTCCGGCCGGCGTCTGCGAGGACATCGGCGTCTGACCTACTCAAATTCAGGGATATACACAGACGTGGAGCAATGCTTGTGACTCTGCAGCTCCTCAAAGTAAGTCTTTGGCCGGTTTCGGGATCCGAAACTGCCCCACTCTGAGCCGCGGCGCGACACCCCCTCCGGCTGGGGCAAATGGTGCGCTATTTCTAGGCGCGCCTCAGTGTTCCCTCGCTCTCTCTGCGCCTCCCTGAGCCTCTGCGGTGCGCCGCAGCTCCTTGACGCCCTCGGCTGGGCCGGCACGGCGCCTGGGGTGTTCACAGCCTGGCACCGGCGTTTCCGACCCCCCGGGCATTGCCAAGCCCGGCTTTCCAGTTCGGCCTTCTAGTTCTCTTCGACTCTGGAAGCCCCTTGCGTGTCCCGGGAGTCTGTCTGTGGCCTGGTCTCTTTACTCCTCCAGCCACTACCCTCTTTGGACGCTAGAACGGGTAGTTCTGGGCTCCGTGAGGAGCCACCTTTTGGGTCCGGCGGGCGCCCTCTCCCTGACGGGTTCACTCAATACCGGCCCGGTGCCCACCCTGTGAGCTCTGCCGTAGATCTCTAGCCCGCCGCAGCGGCCTATGCTCGACGTAGGTTTTTTCTTTAGCCTCTGGAGCAGGGACGAGCTGGATTTCTTCCCTTTCTGTCTCCCCTTCGATGGTAGGCGCAGGGCTGGCCCGGGACTGGACATTTCTTTTCCCTCTCTTTGACCAGGCGGCTTTTTGCCGTCTGACCTTTGCTCTGCTGCCGAATTTTATGCTATGCAACTGACTTGCAGTTGCCTTTCTCTTCTCTAGCCTCTGTAGGGCCTGAGGCTCCTTCGCCTCCTGTGTCTTCTATGCCCCTAGCTGTGTCAGGCCCTGGGGCCCCCAGCCGCGCTAAGGCTGTGGTGGCGGCTGAAGGTGCGGTTTACATAACGCCAGTCAAGTGGGAGCTGGAGGAAGAGGTTGCTTGCCTAGAAGAGATAAGGCTTCTGCTTTCCTTACTTCTTGTTGGTACCAAGCTTGACATCACCCGCGAGGAGAGGATAGAGACGGTACGTTCTGAAAATTCTTCATCGCCATGATCACGGGGGCACTAAGGGGGGCAAGGGCGGGTTTGACCAGTCTGGGCAGCTGGAGCTTGGCTCCATCACTAAGGCCAGGCTGTGCCCAGTTTCCCTTCCATGCAGACGATCAAAAAGCATTTAGACAGTAGCTGCTCTTGTGCAAGAGACGTTTCTCAATTCTCTTTGATTGGGGGCTGGGGGTTGTGGGCAGAGGAAGCAAGAGAGGCGAAAATGGTTGCATGGCATGAAAGACTGAGCGATAGTCCTTGTGAAAAAGGAATGGACCGGAGAGGACTTGCTGGTAAGCCAACGGGAAAGCTGCTGGCTGTCTCATTCACCAGCTGCTGGATGGGCATCCATATTGGCAGGCCTGGTTGAGGGCAGGAGGCTGCCTTCTGGCGTATGTTGGTTTGGGAAGCCCCCCAGCATGCTTAGTACTGAAAGGAAAAGGCATGATTTAATGGGGTGCCCAGACCCAGTGGGGATCTTCTTTTTCCTGCCTTCAAATCAGTGGCGTGATACTGCACTTTGAGGAGGGTCCCTGAGCAAGTGCATATCTAGTTAGCTGACCAAGGCTGCTTCAGTCTTTCTGGCCAGCTTCTCAGGGATCTGAAGCAGGAAGGTGAAGGAGGCCCAGAGCAGTTAGGAAATGTGGGTTTATCGATCTCTTAATAATCTTGGACTACCTTGAGGCCCCACGCAATATTGCAGTAGTGATTTCACAATGTTTAGAGTTTGCTGGATTTTCACAGAAATGGAGCTTACACATCTGAAATTTTAAGTTTTTCCTTAGCGTGTGGGTGTGGGGCGCCCACTAGTAGGGGTGAGGGGTGGGCTAGCACTTGGCCTCTTCCTCCTCTCAGCAGAATGGTGGGAAAGAAGTACTAGACATGTCCAGTGTGAAATCGAATTTCCTCTTTCCCAGCCCTTGGGAGGGTCCTTACTTGCCAGCAGGCTCCAGGCAATTCATAAGGTGAGCAAGTGCACACACTGACCAAGCGAGCTAGTAAAGTACCTGAGCATTTTGGTGGCAGATTTCTGAAATCTCAACATGCAGTGTTGGTCATTTAGTGCGAGGGAGACCAGAACAACATCTCTTAACTATCCTCCTTTTTAGATCTGAACTCAGGAGCTATCCCATACTCTTTGTAGAGTGGAAATGCCTTCCTGCACATTCCCACGACCTTTTCGAGATTACCCTTTGCAATAGCAACAACTCTTTAAAGCTTTGGTTGGGCTGGTGAGAGGACACAGAAAGTACAGAAAGAATCCTGGTTAAAACTGGGCAAAGGCTGGAGACTGGTGAGTTTTTAGAGCTCCCCAATGTCACATTTTGTCAATCCCCCCCTCCCTCATAGGCGGAGGGATGAGGCTTTCAGTAATTCTACCTCTTTCTGATTCATGTTGCTTACTCTAGAGCCTTGGCTGAGTTGAATGAAAAGTGAAGAAAAAAAAGTGCAAAAAATTAGAAAGTCAGTGATTTAAAAGTTCAAAAACCCCCATTGTTAATACCTGCAAAAGTGACCCATGAGATGTGTTCTGCTGCGGGGTTTAGCACTTTGGAGCAACTTGTGGGGCCTTCGCTTCTAACATCTGATGCTAAAAATCTCCTGTGACTTTTGTGCCTCCCCCCTACCCCCCCATTTGTCTTTCCTTCAGCCATCCTGTAGGGTAAGGCCCAGGTGCTGGTAGCAAGGAGGCTTAGGAGGACCTTCCTTTCTTTTAAAAGATAAGTTCAGTGTTCTTTAAGAGTGAGAATACTGAATTTAGTTCTGACTCCACAGTGCCTGTCATCCAGCCCCTACTGAGTTGTAAGTTCCCTGGTGAGGAAACCGTGCATAAAGCTATAGATTTGGGGATGTATAGTTAATAGTTTTGCATTTGGAGATGTGACATGACTATATTTAAGGGAAGGAGAAAGATGAATGCGTGCAGAAGGGATTACATCATGGCCAGCCCTGACAGAAGGGAAAGCAGTAACTCATTATAATTTATTTTAAAGAGCCAGAGGTAGAAAGTGATAAAGAGCAACATACTGAAAACTATATTGGCCCTTCAGATCAAGCCAGGGACCACTGCAGAGTAGATGAGTGACAATCAGCAAACCAGCTACCTTAGTCTTTCTGTCTGCAGAGAGGGAAAAAGAAACTTCTCCCAAGGGGGCAGGCCCATCATCAGCAGAGCAACTAGTGAGTGTCCAGGACTGGGCCTTGTTTCTACTGGACTCCTAGTAGAAAGCCCGGCTGGAAGGAGCCTCTTTCGGCACAGGAGGTATGGGGTGTTGAATGATGTAAGAGGCGGGATATTTTTGGCTCTCAAGGGTCTGGGGCCACCCTGCAGATCCGGACAGCTGACAAGGCTGGGGATGTATCCGGGACATGTGGCTGGGCTTAGGAGACTCCACTGTTCAGCTGCGACAGTGATTGTTCTTTCCAAGGACAGTCGGTGGAGGAAGCAAGGGCGCAGGAGAGGGAGCACAGATGTGCTGGTAGCAGAAGAGGGACGGGGTCC
This sequence comes from Condylura cristata, assembly GCF_000260355.1. Lineage (NCBI taxonomy): Eukaryota > Metazoa > Chordata > Mammalia > Eulipotyphla > Talpidae > Condylura > Condylura cristata. Next base: position 31,577,917 of record NW_004567122.1, on the reverse strand, counting down.
TTCTGGAGCAAGAGGCCATTCACGGAAGTTTCTCTTGTCTGCCAGTCTTTTTTTTTTTTTTTGGTTGGAGGGGGGAAGAGTCATTTCTACCCCTATATAGCAGAAAAGTAAGCTAAAATCAATTACTTAAGTTCATTTCTGGAGGGTGATGAGGTTATTTAAATGATCTTGGTGACAGTGGGAGGCCTTCCCCTAGAGGTCTAGGTTTCTCTGTACTTTCCTAGTAGTTCCCAAATTGTGCCAGTTGTTAACAGGTTTCTTTTAACTCTATTCTTTTTCTCCCTCTTTACTTCTAATCCCTTTTATAGGGAATCTGAGCAGACAGCCATTAAGGGTGTAATATATCACAGCTTGAATTTAAAGCTATCAGAATTGTCCAAAGCCAGGTATAGCTAAACTTCTGCTCACCCTTATGCTGGGACTTTGGGGTTCAGCTGATGGGTTGTGGAACAGGTAGAGGGTTGGGAACTGATAGCTGGTGATAGGACAAAGTGATGAGAAGCAGCTGTTTTCTTTTATGATGTCTGATAGATTTTTAGCCAGAGGTGAACTCCTTAGTGCTGGTGTGTGTGGGGGTGGGGAGGAGCAGCAAGGATGTTCACTCAAATCCAGCTGCCTAACTTGCTTTATTCTCCTGAGGGACCATTCTCAGCAGATTGTCTTCTGCTGTAGTGTGCAGGGAGCACAAATTCCTGACCCAGGCCTCCCCCCCACCCCCCAAGGTCTTTTTGAAGCAAATCCTTATGTGGTTGGAACTTAATTAACTAAACTGGGATGTTGTTACAACAAACCAAGTGGAAGGTGGTGGATAGCAATAGAGGTGGACCAGCTCCTCCCAGGTATCTTTTTGGCCAATTGTTACAGGGTTAAATAACCTTGACTGAAAGAACTGCTGAGACTGAATGAGTAGAGCCAAAACTGCCCATTCATTCAGAGCCTGTGGCCAGTTTGTCATTAGCTGACCTGTAGTTTTCAAAGTACAACTGCCAGGTTCTAATATTTCCCAACTTCTCTCCCCAGGGTGTAAGTACAGAGGAGGGGGTGGGGATGGGGTTATGGCATGGATATTTAACATGCCTCTATTCTCTTCAGCCAGGCTGTACTGAGCCATCTGCAGACTGATGCTCTGCTCTTCCCCAAATGCAGGGTCATACCTGCCAGCTCAGGCAACAAATACCAGGCTGTGTGGGGTAGGCTTTTCACTCCTGCTGATTCAGTGTTCTAGAACTTTCTTCTCTGGCTTCCTCTTACCGAGGCCTTGACCAGGCCTGCCTGACCACTAAGTTCAGCTTTCTGGGTGAGAGGAGAGGGGATTCTCTCCTCCTGAGGATTTCCTTTTGATGGTTTGCTTTGTTCTGAGATGTACCAGTGAGGCCCGTTCCAATTCTAAGAAAACGAAAAGTGAAAATTCTTAGTGTAAAGCAAAGGGAGTATGTGAGGTGACAGAAGAATGGCTAAGGAAATGGAATTGTAAGTGAAGATAACTTGAGTTTTGAGTTTTCCTTCCGAGATAGAGTGGAGGATGGGGGTTTGAAATCTATCTACACTGAAAATTCCCCTAACTGGGGCCAGGCTTGTGGAAGCTCTCTGGCTTCATTTCCCTGCTGGTTTGGTTGAGAGCCCAGGGAAGTTTTGATGAGGTTCCCTGAGGGCTGGTAGCCAACTGGGGAGACTGGAGGAGCTTAAAGACTGCAAGTGATTGGCGCTTTCATACCTTTCCTTGAATATGAAGACGTTATTGTAAGTCGGGGTGCAAACAGGAGCCTGTGCTACCTAGATTCCAGTTCTGCTCGCATCTTGCCAGCTCTAACTTTTTGTTCTTCCTTTGCAAAATGGGTGTGTTCCTCCAAGGTGTGTTCCTCCAAGATGATGGTGAGGGTTCAAGAAGAAAATCACTAAAGATTTAGTAGTCTGACACCAAGCAATGTTCTTTCATAAACAGCTGCTTCCATAAATGTTATTTATTATTATTTGAAGTCTTGAGTAGAGGTTAAAGTTCCCTTTCCTCATGCTAGTAGTTCATAAGACTGCCTCCTGAAACTCAATAGAGGTGCTTCTCTAGCTAAGTGGAGAGCTGATTTTCTCTGTCCACCAACCACGAAATTGACCATCAGTCTTCCACATAGCATAAATGAGGTGAAGCCTCCTCTCTCCTACTTAAATTATAAATGTCTTCCTTCCTTGCAAGGGAAGCAGAGAGCACGGACTGAACTGCACTTAAGTTGTGTCAGGATTGCTCAGACTAGAGGTTAGAGGGCTTGTAAACCCAGTGAGTAGAGATTGATTTTATAAAGCAGTGGAGGATGGTGGGTTTTTTGAGACTTCATTTAGCTGTGCTAAGGGCTTATCAAACAAGCTGCTCAGGAAGTTGTTTTTCTTTGTCAACGGGGCTCTTAGAGGGCCCTCCTGTGGAGAGAATCCCTGCTAATGGGGAGGAGGTGAGGCCTTGAAGGCGGTAAAGGTCGAAGCAGTGGAACTCTCAGCCAGAGAGTGGCTGGCTTTTGCTGAACTGGTGGCAGAAGGAATCCTGCATCAGGGTTATGACAGGGAAGATGCCTTTTAGAATATGCCTGCTGGAGCCATCTTGGATGCAGCATGACCCAAGAGAGCTGAGTCATCCTAGACCAAGCTCCAACCCCCTTGTCTGACTGACCCCCTCTACAGGCCCAGATGTTGACAGCTGCCTCTGGAGGAGGGTGATGGGAGCCTCCCAGTGCCAACTTCGCCACTGCCCGCAGGAGCTGCTCCCACACGGCATCCTGGTGGGATTTTTCCATGAATCTGTCTTCTGGTTCCCGGGCCTATTAAAATCCCTGAGCATTGTCCAGGCTGTGTGCTTCATCCACACACAAAAAAATGGGGCTTTTTAAAAAGAACCCTAGTAAGAGAATTGGGGAAAGGAAAGTGAATAATCTGCTCAGAGAAGGGGAGGATCCCTCACTTTCCCCACAGTGTGGCAAGTCCTGACCCTGGAACTATGAGACAAAGCCCAACTCTTGGGGGCAATCACACCTTCAAACTTAGGACATTTTGTTGGCAGCACTTTGAGTAATCATGACCTGAGCTTTAGGAACAAGGGAATCATGTTGTCTTTGTCCGGGGTGGGGGTTCTGGCTGAGACACCCCTTGGCTGGCGCCAGAGAGTCTTATCCTGTGCTTTTGTCAGCATTTTCCATTCTTATGCCTAGTCACACCTTATCCTCCAGGCAAAGTCCTAGGGCCTGGGCCCTGGGGCTCCCAAAACCCCATGTTTGCTGACCCCAAGCCCATTCATTGTAGAAGCAGGACTTTGGGATTTGGCTGAGATAGCCTTTCATGAAGTTCCTGTGGCCCATGGCCAATCTGGTCCTTGGAAAATACTCCGCTCATAGATGCTAATTTGATACCCCCCCCCCATCTTGGCTTGAGTACTTCTTGGTGGCAGACCTGCCAGACAGTTAGTTAGGGCAAACTCTGCCACTGCGAAGTCTCCCATTGCATTCAAAGTGATGCTCAATTCCAGTTGGAGGTGATGAGAAAGCAGGTGGTGCCACTAGACAGACTTTCTCCAAAATGGGAAAAACAGACATACCAGCATTTCAGCAGGTAAAATTTTGGGAGCAAAGCTAACAGTTCTTGCCCTGTGCCAGTGGGAAATATCAATTGGCTGAGAAATAAACCATACTTTTTGTATATTTCTCAGTAGAGGTGGTATACAGGTGAGAACCCTTATCTGGATAAGCTTTCTTTATGCCTTTTAAAGACTTTGTTATCTGGTGCTACCTGTTTATTTCATAAAGTCTCCAGAAAGCATCTAGGGAAACCTTTCCCAATTTTTGGACCTTTTCTGATTAAACTTCTTTCTAAGCAGGGGATGAAAAAGACGTGAGTACCTTGTTTCCCCTTCTCTATCCATTCTTTATTGTAGCTAGTGTAGATCCCTTGCTGGGGGGAGGGGGGGCGAGGCGACGTGTGGACTTCCTGTGATTGAAATGCTAGGATAGACAGCCTCTGTCCTGAATCTCAAAGGATACAGGATTAACTGGAAGTGGAAACCTATCCTTGGTCAAGCATGAAGGGACATGGTCACTCCTACTTAGAATGAATGTCATTAGTATCTTGGGAAAAGCATTTACTGAAAACCCCATTCCCAGACCCAGTAATGGCAATGTTTTTTTTTTTTCCTCATTTTTTAAGACAGTTATCTTTCTCTGTTCTAGGTCCCACCCCCCACACAGTGGTGGAATCTTCCCAGAGTCTAATCTTTCTCTTGGATTCTGAATCTCGTCCCCTTGGGCAGAGGTCTTGGCCTTCTGATGCTATTTCTTTAAATTGATCTCCAGCCGAATTCCGAATGTAAAGGTCAGCAGGCGAGGAAATGGCACTTCTAATAGAAAACAATGTGCACTTTCTAAATTTGAACCAAGCCGTTTCCGCTCTTTGATTTAAGTGACTTCCTGGGGTTCCATGTCAGGCACTGCAGTTGAATCTCTGGCCAGATTCCAACTTAAAATTGCACTCTCTCGGTGAAATTAGAAACTGATCCAGGGTTGGCTTAGCTATTCTAGTAAATAGCATTTAGACTGAATGTTCAGCTCAGCACTTGGAAATGGGTGATGTGAGTGCCCCTCGAGAGGATTTCCCATCCAAGTTGTCAGAAGTGCACCTACCCAGGGGTTATTAGCTGCGGAAGGTTGCTGCTCTTAGATGTGGTGGTAATAAGTTAATGTCCTGGAGTGCCGCGTCAGGTACATACAGCCCTCGCTTCTCTTGTGACTTATCTGAAATAAAAGCTTTTGTTTATCCAGCTGATAAACTCCAAAGGAGCACACAGGACTGTCTTTCGGGAGTCAGCACAAGAGTTGGCATGCAATGCTTATTAATGCTTGGGAAATCTCAACTTGCTCTCTGGGATGGTGATAAATGACTGAATGTTTGCTATGTGCCAGGCATGATGCTGGGTACTGGCCTTGCATTTTCTCATTCAGTTCCTACAAGAAGCCATTCAAGAGGTGATAAAACTAAGGCATTGATGGTAAACAACCTCAGGCATAGCAAGACTGCTAGGCAGAGGTGAGAATTCAGAACTTGGATCTGAGTCCAGGGCCTGTGTTTCTGTCCACTCGTCTGTAACAAGGAGCATGGTTCGTTCACAGGGTGGTGTGAATGAACTTGGGAATGAACAGGTTCAAGCCCTGGTTCTGTTACTGTGATAGTATTTTGTGACAAGTCACTGGATACTAGTTTTCTATAATTAGAAAAAGGATAGTAGTACTACTTGTGTTTTAGGGTTATTGTGAAGAGTCAATGAGACCTATATAGATGGTGCGTGCTTAGCAGAATGCCTGGCATGTATTCAGAGCTCAATAAATGTTATTTCTCAACAACTTGCTATTAAGGTTGCTGTCATACTAATCACCTTTCTAAATCTTGATGCTGGAGAGACCTGAGGGAATCTAGTTCCCATTTCAGGTGGGCTCCCCAAGGACATGATGGGGGCTGGGGGTGTCAACAGGACACATACTGATGCCTGGAATCCATTCTCTCTTCCTTTTCCCCACCTCCCCAGGGCCCCTAGAAGCCTGTTTTTCAGCGCTGTCCCGGACTTCCGGCCCCATGGAGCCCCCGATCCCACAGAGCGTCCCTTTGACTCCCAGCTCAGTCATGGTCCAGCCCCTTCTTGACAGCCGTGTGCCCCACAGTCGGCTCCAACACCCACTCACCATCCTACCCATCGACCAGATGAAGACCAGTCATGTGGAGAACGACTACATAGACAACCCCGGCCTGGTACCCTCCACCGGTCCCAAGCGGACCCGGGGCGGGGCCCCTGAACTGGCCCCGACACCCTCCCGCTGTGACCAGGATGTCACCCACCACTGGATCTCCTTCAGTGGGCGACCCAGCTCTGTGAGCAGCAGCAGCAGCACATCCTCCGACCAGCGCCTCCTAGACCACATGGCACCACCGCCTGTGGCCGACCAGGCCTCCCCGAGGGCTGTGCGCATCCAGCCCAAGGTGATCCACTGCAAGCCGCTGGACCTCAAGGGCCCGGTGCTGCCACCAGAACTGGACAAGCACTTCTTGCTGTGTGAGGCCTGTGGGAAGTGCAAGTGCAAGGAGTGTGCGTCCCCCCGGACGTTGCCCTCCTGCTGGGTCTGCAACCAGGAGTGCCTGTGCTCAGCCCAGACCTTAGTCAACTATGGCACCTGCATGTGCCTAGTGCAGGGCATCTTCTACCACTGCACCAACGAGGACGATGAGGGCTCCTGCGCTGACCACCCCTGCTCCTGTTCCCACTCAAACTGCTGCGCCCGCTGGTCCTTCATGGGCGCCCTTTCCCTGGTGCTGCCCTGCCTGCTCTGCTACCTGCCGGCCACTGGCTGTGTGAAGCTGGCCCAGCGTGGCTATGACCGCCTGCGCCGCCCCGGGTGCCGCTGCAAGCACACGAACAGCGTCATCTGCAAGGCAGCCACCGGAGATGCCAAGGCCAGCAGACCCGACAAGCCTTTCTGACGCTTTGGGTCGAGTCCCCTGCGCTCCCCCTGGAAACTTGGTTCCCTTCTGACACTTGAGAAGACCCGCAGCAATGCCAGAGGTTTCAGCCTCCTGAGGCTGACCTTGCTCTCTGCTATATCCCCAACCCCACCCCACCCCAGATTCTGAAGAAACAGACCGTCACCCACCCTCTAGTCCCAGAAGGATGAAGAAGCACTTTGGGTTGTGTTTTGTTTTTTTCAGGGTCCTGGAACTTTGTGTCAGACAGTGGCAGGGGTGTGCTGTGGTGGGGGGAAAGGGGGGAGAAGATTTTTCCTTTTCAGAAGACAGAACACAGATGTGGACACATCCGGAAGTTGCAGCTGCTTGAATTCCTTCCCAGCCTCTCCTCCTCCTCCCTCCCTTTCTCCCCCTTCTTTTCCATTCTCTTCGGCTGCCTGGGAGGAATCTTAACTTGCCAGGGGACCTTTGAAGAAGACCCTTGGAATCTTGCCCATCTCCCTCCACCCACCCCACAGTTTACCCCTGGCACCTTGGGGAGGTGTGGCCCCTGGCAACCCCTGTGTATATATATACTGGGCACCCTCTGAGAACAGCGGACGCCAGTGGGTCTCTGCTGCTTTCCTCGCTCTGCCTCCCTGGAGCCACGGACAGCACATCTCTCCCTTCCAGCTTCACTAACTCTTGGGGGTGTTCCACTCATAACACCGTCCTTCGGTTCTTACCGAGTCACAGGCTCACCTGCCCGCTAAGTATCCTGAGTTCTCTCTACCTTTCCTGAAAGTTTATGCGTAGAGAAGCCCAGGGCGGCAAATGCGAGACCAAATATCATTTTGCCAATGAGTCTGAGGCTGTGGTCTCTGGATCCAGTCATTATGTTTTTATAGAATAATTAAACCAGATGCTAACGGTGTTTTTAAAAAATAACAATAAAACACTTGCTTCCTTTTGGGCCACCCCCAGGAAGGGCTGATTTTAAAAATCTGGGGGTGAGCAACCTCAAGGAACATGACCCCCCTTTTCCCCACCAAGAAGAGGATTTAACAGCAAAGAAGAGAGGCAGCACCTCCCATTGGCAGAATGACAATTGAGCCGAGCCGGGTGTGGGTTTCTTCTCATCTGATTCTGCTGCTTGCTGTCATAGCCTTTTATGTACAGTGATGTGTTTGCATCTTTAATGTAAATAGACAGATGATGGGGGGAAAAGTCTATTTTAGTGTTAGGAAGTCCCAGTGGGGGAGTCGAGTGGGAGGGGGGGTTTCTGAGGGGCTTCCTGGAATTGAGCCCTACTTCTGTGCGTGGCCACAACACCCCCTCCTGACAGCCCCCAAAGTCGTAGCAACTCTCTTTCAAGGTGCTAAAGGACTCAGAAAGTGCAGCCCGTCCTGTGGGTAGGTACTTGTTGCATGCAAAAGCTGTAGTGTGTCTGGTCCTTCCTCCCTAGCTGTTGTGTGGGGGGTTTTGATTTGTGTGGTATTTTGTGTTCCCCCTCAAATGAGAGGAAGCTGCCTGGGTCAGAAAATTTCCCCCAGGTGAAACTGGAAGTGCATCAGGTGGAGGGAGCATTTGTAGCATTTCCAGTTCTGTCAGGACAGAACTGCCTCCAGGAAGGAGGCCCTGAGGCAGGTAGCTGTGATTGGCATGCACCCAATGCTTCTCAAGAACTTTTTTTTCCTTCCTGAAGACTAGTAATAACATCTTATGATTTAGCATAACTTAATTGTAACCATAGGTATTTATTGATTGGAGGACAGGAGGGGGGGGTCTTATTATTTTAGGCTTTATTTATATAACATTTGCTAGCTTGTAAAAGGCAAATATGAAATACTACATCTGCGTTTTCTAAGGCTGATTCACGTAGCTGCCCTTGCCATAGTGGTGAAGGATGTGTGGATGATCTTGCACAAATCGGAGGGAATGGTAGAAAAAACACATTCAGCCAACCACTTAACACTAATTGAATGTATCAGATGTGTACTGGAGGGACTGGAGATGTTTTCTTACAAGAAATGTGCAGAGGTTACCCCAAATGAGAGGGCGGGCACATGTCCACTCTTGGCAAGGCCTCAACTCTCCCCAGAACCCCTCCCTCAGATATCTCCACGGGAAATTTGACCCAGTGGCAAGTTGCACTTTGGTAATCTTGGTGTTCTACCTGCCCATTCAGTGGAGAATTGATTTACATAAGCTATGTATACACACACATACACACATACATCCCTGACCCCCACTAACGACATAGACCCCTTTTCCTGGCGAACAGCCTCTTGAACCCTGACTTTTCTTTTTGTGTACATAGTTGTAAACACGGATCTTTCTGGTTGTTTTTTTTTGTTTGTTTGTTTGTTTTGTTTTTTCCTGCCTCCCTGTTTTGGCTTGTTCTTTGGTTTGCTTTTAACCTGCTCGATGGATGTCAGCAGAACTCAGTGTCCCTTGTGCTCAGTGGAAAGGGAAAGGAGTGAAGCGGCGTGGGTTCTCCCAGCTCTGTTGCGTAGCAATCCCTCAGCATGTTTTTCTTGGCATCTTGGCAAAATACAAAAGAAAGTTGGCTTGCCCATGGACCCGAGGGGCCAGTCAAGGCCACTGAGGGACCAAGCTCTCAGAAACAGCACAGTTCTATGGCTGCTTGGGAATGGTTATATTTCCTGTTACCAGCGGCTCTAACTTGGCTAGATTTTGTCTTGTCTTGACCTTTTTTTTGAAAAGTGACAGTTTATTCCCATTTGTGGCTATCCGGGGGTGAGTGGCGATTCTTCTGCATCTAGGGCTGGGATCCACAAGCTGGGGTCCAGGACAGTGTTCCTAGGGTACCGTGGCTGCCCATCCTCACCCCACGGGAGGACTTAGGAAGGTTCAACACTCCAGCAAGTGCCCCCGGAACTCTGGGGCTGGGATAGATAATGGGGCACAAAAAAGACATTTCACAGCCTGTAGCGGGAAGGGAGGTGAAGAGCAATTCTTGCTGTTGAAATGGCCCCCTTAGCTGGTGGAGCTGAAAGACCTTCATGTGATATATCTGGTCTCTCGGCATCTGGAATCTGCATGGATCCCCAAGTGAGGCCCTGGGTTGCAGGACATGGAAAGCTGGTGGGGACCAGCATCTAGGTGCCATGTTCTCCCACACTACCCCAGGAGCTGTCTGGGGGTATGGGTGGCACAGCTTTGCACTGTACAGCTTCATGCCCTCTGCTTACTGTGACAGTTGGTGACAAATCTTGTACTGCCATTTTTTTGCTGTGGGTTACTCCATGCGGTGTCTTAAATCTTGCTTTCTCCTGTCACTGCCCCACAGTTTGGTTTCGTGTTACAAACAGAAAAGCTGTTCCAAGGTTCCCACCCCTCCACAGTCCTACTCCATTCCCCCCTTCATGGTAGCCCCTTTTCACCCTACAACAAAAGTTACCACAGAAGGTTTTCCTTTGTATAGAATATTTATTTTGAAGCTCTATTTTAATAGTATTTATTTTAGAAAGTCTACTATTGTAAGAGTTCTTCTGTTTGTGAAGAAAAAACAAGTTAAAAACTGAATGTACTGATCTAGAAAATATATATAAATATATATTGTTAAATATACACAGGATTGCCGTTTCTCATGTGTTTGTGTGTTTGCGCCCCGACATCCTCACCCAGCAATGCCCCCCCCCAAGTCTGTCGGGGTACACTTGCCAGATGGAACTACCCAAACTGGCAGCACAAAAGGGTGGGGAGAGAGCTTTTGGTCCTGCGGTCCCTTAATCTGCGTTCAGAATGACCCTGGATCCACTGGAGGAAACCTCAGGAAGCGAGTCCTGCCAGGGGAGATGAGAAAAACCACTCTGATCTGTCCTTTCTCAAAATCCCTGCAGGTCCTCCTTAATGCCCTGCTACCCTGAAAATAAGTGTGTGTGTGCATGTTTGAAGAAGGCAAATAACAAAGCTCTTAGTGGTTTTCAGACTATCAATAGAGTGGTGAATGTAGCACATCACCAATTTCTTTGACTTCTAGCCTTCGTCCAACTTAATGGGCCTGCTTTGCCTCCTAAGACACCTTCTCTCTGCTTCCCCTCGCATCACCCCTTAGATACACCCAAGCTTAGCTGAGACCCAGCCAACTTCACCTCTTCATTTTGCGTAGCTCGTAGGGGGCTCTTTCATTAGCTTTAGCTACTGACCCAATCATAATGAGTCCTGAATTTTCATTTTGAACATGATGTGAACACTTGCCTCTCTCTTTTTTTTTTTTTAAGATTTATTTATGCATCCAGAACCTGGGGTACAGGCCAGAAGTGCAAGGATAGTGAGAGGATTCATTAGAGACAGAGGGGAGCTGAACAGGCAGACCGAAGGGGTCTGCAGCGGGCGAGAGGAGAGGTCCCCTGTGCCATGTGGGTCACCACTCGCCAGGGATCCAACTCCTGCTGAAGCGGCTTTGGCTAGCTAAGCAGTGCTGTGCCTTATAATTTGCTACCAGGAAGGGCCCACTTGCCTCTTTTCTAAAGAAGAGGTACTGGGTAATAGTCAAGAATTTTTTCCTGTTACCAATAAAGTAGGGCAAAGACAGTCAACAATGAGGGCAGGGAGGTGAGGGGAGATGAGCTGGAGCCACTGATGTGGTGTCTTCTGACACTGAAAGCTATGGGTTCAAACCGGGACATCAGACATGCAAGGACCCTCAGGTCACTGCCCAAGAGGCACAGTTTTTTGGCTGTGCTTCCCCAACATGGTCTTGTGTGCTCTGAAACATTACAGACAGGCTTCACTTTTCCCTTTTGGCTGGTTCATGTTTTGTCCTGTCCCTATGTGAGAGTAGAGGGCTATTAATGCTCCAGAGTCTTCCTTCCCTGAGAAGGTAAGTAACTATTTCTTAGATCAGTGAATGCTTGGTGATTTCCCTAATCTGCTCAGTCCCTACTGTACTGTGTGCCAGGCTTGAGTCTGCTGATGAGTGGGAAAATGTAAAAAGCAACAAAAACATGTCTTGGGGACTTGGGAGAGAGTCTCACTACCCAGGAAGTGGTAACCAAATGCACATGCTTGCTTTTTCAACAAGTGTCCAGAGAGAATGTTCTACATATGCCTTACTTAGCTTTCTCTCCCAGACTATCCCTGTTTCTCTTGGTTTCCCTTTATGAAATGACTTTGAGATGATAAGAACTGTTAGCATTTTTGAACATACACGGCAGATGCCACTGTTAGCTCCCTATTCGAAATGCAGAAAGTGAGCTTCACAGTAGACACTGATACTGAAAACATCGTTGATGGGTTGTTGGAACAAAGCAGACAGTTGAAGTTTTAGCAACTCAAGTGGGGAAACCACAGGATGAACTAAGGCAGAATTTCACTCCTTTAACCCATAACCACACGTGTACCCCCTATGAAGGTATCTCAAACTGCAATTCATCCCTCAAGAACAAAGAGTCTGGGAGAGACCAAGCTGTGACAGCAGACACCTGGAACCCCTTGGGCAACTGTCATTCATCAAGAGGCCCTGAGGCTCTCCGTCAGCAGCCCCCCTCCCACCCCACCAGTCTGCTGAACTTACCCCTGGAAATGAGCTTGACTTTCCAAAGTACAGTTGTGAACTAATCAAATGAACCCAGGCAGCCGGGTCCACGCTAGAGGTGTGCCAGATGAAAGCCAAGAGGACATTTTTAAGAGCCTTAAGTTTATTCATTGGAACTTTAATAAAACAATATGTCCATGGCCTGGGGCAGGTATAATTTATGGGTCTCTGAGACAGGAAGAGAACGTGGGGGTTTTATTGTGTTTTGCACGATAAATGGCATTCCAATTGTCTACATGGTGTTCTTTAAGGACTCTTGTCTGGCAGGAACACAGGCCTTCTGGAGCCCACCTGGGCCTTGAGGCCTGAGGCAAAGGATAATTATGAATACATCTGTATCTGTTAAGCAGGAGATGATTGAAAAACTCCCTCGTTTCCTTCTGTCATTAGAAGACACTTCCTATGCTGACACCTATATTAACATTTAACTGTTGCAAGATTTGGAACACTCCCTGTTCCCTTCCTCTCCCACATTCTCCCTTGGGTCTGGCCTCTTTCTTGTACCTGAAGAGACTCAGGTTAAACTCACTGGTCACCGGCCTGTCAGGCTTGGTCAGAGAGGAAATGGCTTAGAATTCAGAACAAAAAATTCACCATCCATGAAGCAAGATAATGGAGCTTCAGAACTATTCACAAAGCAAGATAATGGAGCTTCAGACAATGCTTTAACTGGAATCAGTTGTCTGAATCCCTGCAGTTTTGTTGCAGTTTTGTTCCTATGAAGCCTTTATTGATACAAGAGGTCATGTGGCCATATGAAATAAAAGCAATGGTTTCCAAGAGTGGATTCAGCATTATCATTTACAATCTTGAAAACAACTGTTGTTGATATAATTATTCATTTTACAGAGGAGGAAACAGGCTCAGTGGTTGATTCACTTGCCCAAAACTACACAGCCTTTAGGCAATGGCCTTCCTCCAAAATCCTATGTGATACATGCCACTGTCCTAATTCTCAGATCCAACCCAAATTTTACCTCCCCTGGGGTGTATTCCTGTGTCCCCATGAAAAGTTTTCCTTCCCACTCGTTCTGGAAAGTAGGTGATGTGTTTTAACTAAGATACTTTACACTAACTGAGATGGGATTTGAACTGGGGTCTGACCACTGCCCCACAATACCACATAGAAAATACTCAGGCCCCATTTTCAAACTACTCTCAGGGAGCCAGCTCCTTTATCACCAAATGACAGTGTTCTTGGTTAGCTATCCTGATTGTGTCTGCCATCACAAAAGGAATTGCTTCCCCTGACCTAAGGAATTATTTGTCCACTACAAGAATTTCCTAGAGGAGAAAAGGGAGCTGTAAATTGCTTCAGAGAATTCAGAAATGGGATCTGGTGGTTTCATGGTGTGGGAGGAGGGGGTACGCACAGCAGCTGTGTGGGGAAAGATGTATACACTCGGTGAAAGGTACAGCCCACCTCTCCCTGTTCTTCGAGGGGCAAAGTCATGTTCGTCTTTGTGCTTGCCTTGGAGGAAATGGATGGGACATAGGTCAGACAGCCAACACAACAGGGGGGTGGTGGAGGGCAGTGGGGATACAGAGTGGGGGACATCCATGATACAAGCAGTGCTCCTCTTAACTCCCAGGACAACCTAGTGCTCCAGTCAGGCTTGGATTACTAAAGCATGCTGAGAGACAGGACTCTAATCAGATTAGTGAACCAATGTCTACCAAGAGAGGAGCAGTTCCAGGAGTAAGACAGCAGGATCTCAGGACTCTAAAAAGTGACTGCCGGGCCCTCCCTTCTAGGGCAACGGGTTAGGACGCAGCACTGTAAGCCAGCCGCAGCCTCTTGAGTGTGAGTTCGATCCCCAGCCCCAGAGGTGATCCACATGGTGCTGCAGACCTCTCCTGGCTCACCCACTGCTCCCCCAGCACTGTACTTCGTCAATCTACCTGTCCTGCTCCCCACTCTGTCTCTAGTGAAGCCTCTCATCACCCCTGCGCCTCTGTCTTATACCCCAGTTCTGTATGAATAAATAAATCTTAAAAAAAAAAAGTGACTGCCACTTCCACAGGCCAATTCCTCTTCCCCCCCCTCTCTTTTTTAAAGATTTATTTATTTATGAATGCAGAACTGGGGTACAGTCCAGAGGTGCATGGGGTGAGAGGATTCACCAGAGACAGAGTGGGGAGCAGGACAGACAGATGAACAAAGTACACTGCTGAGTGGAGCAGCGGTTGGGTCAGGAGAGGTCTGCCACTACATGTGATCACCTCCCAGGGTGGGGATCAAATCCATGCTGAAGTGACTTTAGCCTCCCAGTGCTGCATTAACCGACTGTGCCACCAGGGAGGGCCAGGCCATTCCTCTTAAGGGAGTGTGGTGGTGAGAGCACTGCCTTCCAGACCAAGTGCTCAGGGCCCTGCCCTGCCGCCATCTTCACTGGTGTGACTTTGGGAGGAGAGTCATTGATTGCCCTTCTCTGAAGACGAGTAGGTAGTGGCAGTGCCCAGCACAGGTGGATCTCATTACACATACCTTAGAGGTGAGAACTTGTCTCAGATGGGAGAGCAACAATAGAAGAGCGCTGGTTGCCTCGCCTTAGTTTCGTTGTTCCAGGATCATCCTGGCATCTGGACCCTGTAGGTGGAAGTCACAAACTGTTGGCCCAATGTGTTTTCAAAAACTTGGTTGTTATTCTTTGAAAATAAAGAGTTTTTTCAAACCCAACTCTGAAACTGCTCTTGAAAGAGAAAGATCCAGGAGCCTACTCACCCACTCACTCAGCTGGGCAGAGTCCCCCAGTGTCCCCTCCACTTCCCCAGCCCAGCCCCCCTGGACTGAATGCTGGTGACACCAAGCATGGTGTTGGTACCTGCTTGTTTTCAGTATCACTTGCCCCCCTACAGCTGCTGCTGCTGTTAAGTCTGGTCTCCTCGGTTACTCGAATCTAAAACACGATATCCCAGCTCACATCAAGGAATCTTCCTAAGGATGCCTACTATGTAACACAGCAAAACACAGGCTATCAACCGGTGCCATAGGTCAAGAAGAACACTGGTTTCTAGCCGGGGATTTGTGGTGTTTAAAGGGCGCTTTTTGACATTGCAGATAAATTTCTGTGAGCTTCTTGTCTGTGAGAGGCTTTCCAGACTGTCAGAGAAGATGTGACCCTCCCACCTCCAACATATGGATGGGGGTAGGAGACCTTCAGAGGAGTTGTCCCAGGTCACACAACAGGTGGGTTGTAGAGCCAGGAATAAAAGCCAGGTTTTCTCTCTCTAGGAAACTGATTTTCAAGCATATCTGAGCCAATCTGTGGTATGTCCAGCAAAACATTTCCCCAAAGTGACGTCAGCAGTAACGATGCTATCAGCAATCCCCTCCGCTCCGCCTCTGCCTCCCCAGCTTCTCTCTGATGTCTTCTTGGTTCCTTTCTGCCAGTACTGCAGTAAGCAGTGACTCCAACACCTGCTACCTTGTTCACAGCCTGTCTGGTCCCCTTGGAGGCTGAGCAAGACGAGGGCAGGAAGCTCAGCCTCTTTGGTTTGTGACCATAGTGTTGCCTGGCCTGTCTCACAGGGTACGTAGAAACTGCCACTGAGGTAAACCAACAAGGTCACTTGCCAGTGGGAGCAGCACCGTAGGGTCCAGGGTCTCAGTCCTCGCTGGCCACAGCCACTGCCCTAAGCCAAGGGGTCAGTATTCCATATTTCCCACATCTCTGGGCAGCTTCTGGTACAGCATCTGGCATCTGAATGGCAGTCAATAATCTTTGTTAACTATGTTAATCGATGATCTAGTGAGATGCCTGTCACAGTGGAATGGACAAGTGAACTCACACTGTATTTCTGTCCTACAGCTAGCTGCGTGAGAGGATGTAGCATTTCCACTACGTCATCACAATCACATGAATAATAGGACCCATTTCCAATGCCTGTGACAAACGCTTGAGTATTTACCAGATGCAGGCGCTTTTTAACCACTGTTTCTTTCCCCTCATACCACTAGTTCTTGCACACCCTGTTCACAGATGAAGAAACCAGACTCTAGAAGGTGAACTCATCTTGAGGCTGGCTGACCCCAGAGCCCATGCTTTCCTACCTGTGTGTGCCCACCTATGGGCCCCCGGAAGAGGGTCAGCGGGATGCTGGGGAAGAGCCCTGAGCTGTAACCATGGTCACACCTGGGGAGAATCATGTAAGGACCATGCAGGCAGTCAGGGCCAGTGGTTTGCAAAACAAGTAAGGCAAATATCCCCTCAGCTCCTTTACCATCTGCCTGTGACAGAAAATCCCCCAGGAGGAAAAAAGTCAGCTAGCTTAGGAGCTTTGGTCATTGGTCTCCAGGTCCCCCTCAGTTTATGAAGGGTCACTATGGAATATTCACCAGGTGGTCCAGGCCAGTGTAAGAATCGTCACTGATCAGTTTGGAAAAGGGAATCAAGGTAGAATATAACTTTTAGAAAATATATATGAAAGTATCTTTTAAAAAAAAAATGTGACTGATAAAAAAAAAATTCCCATCACATCCTAGCTTCAGTTTAATATGTTGGTATGTGTCCCTGTGCCCTTCCACAGTCACATGTAGGATCACACTGCACAAAGCTGTTCCACAAAATGTTTTTATTCAAACACAGCACATTGGGCTTTCTCACTGTGACAGCTCCACCTTCTCCTTTCCAAATGTCTGGTGTTGTAGGGTTTTTCATTTTATGACCTTAACGCCTCCTCTGTCTCCCTCCCCTTGGGATATGCTTTGCTCTCCTCACCCAGCCACAAACCACTTGGCCATACTCCTTGATGGCCTTGCCCAAGGAGGCCAGCACTCAAAAGCTGGAGCCTTGGGTCTCTGGGTAATTTAGTAGTAGGGTCACCAGGGGGGCTGCATGCCAGGAAGCCCTGTGGGGACTATCACTGAGGGTTACAGGAAATATCTCTTACCCTAGAATACTTGCCCAGTGGCATATCTCTGAATGTGGTCAGAATCCTAGAAGGTATGGCATTCACCTTATAAAGATGGCCACAAAAATAAACAGGAGGCAATGTGAATGGGCTATTTAAGATACAAAGTTTTCACCTAAGTTGTTAGTCCTGATTCTTACCACTTAGAAGAGAGGATTCTACAGCAACCCTCATTTATTAGACAGTCATTTCTTGTCACTACTTTTCTTAAAACCCTCCGGTTTCTCCCTTCCCTTGAATGTGAACTGGCAGTAGATACTTGCTTTCAAAGACTAGATCCTGGAAAGAAAAGCTTAACAGTAGAGACATGCAGCAGTCACCACCCCGACGAAGTGATGGAGATGAAGATGACGTGCGATCATCCATGTTGACGTTAGATGCACCTGCTATGTGACAGGAAGGGCTTGGCGTATCACCTGTTGCCTAAAACTCAGAACCTTAGTCGAATCATGAGAAAAATGGCAGACAAACCCAAACTGGGGGACATTCCATAAGATACTGATGAGTAGAAATGTCAAGGCCCGTGAAAAACAAGGGAAGACTCAAAAATTGTCACAGCCTGGGAAAGACTGAGAAAATGTGATGAGGACACACAACATGAAAGCCCATCTGGAAAACTGGTGAAGTCAGAATAAAGTCTGTACAGTAGTGTGCTGATGCATTTGTCCTACATTTTGATTACTATATTATGGTTATATAAGATTAACATTCAGGAAAGCTGTGAACTAATACTGTACACCTGAAACCTGTATAATGTTATCAGTCTATGTTACTGCAATGCAAAATTTAGAAACATTGGAGGGCACCTACTGTATTTGAAACACTTATGTAAATCTAAAGCTATTTCCAAGTCAAATATTTTTAAAATAAGTGTAAATACTTTAGTTTCTTCCCATTTAACTTAAAATGAAAGTCAAACTCCTTACTGAATTCCAGAAGACC
Source organism: Condylura cristata (assembly GCF_000260355.1). Classification (NCBI taxonomy): domain Eukaryota; kingdom Metazoa; phylum Chordata; class Mammalia; order Eulipotyphla; family Talpidae; genus Condylura; species Condylura cristata. The sequence continues at coordinate 31,560,042 of NW_004567122.1, read as the reverse complement.
CTGCTTCATTTGATCCTGCACCCTACTGCAGCCCTCACCTTATCCCCCCACCCTATTGCCCCCCAGCTTTCTCGACATGCTCAGATGTATGTGCACTACCTCTTGCTCCAATGGCTCATTTCTTCTCTCCCTCCAGCATTCAGCTGAAATGTTCCTCCCAGGGAGGTCTTCCTGGGCTAGGCTGGCCTGTTGTAGTACCTTCATTGCACTTATTTTAATTTGAAAACATAACTGTTTTCATTTACTTATTTAAGATCTGACCTCCATCAAAGACAGTTTTATTCACTGCTACATCTATAGAGTCTAGAAAGTGTCTGGCACATTGGTTATCAATTACTGATTTTTCTTTTGTAAGTAAATGAATCCATCCCCCACTGGTGGACTTTTAAGTTACTTCCAATTTTTTTTTGCATTCTTAGCTAGTATGGCAGATACCTGTGTTGATATCCAGTCCCTGTTTTTGTTTGCTGCCTCAAGTTTGTTCCAGGGTTCACTGCCTTACCATGAAGCTCAGCAGGAAAAGTAACTCCATTCACAGCTCCAGGGATGAACCCAAAGTCTAACCCAGTCACATTAGTCCCAGCACCTGGCTAGTGATTGGTTCATGCGTGGACATGTGATATAGTCATGACAACGGGATGTGGGAGTAAATCTACAGGCTGCTGGAGAAAGTTTCTTCATTCTTAAAATGAGAAAAAGGAACAAAAGGACACATTATAGGGTCCTGTGCACTAGAACTGCAGCCTACTTAGTACAAGGAAGGGAGCTGGTCTGAGAGTAAAGGCCAGACACTGGATGGCAGAGGAAAGGGAAAGCGTGGGTCCTTTCTGACCTCAACGCTTCAGTGGTCAACCTAAAGTTATTGTATGTGGAGACTTTATATAGAAATGAATAAACCTTCAGGAAATTTGAGCTGGTTTTTGTGACTTGCAGTCAAAGGCATTCTTGCTGATAGAGCATGTACACCTTTTTGTTACAAGGTTGGTGCTGAGGAATATAGGTTTGGGAGGGAATTTATGAAGTCATCTTAACTATAATCTCAACTGCACAAGAAAAGAAGTCACCATTTTCAGCCCTTTCTGAGATGTCCCTTGAAACTAATGCTGCAAAGTTCTGTCTTACATAGGTCCCTTTACTGTTCTGCAAAGGGTCATCTCCAATTCTGCGTACTGCCAACAGCTTTCCACAAGCTGGGCTGCTAGGCGGCCCCTAGGTAATGCCTATTTCCACTTGCAGGTCAAGGGAACTTATGAGGGGTACTAACGTTTTCCAAAGTGTATCCTATTAGCTCATTTAACATCCCCCTTTTTTCAAGTTGGGGGACCCACAAAAGTATAACTCTCAAAATCTTCCAATGTAGATTACATGGAATGTTGTCTCTAAATCAAACTCATGTTTTCCTTGTAATTCCAGGAAGGAGGGGGGAAGTCAGATCTTAAATAAGTCCCAAATTAGAAACAGTCTTCTCTCCACCCCCCTCAAAGCTACACAGCCGGACAAGTCTTTCTCTTGCGACTTTCAGACTGGAACATCGCCAAAAATGTGAGCAAGAATTTGGCCCATTGTTACTTTAAATATCCTGTGTCGCAGGCCATCTAGGAATGTCTAAGTATGGGAATTTTCCTTCTGAGGTCTGGGATGTAGATATAAATAACTCATTTGTTAGATTCTGTCTCCATCCTGCCTCTCCTAGCTTCAATGTCCATGAATAAACCAACCCTGTAAATAACAGTTTCCAGCCCGCTCAGTGAGTGGGGCCAGTAGCCTAATACTTTAGGTACATCTTCCCTACACACCCCGCCCCAACCCCTGCCCACCAACCCCCTGCCACATATCCACATACACACACACACTCTGTAACCATAATGTATACAGACCAGTCGAGCTGGAAATTGGGTACTTCCAAGACTGGGAGATCATGGTTTAAGTTATCCCAGCCAGCCCCTTCTACCCCCATGCTGAAGTTTGAAGAGTTTATATTTCTGGTAGGTTGAATCCATCACAGATAAACTGGTGAGGGCTGTGGAGCTGCCTTCCTTGCAGCTCTAACTTCCTCCAAGTTTCTCAGGCATTGGGGTAAAAATGAAGCAAAACAAGCCTGCGAGCAGCACATGGCCTGAGCTTAGAGGGACCTGCTTCACTGTCAGGCAGGACTAAGGACAAGTGTGTGGCTCACAGCCCCAGCCTCTGCTCCACCTCACTCACCTTTCAAACTACTAAGAAGCCTGCTGGTGTACCTGAGACCACCATGTCCTCACCAGGCAGCATCTGTTTTGGATGGGCACCATGGCCTAGCACAGTGTATAAGCATCAGGAGACCGGGGCTCAGATCTCACCGGGCCACCCACTGGCTGTGTGACAGATGGGTCATGTGTCTCCCTGAGCCTCCATTTCCCCATTGGAAAAACAGGGACAGTAATGACCTCTCTCACATGGGCTCTTGCCAGAGGTCAGCTAGAGTCTTTATGTACAGCATTTCCCAAGAAGCATGAAGCAGTAAATGAAAAAATGACGGATAACAGAGAAAGGAGGGGTTGGGGAGAAAGAAAGAGGGAAACAAAAGAGAGACAGGGATATAGAAGTAGAAAAAGAGAGGGTCAGTTAGGGAGAGTGGAGTTTTGAGGAGACCGAGAGCCTAGACCCAGAGAGTCAAGGGAAGGGGGGGGGCAGTCTGAGGTGGTACAGGAAGTCTGAGGAGAAAGGAGAGACAAAGGCCTCCTGCTGGTGAAAGGCTCCTTGCTCCTTAGCCCCTTACTGCACAGATGTATGCTCAGCACCCCCAGCACCTAGTAACAATAGTCGAGAAAGGGGGAAATAGCCTGGTGTCCTCCCCCCTGCAAGTGGAGATCCAAAAAGAGAGTGAGGCAGAGACTGCTGACATGGACTCTCACAGTACCCCGCTACTCCCTAGCCAGGACTAAGGGCCTGGAACATCAGTCGCAGGCCTGGGCCCTGGGGCTGATGTCAGGAGAGACCACAAAAGCACTTACATGCTAGAACAAACAAGGGCAGCAAACAAATAGATGTTCAGGGTGATTTAAGGGGGGGTGGGGGGGAAACCAGGTGACCCTGTGAAGAATGACCCAGGGAAGTAGGCAGGGAAGGTGTCTCTAAGGAAGTGAAGTTTGAGCTAAAATACAGTGAGATATTAGAAGTCTGAGCCTTGCAATAAAGAATTCTTTATTGGCCCTCCAAGGGCTGGACTCTCATATGCAAGCACCCACACTAACCATAAAAGGAACTCAAAGAAAATTCTGCAAAAACCACTCAAATAAAATATGGCTGGTTGAATTGATGAACTGGATGTACAGCTTTTTAGAACTTACCTCTTTCACAGGCATGCACAGGAAGAGGTTATCCTGCTCCCAAGCCCTCCACGCAGGGGAGGGGGTCACAGACAAATGGCCCAGATAGAGATCTCCCTGCTGTGCACTACTTTCCTTCCTCTTACAGTCCCTCAGCTCACTGAATCACCCAAGCTTCCTCTTACAGCAGAGAAACTTCACACTTCTAGCTTGCAAGCCCCTAACCCACCACCACCTTCCCTGGGGACACTAGACTATAAATTACATAATTAAAAAAAATGTCTAGGGCTGGGGCTGGGGGAAGAGCAGAGGACAGCGGGAGCTGGGAGAGAGTTCAAGGCTGGCTGCACCTTCCCTTGACCCCAGTACAAGTGGAGCTGAAACTGCTCTCCTCAGGTCAAAGCTGCCAAAACAAAGGGGAAGGTGTCAAAATAAAGGGGAAGAGCACACAGCAACTGGCACATCTTTTGGGGGAACATGGGGGCAGGCTGGGGTGTGAAAAGGACTTGAGGAACAAGCACTTTCCGCCATTTTAACTACACTAAAAGTGTGGGAAGGGCGGATGTAGGCTTTGGGCAGCCAGTCCTTCCATTCTGTAAACATGCATTTTTACATGTTTTAAACAAGCCAAAGTCTTGACTTTCTCTCCCAACCTGCTCTTCCTGCAGCTTTCCCCATCTCAGTAAATATTTAATTTACCCAGTAGCACAGGCCAAAACTCTTGGGCTCATGTTTGGCTTTTTTATCCCACATCAGACCCAGTAGCAAATCATGTCAGTTTACAGTCAAATATATCCAGAATCTTGATCTATTCTCACCATCTCCTGCCACTATCATTTTCTCTCATCAGGATTATTGCAGTGGTTTCCCAACAGGTCTCGTGATGCTCCCGTAGCCCCTACATTTCACTGATGGTCTGCGCAGAGACCAGAAGGACTTCACGAGGAGCATTCACCAGCTGTGTGGCTTTAGGCAGTTCACTCTTCTGCATACCAGTCTCTATCTAAGGGAGAAAATAATATAACCTGCCTCATGTGACTGTTGTGAATAAGGTAAGGCAAATAAACAGCATTTACAAATATCTAGCAAATGCTAGTACATCCTATGAGATGTCCGTCAATTCACTCACTGTGTGATGTTGTGACTAATTTTTGCATTATCGCTAACAGGCCTCCCTGGTGGTAAGGGGTTAAGACTCAGCACTACCATACTATTACCAACCACTGTAGCATGAGTTTGATCCCCCAGCCAGGGAGCTAACCCATATGGTGCAGCAGACCTCTCCTGTCTAGCTCACTGCTCCCCTTAGCAATGTATCAGTAGATCCACCTGTTATGCTCCCCACTCTGTCTCATCCCTGCACCTCTGGCCTCCACCCCAGTTCTTGTATACATAAGTAAATAAATCTTAAAAAAAAAAAAGTTATCTCTACCCACTAGATTGGGGGTGAGGGGGTTATAGGAAGATGAGCACCATATTAAACACCCAGCACAAAATCAGAAGTCATTCCTTGTTTCAGTGTTTTCATTAACATCTCATTTCACTTTAAATGATATCTAAAGGCCTCATTGTGGCCATCAACACCATCTGTCCTTGACTCCTTCCTCTAGTTCCCCTTCCTTTTTTTTGCTTCCTTGCTGCTAGGTGGTCTTCCTTAAGATTCTTTGCATTTACTTTCCCCCTTGGCCTGGAAAATTCTTTGTATATTTGCATGGCACTTGATTCAGGTCACCATTTCAGAAAAGCCTTATCTGATGTCACTGTCTAAAATAGTCCTACCTTCAATGTTCTCCCTTCCCTTAGCCTACTTTGTATTTCACCACTACCTGCGCTCTTACCTTACATAAATGATTTTTGCTTTTTTATTATCTGTCTTGCCCCACAGAACATGAGTCCTGTAATGGAAAGTAGACCATCTTGTTCACCACTATATCCCCAATGCCCGGGAAAAGGAAAAAAGGAAGACAGAGAATGAAAAGCAACCTATTGAATGGGAGAAAATAGTTGTAAAATATATAAAGAACACATATAATTCAATAGCAAAAAAACCCCAAACAATCTGATTTTAAACTGGGCAAAAGATCAGAAGAGGATTTTTTCCAAAGATATACAAAAGTTAAAAAGACACAGGAAAAAATGTTCAACATCACCAATCATCAGAAAAATGTAAGCCAAAACCACAATGAGGTATCTTCTCAGTCCAGTTACAGTGGTTGTTATCAAAAAGACAAGAAATAACTAGTATTGGTGAGGATGAGGAGAACAGGGAATCCCCTCCACTGTTGAGGGGAATGTAAATTGGCAGAGCCATTATGGAAAACAATGTGGATGTTCCCCCAAAAAATTAAAAATAGAACTACCACATGATACAGCTGTTTCACTTTTGGGTATTATCTGAAGAAAACAGATTAATACAAAAAGATCAGCACCCCATATTCACAGCATTATTTACAATAACCAAGATATGGAAACAAGCGTCCATTGATGGATCAGTGGGTTAGGAAGATGTGGGAATATATTACACATACATACACACACACAAACACAAAGGAGGAATACTAATAAGCCATTAAAAAAGAATGAAATCTTGCCATTTATGATAAGGATGACCCTTGAGGACATACTAAGGGAAATAAGCCAGAGAAAGACATGTCTGATTATGTTAAAGACAACAAACAAATTTATAAAACCAAGCTCACAGATCTAGAGAATATATTCAAAGCTGCCAGAGGGGAAAGTAAAATGTATGAAAGCAGTCAAAAGATATAAACTCCCAGTTATAAAGTAAGCAAGTCATGGGGCTGTGACTACAGTTAATAATACTCTCGCATATTTGAAAGTTGCTGAGAATAAATCTTAAAAAGTCTCATCAGGGCTCTCCCTGGTAGCGTAGCGGGTTAAAGCACAGCACTAAGAAGCTAAAGCCACTTCGGCATGAGTTTGATCCCAGCCCTTGAGGTGATCCACATGGTATGGCAGACCTCTCCTGACCCGCCCGCTGTTCCCCTCAGCAGTGTACTCTGTCAGTTGGCCTGTTCTGCTCCCCACACTGTCTCTGGTGAATCCTCTCACTGCCTCTGCACCTCTGGCCTGTACCCGAGTTCTATATGCATAAATAAGTAAAAATCTTTATATAAAAAATGTCTCATCACACACAAAAAGTATAACTAAGTTGACAAATGATAATGAGGCATAATTATGATCATTTCTGAACCTATACAGATACTGAACCATTATGTTGTATACCTGAAACTAGTACAATATGATATGTCAATTATACTTAACAGGAAAAAAAAAATCAGGGCAAGCTCTGAATTTTCCACCACAAGATAAGACCCTGTTAGAGGAGATCCTGTGTGCTGTTCCCTCTGGCCCTGCTCACTCTGCTTGGCCTTCTTGGCCTACAGGACTTCAAGGTCACCTTGTATATCTTTCCCCTATGTTACACCCTTCTTGTCCTTCTTGTTCAGGCTAGCCTTGAGCAGGACAGTTCACTCCTCAGAACTTAAGGTTCTTTTTTTTTTTTTTAATATAATAGTTTATTTTTACATATATTTCCATCTCAGTTGTAATTCCCATGGGCAGGTTCTTTTTTTTTTTTTTTTCAGATTTTTTATTTATTTATGCTATGCATAAGAACTGGGGTACAGGCAGAGATGCAGGTGTAAGAGGACTCAACAGAGACAGAGACAGGCAGATGGACGAAGTACACTGCTGTGGGGAGCAATGGGTGGGTCAAGAGAGGTCTGCTGCGCCTTGTTGGTGACCTCCTTGGCTGGGGATTGAAATCATGCTGCAGTGGCTGTGGACAGCCTCACAGTGCTGTGCTTTAATCCATCACACCACCAGGGAGGGCCAGAACTTAAGGTTCTATGTCAAAAAAGGGGAGAAAATAAGAGTATGTCTTATGAAACTTGTGAAGATTAAAATGGAGTAAGTAATGACTTTGCAGGAGGGCCTGGCTTATATGGAGAAAGTTCACCTGTCAGTTCATTTACAATGCTGTGCAGTAACCATCTCCTCCTTGCTGGGGAATACCAGAAGACAAACCGTATTTAACACTTGGCACACTGTAGTTTTGTCATCATTGTTTGCTAACTCAACAATAGTAATAGCAACACACTTAGACTCAGTATGTCTTTTTTATACACCCAGCCGGGTGTCAACCCTTGAAATTGATTCACTGATTTAAGCCTTACAACAAACCTGGAAGGTACTGTTTTTGCCATTTTACAGATCAGGTAACTGAGGCATTCAAAGTTTCGAAAAATTGCCACCCAAATAGTAAGTGATGAAACCAGCATTCAAACTAGGAGGAAGGAAGGCAGGCAGGAAGGAATGAAAGAAATCAACTTGACCTTACATTAGCTTATCCAACCCAGGGCTCAAGGGGATTAGTGTACCCTGGTAAATAAAAGGGAGAGAGCTAATAAACTTGCAAATCTCCCACCCAACTCCCTAACCTCACTGTGGCCCCAGTCTGAATAACACAAGGGCAGCTAATTGTTTCCTGCTGCCACACACTATCTCTTTGGCAATCAAGCACCCGGCTTGAGGTGGGGGTGCAGGGCTGGAGAGCTGTCATTGTTCCCCTCGGGGTGAGGGCTGACGGCTTAGGGAGCTGTATACTGAGTCCCATGGGTTTCTTTGTGCCTCTACTTCCCCCCTACAAGGTACCCAACTTATGCGGTGAATAAATCTCTAGCCCAAGGGAATATTGCTCACACTGCACTATAGCCCGACCCTCTGGACCATTTCAAAACTAGGAGAGAGGGGGCAAAAATTCCATCTCTGAACACCACACTGGGGGAAGTTTCCGCTTGCCCTGCATTTCAACCCCCTTCAGGGACTGTCAGAAACGCTGGGCAAAGCTCTGCCAGCACCTAGCACAGAGCAGTTTGGGCTTGTCCAAGGCTGGAAACAACTCTGATGGGTTGGTGCTGTCTTTCGAACATGGCCCTGCTAGCCTCAGAAATGGGAACTAAGAAAAGCACAGAAGCCACAGCAGGCTGAGCTGGCCAGGCAGGGACTAGTAAGGAGTCCAAAGAACATGGGCTTCAGGGCCAAGCCTGGCTCCAGATGCCAGCTCCTCCACCCACTGACTGGGTAGTGTGGCCAGCTTACTTGTCCTTTTTTTTTTTTTTTTGCTGCCATTTCCTCACCTGTAAAGGGGATTATGATTCTTACTTTACACAGTGGTTGTTGGAATTCAGGAAGGAAAAAGGACATCGTGGGCATGCCATACCATTCCCCTAAAGAGAAAGGGACTGAGCCGGAGGTGGGGAATAGGGGGCTAGAGCAGAGCTGAGGGACCCCTTTCCTATTGCAAAGGTCCTTTAACCAGATTACCCAAGTCCGATGGCTGTGACTTACCGATGATTCTAATTCCCCATCATACTCTTAGAAGCGTGCGTTTACTTTGCGACACCTTTGGGATTCATAACACACATTTCAAACCTGCCCCTTGGACAGTGTGAGCAGAGTGCTCAAGGCTCTGCTTCAATAATTAATTAATCCAATAAATATTTATTGAACACTGACTGCTTGTCAAGCCAAGAGACAGGATGAGCAAGCCAGACATGGAGCCTAATTTCAGGGAGCCTGGCCATCTTTGGGGAGATGGGAGGGGGGCAAAACATACAAATACTGTGAAAGCTGAATGCAAGGTCACACGTAAGTTCTGCTGCTGAGCCCCTCGATTATGGGTTTTCAGTAGACCCCCTTTAAATAGATGCTGTGAACAGAATACTTTGCTGAAATGAAGAAAGGGAAACACAATGAATGCTCCAGAAGAGGAAGCCTGGCATGCCGCAGCCACTCAGAGGTGCTGGCAGAGGGAGGGAGCCCCCCTCTAGGCAGGCTTCCCATACTCTGGGATGTTGGGTGCCCCCTCACAGGGGCTGCTGGAAGAGCCAGGGTTTGACCTCTGACCTTTGTTGACCCCAAGCATTCTTTCTGCTGTGTCACAGAGAATTAATACTGTGTGCTTCCTATCCCCTGAGGATTCCAGACCATCTTCAGGAGGTCTCAGGGAGGAGTTCAGGATCAGAACCCAGGGGGCCCTGAGTGCTAACATAGCATGTTTAGTCTTGTTTTTTTTGAACAGGACAAAGGACAAGCTAGGAGTTATAGTAGCTATGAGGAGCTCTGAAGGGGATGGCAATCATAGAATAACATAATATCTGCTATTATTGTTCATTCCTGGGCTTACCCTGGTCCTACCGCTCACTATAGAGATGAGGGAAGGTGGATCAGTAAGGAGGAGCCATCTCCCCAGTCATAGGCTGTTGGAGGGATGTGAACCCACAGCCTATGCTCTTGGTCACTGCCTCGTCTGAATTTGGAACCAGAGAAAAGGCTGCGGGAAAGGAAAGGCTGATGGTCAATGGAAGAGACCTGCAGAGAAATATCAGAGAAAGCAGAGAAAGGTTGGAGCCCCCTCCTCAGCACTCCTCCTCCAGCCCCCCTGTACAGCGCTGAGTCATCATTGTCCCACACCAGGCTCTGCCATTGCTGCTGCTGCTGTCTCCACTCCTAGAACTCTCTCACCATCTTAGTCTACTGAACGCTGACTCGCTCACTCCAAAGGCCAAACACAGGTCCCTTTCCTGACCTCCCGTTGCCTCTGGCTCCAACCCTACATTGGAAGCCAGGATCAGAACTGGACCTGCCACCTCTTGGCTGTGCCACCTGCGCTAATTGCTGCTTCAGTGTCCACGTCTGTCATAAGGATGCCCTAAGACCTGCCTCGCTCTATAGATGAAAGAGTGATGGTTTTATGTGGTGAGTGGTATATTAATTTTGTCATAATCGTCCCACTAGATTATGAGATAACAAAAGGAGTGTTTTGCTTTTTGCCTCTGTCAGTCTCTCTATGACACACTTCACAGTGAACCTGTTGTGCAGAGGCCTCCAGTCTGGGTGTCTTGCTGGGGAATGTCCCTGGGAAGCAGGGGAGCCAGCCATGGCCAAAGGGACCAGGCTGCCTGGGCCTCCCCATGGTCTGCCAGCCCTTTCCTGAGTCTGGAATGGCCTCTGGTTTCCGAGGCAGCTGCAGCTCCGCACAATTCACCTCCTTCCCGTGTAACCCATTTCAGGATCAGCCAGCCAGGAGGTCATAAAATGCAAAGAGGAAGTGGAGCATCCCACAATTGTAGGAACCTGGACTCCCAGGGAAGTAACCTGTCTGTGGGTCTGTCTGCCTCTGGGGAAGTGGGCCATAAATCACCATCTTAAGAGCTGGTGAAAGGATACGAGCTATTTATAAAAAGTCTTGGGCTTTTGAACTCTTTAAAGAGGCAATAGTCTTCTCTGAGGTAATTGGGGTTTGGTATCAAGGGCCCAAATGCTTTAGCAAACAAAGCCACCAGCGCCCAGCTGGGGAGTGAGGAGAGTATGTGCAGGCAAGGGCAGGAGCCCTTGCAGGAGCCCAGAGACAGGCCAGCTGCCCATTCCCTCTCCCCTGTGGCCCTGACCGCCCTGGTCACTGAGCATGCAGAGGTTAACTCTTGCCTGAAGACTGCTGCTTCCTTCCAAGAGTTAAGAGAGGCAGTTCTGTGACCACTATGAGTGTGCCTCAGGTTTGCATAGACTTTGCATCACTGTTTCTTCTACCTTGAAGGTTCTCCCCAAACCTTTCTTCAGTGCAATTTCCGCCCTAACCACCTGGCCTCTTTACTCATATTTAACAGCTTTATTTTCAAGGAATGTTTGGATCTGAGAGTTGGGATGTGTGGCCCCACCAGGCCCTTAGTATTCTACTCTGCTTGGGGATGTGTACCCAGCTCTCTAAAAGTCTGTCTTATGGGTCCCTCCCTGGTGGAGCAGCTGGTTAAAGCACAGCACTGAGAAGCCACTTCAGCATGAGTTCAATTCCCACCCTCGAAGTGATCCATATGGCGCAGCAGACCTCTCCTGACCTGCCCACTGCTCCCCTCAGCAGTGTACTTCGCCAGTCTGCCTGTTCTGCTCCCCACTCTGTCTCCGGTGAAGCCTCTCACCACCCCTGCACCTCTGGGCTGTACCCCAGTTCTGTATACATAAATAAATTTTAAAAATCTGCCACATGAATGAATAACTGAAGAACCATACAGACGAGGGGACCCACCATGACTCTCCGGAGGGTGGGGGTGATTGGGAAGTGAAAGGCTTGAGAGAGAAGGAAACTTCTGAGCAGAAGTGCAGGCCAGGCGGGGACTGTGCCAAGTCCCAGCGCAGAGGTGAGATGGTCTGGCCAGAACACAGCAGGTAGGAGGAGTGGGGGAAGAAGGCTTGCAATGAAAGGTCATATGCATTGGAAAAAACTTTCACCAGGGTTTTCAAGGAGGGCCAAGAAAAGGGAAGGATGTAGAGGTGGACCCCAGGTGACTTTTAGGACAGTGAAACTATTTTGCATGATACTGCAGACACATGGCATTCTACTTTTGCCTAACCCAGAGAATGTACAACCCAGAATGAAGCATAATGTAAACTGTGATCTTTGTTAATAGTATTGATCACCATTATCATAAATGTACTATATTACTGCAAGATCTTTAGAGAGGAAACTGGAAAAGCACAAGGTCTTTTGATGAACTCTGTACTTACTACTCATTTTTCTGTCAACCTAAAACTGCTCTGAAAGAGAAAGTTATTGAGAAAAACAAACCACATGCCCACCCACAGCACACAGATTATGAAAGAACTACACACAATGTGGAGTACGATCCTGCCATTAAAACCATGTGCCTATGGAACAATCTCCATCAAAAGCAAGTGCCAGCTAGAAGTAACACTTGTCCCAACTTACGCAGTAACTCATGTGTGCTCTTGACTGTGGCAAGACTGTCTGTGTAACGTACCTGAGGCCTCTCAACATAGCTCCCACCTAGGAGGGGAAGGAGGCATTTCACCACAACACCCTTTTGTTGAAAAATTCACTGCCACATACAATTAATGCCTAATCAAAAATGAGAAAATTTAATTATTTTGGGGGTAAATTTATAAGCCTTTTCTCGTTCAGTTTGAAAAGAAAGCGGCAAAGAAAGAAACCCGTGTAGTGCCTGACTGGCAGGAACCATGGTCCTTCAGCGCCTCTGCCTGGCCCCTTGCATGGAGTCGTTAGGTAAGCCTCAGTACCTGCAGTTCTGTCTTCCCTTTAAAGTGTAACCTCCTTGAAGGCAAAGGGTTATCTATTTTGCTGTATTTCTAGTGTCTGCTGGAAAGATCTTTTTTTTTTTTATTTATTCATACAGAACTGGGGTACAAGCCAGAGATGCGGAAGGTGAGAGGATTCACCAGAGACAGAGCAGGGAGCAGAACAGGCAGATCAATGAAGTACACTGCTGAGGGGAGCAGCGGGCGGGTCAAGAGAGGTCTGCCACGCCATGTGGATCTCCTCCGGGGCAGGCGGGGATCGAACTCATGCGAAAATGGCTTTAGCTTCTCAGTGCAGGGCTTTAACCCGCTGCGCCACCAGGGAGGGCCCTGGAAAGATCTTTTAATGATTATGTTGATATTCTAACAAAAGTAAAATCAGCCTTCCCATGTTTAACTGATGTATGGAAAGAGCTAAAATTTAATGTCTCTTTGATTGGTTCAACACTTAATGAGCGCCCCAGTGTGGATGCTTCACTGCTCCATCTTGCGGTCCAGTCTGGTTCATATTTCCTCCTCCTCCTTTTGATCACTGGCCGGCCACACGCTTGTGCCTTATCTTTGAATCTCCTTGTACAACCCAGAACATTACCATGCACATAGTATTTGCCCAGCAAGTATTTGTTGTGGGAGTGAATGAATGAATTCATGTTCCAGCCAAATGAGTTAAAATAACATGGAAGTGAGCACTGATTTCCCATTTAATCCCATAGGCATCCAGTCACTGAGATGGGCATCATTTTCAGATGAAGAAACTAAGACTGGAAACTTTAGTGACTTGCTGGGGGTCACAAGACTAGTAAGAGGTGGGGCCTGGATTCCTGTCCAGTCTGAACTACCTTTGGAAAGGGATACCTTTGGAAAGGGAAAGACCATGTTATCTTCCTCTGCACACTCCAGGCCATGTTTCTGAGGTGGCCTTGGGAACTACGTAACAGAAAATGGCTCTGCTGGTCTCACTGGCTACCTTCTGGGAGCTGCCCTGCCTGCGGGCAGTGGCAGAGACAGATTTTTAAAGGGGCTGTTTTAGCAATAATGGTCATTTGTGATGGTAGTTCAGTCAAAGTACCAGCAACTGCACCGCACAAATGGGGGCCATAGGCATCCATCCAAAGGTGGGTCACCAGCACCCAGGAGGCAGTATTTCCACTAGAGGGACAGATAGATGGCAGGAAGGGAAGAATGAGAGCAAGGAATGGCCAGGTCAAGGTCCCCTGTCATTCAAGTAACAATGCAGAACCTGACCTGGTCAGAGACACCAAGTTGGGCTGGGCTGCCCTCAGAGAAGCCCACTCTGTGAGCTGGGGGCATGGGGCCCTCACAACATGGTCAGGAGCAGATGCATAGTTCCTTGTGGATTTGAATGCGACAGAGGAATACAAGGCTTGGGTTTGGGGTTAGGATCATAGAGTGAAGCCAAGTCTCTCACCTCAATTTCTAATAAGTTGCAAACTTTTTTAAAAAGGCCAACAAACATAATCACTCTCCAGGAACACCAGAACCCCCCCC